>NC_139146.1:142674087-143167255 GCF_964270905.1 Leucopleurus acutus
TAGTAATTATTCTTTGGCTATTATACTCTTACCAAAGAAGAAATATATCAGATGCCTGCTCATCTAGGCGTAACTCTAAAAGATTCTGAGGCACTGTAAATTGTATATCACTAAACTGTAGAACATTAAAAGCAACTAACTTATTCATTAATTATTATATCTTACTGACTAGAGTCAAGAATTATGACAGACAATTTAATCGTTAAAAACCTCACGCATAGTTACTTGAAAGTGTTGTTTTCTTTTAAAATAAAACATATCCCTAGGAAAAAAGTCAAAGATTCTGCTTCTCATGCACACATTAATAACCATATAGCATTGGACTGTGAAGTTCTTAGTAATCAAATTATGTTTGTGTTTTATTGTAAGTTTCTAGATCCTCATAAGAAGCTTAATGTTATTATGCAGCAAAAAAGTGTTAGGGCTCATCATAATAGCAGATAAATTAGCTTTAATATGACTGTGGTTCAATTAGAGTTGAAATAAAAACTTTAAAATATGTGATTTGATTTTTGTTTTGTTTTTTTTGCGGTACGCGGGCCTCTCACTGCTGTGGCCTCTCCCATTGCGGAGCACAGGCTCTGGACGCACAGGCTCAGCGGCCATGGCGCATGGGCCCAGCCGCTCCGTGGCATGTGGGATCTTCCCGGACCGGGGCACGAACCCGTGTCCCCTGCATCGGCAGGCGGACTCTCAACCACTGCGCCACCAGGGAAGCCCTGATTTGGGTATTTTTATCTTCATCATATGCATTACCATTATGCAGGTTCTTGTAAACCATCTTTTTGCTGCTCTCTTTTCCATGGTCACTGAGTTACTAAAGTTAGCTTTTGTGCTGTCACCTACCCTGAGACTTTTCTGTGATTATTACATGCAGTCACAGAGAACACTTATAACTGACTGTGCACTTGTAGAAGCATAGAAACAGAGATTTGCTCAATGTGGTAAAATTTCTTTATGTACCTCATGCCCCTCTCCCTACCCGCATTTAAAATTCACCACTGAGTATCAAACAGTAGGTTACATACAAGAATTTCTAATCATGCACCATAACAAATCATTCCCCCAAGGAAAGGAGCAAAAAAGGCATCAGAATGATCAAATTTACTTAAATCTCTAAACCAAGGATCTCTTCCTTATACACTTTACTCACATTGCTAGTATTCATTCATTCCACAATTACTGATCAACCCCCTGTCATACACAGCACGATGTGAAAGGCACAGATACAACTTGTCTTCAATTATTTCTCTGATAAGCAGACTTTGAGTCAAGGGTTTGAGGGAAAGAATATGGCCAAAGCAAGACAGAGAAGGAAGAGAGTCAAGCAAAGTTGTAATTTTAGGTGAAGTCCCAGCCTCAGCCTGTTCCCACACGTAGGGGCTCTGGAGTGGTCGGTCACCTCTCAGATGAAGGAACTAGGATTTCCTCCCTCGCTTCCTCAATGTTACCATGAGGATTAGTCAGTCACTGCCTTCTGGCCTGGCTGCATCAACAGAAAATAAACTCCCAGGCACCTGTTGCCTCTAGCTGGGCTTGGCAGCTTCAAGCGCCCTGACCATCTTCTGAAGGTCACAGCAACACATAAAGGTGCTGGGAATGGGTGCACAGGCTCTCAGGGATCTGGGGGGAGTCACCATGGTGTCAGCTGCACAATTCTAACAAGAAACAGTATTTGTACTAAAATGATTTATAGTGGGTTTGAATTTAAGAAGCAAGCCAAAAATAAAAAGTTCCATTCTTTGGTGTTTAGAACTGCTGCTGATAGACAAGAACTAATATAAATTGATCACACAAAAGGCAAGCCTATACCCAGTGTTTTACAAATGGATGCTATCTGGCCTGTAGCAAACTCAGTTTCGTAGTTGCTAACGCTTGTCCTCAACATCACCCAAATATATTTTCTTTTTTTTCTTATTTCTCCATAAATGTATATGGAAAAGAGCCATTTTGGAACTGTACATGCAAAACCCATATGGCTAAAGGCTGCTAAATGCCTGGAAGATTATCCTGAGAAGTTCTGCAGTTAGTTTTATATTCACTGCACTCAGTGCTAGTTTGATAATTGTAAAATTAAGGAAGAGTAAGTGGAAAGAGATAAAAGGTATTGTAACTACCCCTTAATTAGTATGTTTTAAATGAATCTGAATCTTTGCAATTAGATACCACGTTATTTCAGTTATTTTGTGGGAAATAGATGACAAAAGAAAAAACATTCTCCAGTTCTGAGGCATTTCTGTGTGCGTGACAGCTGTTCAAATAGAAGTTTTAGACAACTGGCTAAGCACCCATCTGCTGGGCAGATACTAATAATTCCGATTAGGTGCAACCACAGCAGATATCCATTGTAAGACATCAAATTATTTATTAGTCTATATGTGTTGGCTTCTGTCCTGATTATGTTAAAAATACTGCTGTGTAAAAGACTCTTTAATAAAAGCCCAACGTTATTTGTCCTCATGCCAAATAATTCTATTAAGACAGTAAAGTCTTTAAAGAAACGTCTTTCAGGAATTGATACAAGGACATTTACTTTTCTCTTTACATATGGAAAGACAGAAGAGGCTAAGAGTGACCTTACCAGATGCAAAAACATGCCCTCATTTTCAGAATCATGAGGTAAATTCATTTATCCTATGGAATTTTCTTATATAGGCTTAAAGTACCACTTGAATTCAGGTTTCGTCGCTATTTATGTACGTGTTTATAGCTATTAGAAAGCAAAAGTTGGCCGGTTCCCTAGCTGCAGCTGCCGTCTCCGTCGCCTGTGCAGGTGCAGCGCGGCCGCCTTCCGCCAGCTCGCTCTGGGGAAGGAGAGCGCGCGCCAGCGCCGGCGTCCTAGCCCGTCTTTCCGCGAGCCCTGAATCCCAGCCGCGCCCCGGGCGGCGAGATCTTGTACCCCACGGAGAAGGTGAGCTGTCTGCGTAAGTTCTGGCCTAAAGCATGCTTCCACTACGAGACCTGCAAGATGACACTCCACATGAAGAACTACAAGGGCTATGAGAAGAAACCCCGGTGCAATGCACACTACCCCACGGAGTCCTTCACCACGGCGGCGACAGCCTGGAAAACAAGAGTGAGCTCCAGAGTCAGGTGCGCTGCTCTGTGCTCCCCCCGCCGCGGCATCCCGCCCAGGCTCACTCCCCATTTACTTAAAGCCTCCTTGAAGCAGAGGGAGAGGGTCCCAGGGCTACAGAACTGGAAGCACAGACCCGGGATGAGGAAGGGAAAGATGGTGCCACCTCCAAGTCCCTTCTCTTGCTTGTTGGGGGCTGTGCTGACCCTTGCCTGGCTTTATTCATCTCTGGGCTTTCTTGTCACCCTTCTGGGTCTCCCCCTCCCATCTTCACCCCGAGTCCACTGACTCAGGCCCCACGGTTGACATCTTTGCATCCTTGTGCCCTGCCGGAGAGGAGGGGCCTGCAGGCATACTTAGCATCAAGTCCTCACTGCTTGTGAGTTGACTTGGGAATATTTACGCCAAATCAGAGGCTTGAGCCCCTGTCTGACCAGCCCCTTTCCCTCCTTGGCCAGAGCCAAGGTGAAGACAGGTGGAGTGTCTTATATCGGGCAATTTGGGGGATGAGGGAGGCAGTGAGGGAACAATTGTGGGAGCCTTGGGACAGGTGCTGGTCCATTTTGTTTCCTCTTGATCTTAAAGCACAATGTGGATTCTGGGACCAAAGATCAGAGACACATCCTGTTGGAGAACCTGCGGTTGGCAGGGTAGCGAGAGGGCGGGCGGAGGACCTGGGGGAACAAGAAGTAGCCTGTTTTCACTTGGCTTAATTGTCCTTCCAAAACAAGGCAAGCCAGCTGCTGGAATCCTGCTGCCAGCCCTCTGCTCCTCCCATCCCCAAAATAGGGGACCTTTTCTGACACACCCCCAGAGAAAGGAGGGACTGTCACAGTGGTGCTGAGGGACCCAGGGGCTGCTGGCAGTCCTTATTCCTTTCCAGGACCGTCCATCCCTAGAAGAGCACAGAACCTGAGGGCTGGGCTGAGTCCCTGGTCTTTTCTTACAGTTCACAGAGGTGTTTTAGTCAGTCTAATCTCAGCAAAGAAGATGCAGCAAAGCTAGAATGTGAATATAACTTTAGTGGACCAATAATAAAATGCAAGAAGCCCAATGGTGAGAAAACTGAATTCTCTCAATATTGCTTCCTGTTTTCTTCCTCATATCTCTCCAGGGAAAATTACTATATTGCTTAATTTCTGCCTCTTTCCCCTCACATATGCACTTTTGGGCCTGTTTTTTTCAATAGCTGGAAAAAAAAAATACCGCCCCACAGACCTGTATTTTAAAAGAAACAGAAATGACCATGTGAAATGTACCTCTGTCCAAACATTTCATCTGTGTGTGTGTGTGTGTGTGTGTGTGTGTGTGTGTGTGTGTGTGTGTGTGTGTGTGTGAAGCTGTCCGCTCATCTTTTTACATGGGGTGTTGTCTTTCCTTGGTCTGTTTTGGTCCCCTTCCTCGTGGGCTTGTGCTTGGGATAAAATCTTTCTAGCCTGTTATGATTTTGAACATTTGACTTGGACCACAAGTGAATCTTTCTCCTGGTGACAAAAAAAAAAAAAAAGTTTTCTTACAAAGATGAGTGGCAAGACAAAGTATTCATCACATCCTAGCTGTGTATTAAAAAAGCTGGATTGACTTGATCCCTCTGGCAATCCTCATCATTAATATAGTGAATGATGATGTCTGGGAAAATTACCTACAGTCAACCTCTAATGCTTATTTCATTTCAGAGCCAGTAAACTCCATTTTCATGTTTAGCTCACCTGGACAGTAGAATAAAAATCACAGCTTGTTAATGGTGCTATATCATCCATAAACTAAAATTTAAACAGTTGTTGAAGATAAAATGTGCAGGCCTCCACCCCACCCAATTTGCCTAAGTGTGTGAAAGTGGAGTGACTAATAAAGAGAGCAATTAGACATACAACCTGAACAATGCCATTAGGCTTATTATAGAGTTATTTTGCCACGTTCCTCATTTACATAAAAACAGATCTAAAAGCATCATCACCAAATAATATGAGTGATTATATGCAAATTATAGGGTAGGCAGTACCTGGGCTTACCTCATACTGGGATAGTACAGAAAGCAAGCAAACTAGACCTGGAGGTGAGAGTTCTCCAGGCAGCTCTCGAGCTTAGCAGAAAGCAAATGAACTCACCCTCTCAAAGTTACAAATACTTAATTCTTTTATGCAGAACTTCTCTGTAAATACACTTTGCAGAATACCACAGCAGGAAAGTGATTGAGTTTCAGACGTTTTATTCCTTCAGAGATGATATAATTTTTAGGAACATTAAGATGGTGTAAATAACCTGTCCTTATGTTTATTGATTTATTCTCTTTTAAAACAATTGTTCTGTGCCAGTCATTCTATGTAATTATCACTCAGTCTGTAGTTATGTGTATTTTTCCTCTAAAAAGTGGACATCATCTGAATGAAATAAGTGGCTGAGGCAATATAAAAGAAAGGATTTTTTTTTTTTTTTTTTTTTTTTTTTGCTGTGCGCAGGCCTCTCACTGTTGTGGCCTCGCCCGTTGTGGAGCACAGGCTCCGGACGCACAAGCTCAGCGGCCATGGCTCATGGGCCCAGCCGCTCCGCAGCATGTGGGATCTTCCCGGACTGGGGCACAGAACCCATGTCCCCTGCATCGGCAGGCGGACTCTCAACCACTGCGCCACCAGGGAAGCCCGAAAGGATATTATTGATAAAGACTTTAAGGTAAACATATGGGCCACCATGTATATTTTAATGTATACCAGAATTTTTAATAATTACCAGAATAATTTTGATAATGGAGCCATTAAAAATTATAGATATTTAAACAGTTTTGACCTACAAAATGACAGTTTCCTATGAGTCAATATAAGTCTTATTTGACATGCTCTCTAGTCAACATGAAGGTAACAAACTTCCCAGACTTGCTGTTTCTAGGTTTCTTAGTTTTCTAAAATGTTTAGAATATAAACTTAGTGATAGTAATTACCATTATCGTTATTAATATTAGCAATGGTTTCCAGAGTGCTTTACTATGCTAGACACTGACCAGGAGCTTTAAATGAATTGTCTGATTTTACTCATAAAACATCCATGTTAAGAGATTAAATATAAATGGGACAGACCATACGATCAGACCACATGTGCACATACTCTGACCCACCAATGCTGTAGCAACCAGCCCAGGAGGCCAAACAACAACTTCTGTAGCAACTGGCTCAGAACCATAAGGACTTGGTAAGTAACTGCCAGTCTCCCTAGATTCTGCCCTGCTTCCAGTTCAGGACCTGTCAGAGAAGGTCAAATAATCTCCCCAAACCAATCACATAATACGCCCTGCTTCTAATTAGTCCCCTCCAGCCTCCCCATGCCAAAGCTTCCCATCAGCGTCTCTGAAGCCTTCTTTTTTTTTTTCACTATAAGGCTTTCCCAGCTGGTTCAGTTGCTCCTATGCAGGACAAATTGAAGAAGGGAGGGACTTCTAGAGCAGGGAGACCCCTTTGGAGGCTATTATAATAATACAGAAGAGAGATGATGAACGCCAAACATAGTAGGGTGATGATACAGAAGGAAATGATGGTATATAAAGAGAAAGTGAAAGTTGACCCTCAGTTTAGAGCCTAGATAATTTGAAGAATAATGACGTTACTTACAGGATTTAGAGAGACATAAAAAGAAGTCACTTTTTCTGGGAAAATAATAACTTTTTAAAAAGCATAGTGACCATTGAAGTTTCAGCAGTGACCCACTTGAGCTGCAGTGTCCTATAGGCAGTAGGGGGCATGGAGAGAGTGGAAGAGAGACCAGAGTTGAAGTTAAAAATTATAGTTGATTGTTAAAATTTTTTGATTAGGATGACTGATTTCTGCTGAAGAGTAAAGAGCTGAGGGTAATAGACTAAATCCTTAGTGCTCACACAAATGGGAAGCAAAAAAGGAGTCAATTAAATGACGCAGAGATGATGCAGTCAGGTGTGTAGGGGTGTGTGTGTGTGTGTGTGTGTGTGTGTGTGGTCTGTGCAGAAATATAGGGCCCCACTTGGCATGGTGTCACCAGCCTAGGGCTACAAAATTGCTCTCACGATGCCACAGTCCAAGAGAACAATGACGGACACAACACATCCCAGGTTCCTTTGCCCAGGAATCCCAAACATCTCCAGCCACTGACCCTAATAAAGTCATGGGCCCCAGGTTCTTTCTCCTTTGCCTACACCCTGCTTTGACCCCTCCGTGTGGCACCTTGAGGCTTGTGGTGTACTTCTCTAGGACCTGTGAGTAATAATCTTTTTCATTTCAATTTCTCTTGTGGTCTGTTGAACCCTGGCTCACCATGGGGCATCCTGTGCTCCACTTAACAAATGTTAATTTAACAAAGTCATAACACCTGTATAAAACCAAGATTGGTAAAGCTAACTTTTCTTTTTCGATAGGAAAAATAAAAAACTAACCTGTAGACAAACAGGATTGGAAAATATGACTGTAATTACAGATCTAGGTTCAATGTGAGGAAAAAGACAAGGCCAAACAAAACAGAACAAAATGGGGCTTCCCTGGTGGCTCAGTGGTTGAGAGTCCGCTTGCCGATGCAGGGACACGGGTTCGTGCCCCTGTCCGGGAAGATCCCACATGCCGTGGAGCGGCTGGGCCCATGAGCCATGGCCGCTGAGCCTGCGCATCCAGAGCCTGTGCTCTGCAACGGGAGACGCCACAACAGAGAGAGGCCCGCGTACCGCAAAAAAAAAAAAAAAAAAAAAAAAGTAGAGCCCAAGCAGAGGTCATGTCTCAATTGCCTCACCTTATATTCATCACCCAGCACAAGGTCAGCACTGAAACAAAAGTCCTTAGAATTCTTTTTCGTTTCCAACAATATTATAAATTTCTGTAACAGTATGAAGAAGTAATGATGATCACATTGTTAAAACTCCTGCAGTTGGCTTAGGGCTATTAGAGACACAAACATTTAAAAATCCATTGCAGAAATAATACACAAAGATTCCCTGCACCTGTTTACTGAAGTGTACCTTGAACTTTGATAATGTGTCTGTCTTGAGGATATTATTCACAATGTCATAGATGTCCTCAAGATGCTTTCACTCCATGGGAGAAATTGTGCTCATATCTTATTAGCAAAAAAAACCCAAACAGTTATTTATCTAAAAAACTAAGAATGTTACATTGACTATGTTTCTTGCTGTCCTTTGACATTTTGGAAATTTAAAGCCAAATTATTTTTGTTAGTTGATAGCACATGAGATATCTTAATGATATTAATTTCAGTGTGTTTATCTTTCCTTTATTATTATAATACATTATTCTTCGATTATTTATTTTTAGCCTTCCAATTATATATATTTTTGAGCTTCAATTTCTTCAAATTCTTTCCAGAATAAGCTGAAAATAAATTAGCAAATCACAGAGTTTTACCAATAAGATATAATCACCTATTCCTTTCATCCTTTTAGCACATAAACAATGAGTGATTTTTCCTTCAAAGACATAGAATATTTATTGGTATAAATAGTTGAGGATAATATGTAATTCTGAACTGTGAGTCTAATTTATAAATTTTCCCATCTTAAATTACCAAGAAGTACAGTGATAACTCCAACTCCAGTGCTCACTGTTCTATCTAAATGCTTCTCTTTCTGCCCCATTCCAACTCCACTCTCACCATAAATCTCATTCTCTAAGTGCATTTCCAGATTGAGTGTTCTCATGTCCAAGCCTTAGATGACCTTATTTATCGTAATCTCATCCCACAGCATCTCTGCTAACAAATATAGGTCTGTCCAGTTGTCAATGATGTAGAGTCATTATCTTCCTCAAGCATCTATCAAATGCCATATCTGTTTCAGCGCAAACTGCTTTAAAATAACAGGGTCAGAAGGGACTCGTGGAAAGTTAAGAAGAAAATAAAGGTCTTTAAGTTTATTATAATTGGTTGAAGTTTGTGCAGGTGATATTCCAAGAACAGTCACCAGGATCTGGAAGAGTTGTAGGGAGTTCAAGTTAACTAATTTTATGCCTCAGAGCACTCAGTAAAAAAGAAAAGGAAAAGAAGGAGTTAGAGGGGGAATCATCTACTTAACTAAGCTTGTATCAAATACTACCCTGCTGGCCATGCTGTCCATTTCTGGAGGTTTGATGTGGTTAATAAATTCACAAGTCAATTCTGACTTCTGGAAACCAAAGCATTCCTCAAATGATTTAATCAAGTCTTACTGATTTTTCTTTCCTTCAAAGAGAGGTTTACAGTAAATTAGGGGTTGGTGGTATGGGAGGAGGATAGATTAAACTGCAGAATTGGGGGAGGGCTGAGAGATGTAGAGAGAGAAATCTGTAATCATCAAATAAATTTGTAAAAATATTCAATCAGAATTATGTTAATAATGATATTCATACCTTGGCCTCACATAATTAGCTTTAAAGATAGAGCTCTGATTTAATAGCATTGGTCATTTCCTTTCTTCTAAAGTTGCGGGAATCAGCTACAAATTTAAATTTTTTTTTAAAAAGTGAATAGTAAAAGTGGTCATTTTTCTGAATATAGCATTTTATACTGTCCATTAAAGATATAAGATTAACTATAAAGAAATGACACTGGCACAGGCAATGAAAAGATAAAGAGGAGTCCTATTAACAGATTGCAATTATTTTAAACCTTTTCATGAAGATTTCACATGTTGACAAAGCAGTAATTATTGAAGCTGTGTGTACAAGGTGAAGTGCATGTGGAGTGGACCAGTTAGAAAGAAATTACAGGTGTGCACGTTATCAGGCCTTGAATTCCTGTGTATTGGGCAGGTCATGGTGCTACATGCATATGTTTCCAAAGCACAGCTGCCTCTCATTTGGATGCTGAACTGGATGCCTCTGTCTCCTGGTTTGCTTTGTCCCTTGCAATGTAACATTAATTCTATTCTTCACTATATTAAGTAGGATTTGTATAAAGTCATAAAAACAAAATGGAATTTCAGTTTTCTTTTATATAAACAAGATGCCCACTGGCTTCAATTTCTTTTTACCTTAAATCAGCTCAGTTGTTGAATTTTTAAGGTATAGCATAACATCAAAGCTAAAATGATTGCAAGAGAATCTATAAACATTCTAACTGCATTTTAACTGAGGTGTCCATTAAATTCTAACCAACTCATTTCTTACTTTACTTTTCTACCTCTACAGAGTCAATAGAGTGTAGAGCTTAAGAGCTCAGTCTCTGGAGCAGGATGGTTTGGATTTAAATCCCAGCTCCAACACTTACTAGTTGAGTGAACTGAGGTAAACTATACACCTCACTTTCCTCCTCTGTAAAAAATAAGGATAAAAAGAGTAGCGTATTATGGTATCCCTATTATTATAGGGATCTTGTAAAGATCTCTAAACACTTGGAAAGATGCCTAGCTAATAAGCTACACTATTTAAATATTTACTGTTGTTATTGCTTTCTGCCAAGATTCATATGTATTTTGAATAAAAAGTTATGTGATCAGACTTCTCACAATCAATCTATAGCATCATATTTAAGAATAAAAATTACTCTGGACCTCTCTGAATTAAAGGAAACACAACTGAAATATAGTAGGGAGAGAAGCTTTAATTTCTTGAGAAAACCTCAATAGTGCATTAAGTATACCAGTCTTTATATAACTAAGTAAATAAACTAGATAATATAGAAAATCAAAAGAAAGCATGCTTTAATAAATATAAAGCTGTTATTTTTATTATAATATGCTACTCATTATTTTAATTAGTTATGAGGGTTTAAGATTTTAAATGACTTGAGTTCAGATTATATATTTAGTATTATTTTTCATAAAAAGCCATGTCATATGTCCCGGGAATTCATTTATCTAATTATGATTTATTTTGTTTAATATGGTCATAATGAGATGGCACTGTATTTCCCATTTTAAGTTATTTTTTACATATGATCTATGATAGTATGTAGCCAACATTTTGTTTTTAGTATATTGAGAAATCTCACACATGATTGTAAAAATAGTCCATTAAATTATATTTAATATTTTACAGAAGTAGGTATTTGAGAATATCAATTATTTATCAAGAGTATTCCAATTCTCAAATAATGTGTAATAAATCACCCAAATATAGCAGTATCACACAAAAATACATTCTGTGAGTCAGGAGTTCAGCAAAGACTCAGTGGGTTGGCTTATCTCTGCTCTACAATGTTTGGGACCTTAGCTGCAAACTGAAACACCTGGGGATGTCTGGTGTCTCATAACTGGAGATCAGTGTCATCTGGAGGCTTTTTCACTAACATGTCTGATGCCTGTGCTGCCATAACATGGAGGTGGGCTCAGCTGAGACTGTTGACTGTAATACCTCCCCCTTCCTCCATGTGACTGAGGTTTTTCAAAGCAGCTGGGGGAATTCTGAGAGGAAGCATCCCCAAAGGGAAAAATGAGGATTCCAAAAGACTGAAGCAGGACTGCAAGACTTCCTCTTACCTAGCCTTGGAAAGCATGCTGCATCACTTTTTTCACCACTTTCTACTGCTATAACTGAGTTAGGAAAGCCATACCAGATGCAAGGGGAAGGTGATTTGAGTTTACCACTTGATGGGGGAGTGGCAGAGTCACATGGCAAAAGGACCTGTGTGATTGTTGATATTGGTGCAGCCACTTTTGGACAAACCGATCCTGCTACAGGGATCATGTGACTTATAGGATTAGTAGGTCAGTTTTAGGTTAAGCAATGTATACAGAAATTTAAAGTGCATACACAAAAATAACAAGCTTAATAAATTAAAAAAAAAATTTACTCCTTATCTACAAGTAGAAAACATTTTCAGAAGGCTTCTCTTTTTTTAAAAAAAAAATATTTATTAATTTATTTTTGGCTGCTTTGGGTCTTAGTTGCCACACGCCGGATATTTCATCCCACGTCCCCTGCATTAGAAGATGGATTCTTAACCATTGGACCACCAGGGAAGTCCCCAGAAGGCTTCTCTTAAGAACTCAAAGTTATAAAACTTAAGGTTCATTCATGACTTATTATAAGTAAATGATATCTCTAAAACAGAAGCCTCTGTAAAAATATTTTAAGTGCAGTAAAAGTTGCTAAAACTATGAATTAAGCTATCTTTTATAAACCATTTTGATGTGCAAAAAATGTTATCATATATGAATTATGATTAGTTCCAAATCACTTCTATTTAAATGAGCATGATAGCATCAGTGATCTCTGGAAACTTAAATTATGTTGGAGGGGTAGATTTATAAACATAAATATAATATAGAACCAGGCATTTTAAAATATGTTATCTGAGTACTTTGAAAAGAAGGAAAAAATGAAAATTAGCAGAAAACTGTGACAAAAATGCATATATTAATAGCTATAAAAGTCTACATTTATATAGGATATGTACTTATACTTCATTATCACAGAAAAAATGGATGATATTGGGTAAAAATTAAAGATTTTTTCTTCTTTAGAAAGACTAATACTGAATATCAATTTTGTATGAGATTTGAATCATTTTAAATAGTAATGAAGAAAACAATGAAACAACTATTTAGAAACAGTTTTTGAGCATCTACTTACTAGTTGCTGAGGATATAAAGATGAATGATGTCTCCTATTTATATGACAGAAATGAAGTGATTTGCTTCGTTTATCAGAGATTAAAAACAAAATCTAAATGAGCATTGGGCCCAACTCCTTCTCCACTTTTGTTTTCTCAAAAGAAAAATGAAAGGTACGCATTTTAATCCATAACTACAGCTAATAGCCAAAGGTTCCTGAAAGAAGGAAAATAACTGTGCAAGAGAAATATTTTCCTTTTTCTCTTTTGAAGTTCATTTTTCCATGTTTCTGAAGTACACATATTCCTGAGATAATTTCCAAACAGCCATGTTCTGGATATCAACATTTTAGCAACAATGTCTACAATCTCAATCAAATGTTGATATCTCCACTATTGATCCATTTTTTGTTATTTTCCTATCCTATGGCATAATAAAATCGTGTATTCAAGAGAGATTCTGGGGAAAAAAACAAATAAAACCTCAAACCAACTTTGTTATAATTCTTCCCAATGAAGGCACTCTAAGAGCAATGGCATATTTTTCTTAATTGTTTTTTATGTAATCCATTTATAATCATTAATCTGCTCTGGTTATATTTCACAGGATTTTCTTTTAAAAGTAGCAAATGGATCTTGGTGTCTAAAATGGGTGTTAATGATGGACTGATACAATGGAATACTGGAAAGGACTCTCCCAGTGCTGTCTCATTAACCAGATGACCTCCAGACATTGTCAGTGCAACCCAGCCGAGGTGATTGATCACCAGAGAACAGAGGTTAGTAACTCTCCCCCAGGTATTAATGTATAGCATCTTCACTTACCCTCCTCTCAGGCTTTTCCAGTAAAAGATTGATTTATTATGCAGCTTCAATGGGGATTTGTCAAACTCTTAATCAAGGAATCCTATATTGCCACAAGTAAATCAATGACACTTTCTGGTACCTGAAAACATTACTCTGTGTGCAGGTACTGTTTGGTAACAGCAAAATATGTTCAGATATCAGTGAAGCAGAGATGGCTCAATGGAAGGCAAAAACAACACATCCATTCTTTGACAGATGCTATTGTAAAGTAAAATGCTTTTCCGTTGTTTCCTGGAAAAATCAACACAGTTCAAAACTCTGGGACTTGGTAAAAGGAAGCACAGAAGGCAGAGGTGAAATGAATAAGGAAGAAACATACTTTAAAGACTGAATGTTTGAGATATATATATAAAGAAAATGATAGGGAAAGAAATCTTAAAGCCTGTTTTGACTACCTGTCCTATTTAAATGTCCCCAGGGATCTAGCCAGTAGCAGGTGCTTTGTTGATTTCATGACATATATTATGATGGGAATTCAATAATCAATGGTGTGTCTTATGATAATGACTAGAATTATTATTTGCCAAACCATATACCAAACAATGTAGACTTAAATGAATGTAAATAGTGCAAACTAAAGACACTGAAGTCTCCTAACCAAACAAAACATATAAACAACAAACCAAAATTTCTTCTTTCTGCTCTTTATGTCTAGGAATACATTCCTTACCTCTGAAAATAATTTTTTTTAAATAAGCAAACTATGTTCTCTGGTATGTTTTTTTTGTTTGTTTGTTTTTTTGCGGTATGCGGGCCTCTCACTGTTGTGGCCTCTCCCGTTGCGGAGCACAGGCTCCGGACGCGCAGGCTCAGCGGCCATGGCTCACTGGACCCAGCCGCTCTGCAGCATGCGGAATCCTCCCGGACCGGGGCATGAACCCGTGTCCCCCCGCACTGGCAGGTGGACTTTCAACCACTGCGCCACCAGGGAAGCCCTCTGGTATGTTTTGAATTGTACTCTTCTTCAAAAGAAGATATGTTGAAGTCCTAACCCACAATAACTCAAAATGTGTCCTTATCTGGAAATATAGTCTTTGCAGATTTAATCAAGCTAAGATAAGGCAATTAAGGTGTATCCTAATCCACTATGACTCATGTCCTTATGAAAAAGGGAAATTTAAACAGACCCACACAGAGAGAAGATGGTGTAAAGATGGCCATGTGATAGCAGAAGCAGAGACTGGACGGATATAACTACAAGCCCAGGAATGCCAAGGACTGTCAGCCAGTATCAGAAGTTAGGAAGTAAGGAAAGATTCTGTCCTGAGTTTCAGAGGGAGCTAAGCTCTGCCAGCACCTTGAGTTCAGACTTCTAGCCTCCAGCACTGTGAGACACTAAATTTTTGTTGTTTTAAGCCATCCAGTTTGTGGTACATACAGTTTGTTATGACAGCCCAAGCAACTAATACCCTCACTGTGCTCTGTGCACAGACCAGTCATTGTCCCAGTAAGGGAGACAGTTGCCATCTGGACTGACTAGACCCATGCAAGAATCACCTCACAAGGATGAAGAAACAGGAGACTCAGTGCACAGAGCTTAGAAGTTTCATGCCCTGGGCAAGGCTATCAACGTGTGGAAAACAAATGGTTGAAACAAAGACCATAACTTCCCTTATCAGAAGAGAATAGTCCCACCTCAGTGATGATGGGCATCTCTGAGGAGTGATAGAGATGACTTCCTCTTTAGATATGATAGTTTTAAATATAGCATTAAAATCTAGTAATTATTGGAATTGTTTGTTATCTTTAGAAAACAAAACCAAATTTGATGTGATTGCTACAAGTGTTTCTGATACCCAGCCCCATAGGCAATGAGGATGGCTTCTTCACAAAGCCAGCAGTCAAATTATTCAAAATCCTATGAGCTTTGTAAGTCACTAGGGACCACATCAATTGACATGTGTTTAATACAATGTGTTTACCAATAATTTATTTGTTTGAAGAAATCAAATATGACAACAAAGCAGGGGAAAGCTCAGTTGCACTGTAAACTGGTATCCTCACTGCCAAGCTTGTCCTTATTTTATAACTAAGACCTATGCTTTAAGGGCAAAACACTACATCCTAAGTAGAAGTACTACTTTCATCGCGAGGAGCATTTCATTGTATTGTTCCTTAAAGAAGTCTACTATCTCAGAAAAATAATTTGGCTTTGAAGAACTGCAAGGACGTTTGGGAATTACTTAAAGGTTTTCTTTCCTTAAATGTCTTATAAATATATGTGATGCTAAGACTTCTTGTTGAAATAGTATATGTTAATCAAAATCTCCAACATGAATATAGGCTATATATGGAGAGTAATCAGTATTAGCATTTAATAGCTCCTAATGAGTCTCTCACAATTGCTAAACTTTGTATTATCAAAATCACTTCATAGGGCTTCCCTGGTGGCGCAGTGGTTGAGAGTCCGCCTGCCGATGCAGGGGACACGGGTTTGTGCCCCGGTCCGGGAAGATCCTACATGCCGCGGAGCAGCTGGGCCCGTGAGCCATGGCCGCTGAGCCTGCGCGTCCCGAGCCTGTGCTCCGCAACGGGAGAGGCCATAACAGTGAGAGGCCACAACAGTGAGAGGCCCGCGTACCGCAAAAAAAAAAAAAAAAACTTCATATCTAAATAACCTTTTACTTAAAATTTACAAGTCTTTTTGCATCCAAATAGTTTGAGCCACTGATTTGTATACAACGATGTGAATATTTAAAGATCCATCAGAACCAGCAATCCATCATAAGAGATTTTTGTCATGATGAAAATTGAAAATATCGTATTAATATGAGATGTATTTCTTGGGAAACTATAGCCTACTATGGGCGAAAACAAATCTGTATTTTATAATGACTTACTCCAAACTTATTGAAAATAAACATTACTCTTATCACAACAATAAACATTTTGGAGATCAATCATTTTAAAGAAATTCTTCCTTAAAGTGGATTTCAGTGGTTCTCATTTAAAGTGAGCCACACAGTGCACTTAAATTAACCACCTAGATTATAGTTACACAAAGCAAGAAAGGAATAATATGGACTTAGACTTTTCACAAAAAAAGTGAAAAGCTTTTGGATGCATGAGAGAATATACTAGAAGAAACTTCCTTTCAAAGTTAGAGCCCCTAAAATGACCTTATTGATTTGCCTTGGGACAATCTCCTTCCAACGCAAGGCTTCATTTCACTGAGTGGATGTTCTTTGAAGTCAGTTAAACTTGGCCATGGCACTCCCAAGACTGCAGCACTTTTATAGCCGAAGGCAACAACTATTTGACAGGGTGACATGGAACTCTGACTCCTGATGCGAAGCACTATTTTCAACCTTCAAGCGCGTGGGAAATATAAAGTAAGGGTATTTATTTGATATTTAAAATTGAGCTGTTTCAGGGCTTTGGAGAATAAATATACAAATTCAACTGAGCTTTCCTTAACTTCTACTCAGTTCAGACCTAAAGAGCTTCCCTCTGTTTCCAGCTGCCAGCCCTCTCACGAATGCTTGGCCATGTCCACAAGAGTGAATATGTGAGAGATTTGAGAACAAATGAAAGAAATTTCAACAATCACAGATACTGGAAATGCCTAAATGTGGGTCATTGGGGTCCAGTTATCAAGGTGAGAAACTTCTGTTTAGTTCATTTATTGAAGAAAATCTTTGAGTGGTACCCGGTTATTCCCATTTGGCAATTTTGTCAATCAGGAGATGAGACTGAACTACTAATTCAGAATAGCCTTTGTCATGGCATGGTTGTTATTTTATTAATGTATCATTATTAATATATAAGCAAATTTATTCTAGGAAAGAGAGAATGTTTTTAAACATTCATCCAGATTCACTATATGTAATTCACAATCAAATAAGCAATTAAAGATTAAAAAGTGTAAACTTAGTTTGTATGTATTGACTTAGTGTAAATTAGTTGAATAAAATATAAAGGACCAAAGGCATTCTTTTAATATGTCTATTGCTCTAAATTTCAAAGGAAATAGAAAAATACTTTTGTTTCCATTTACTTATGAAAAATAGTAGTTAGCTATTTCCTGTGGATACTACCTTCCCATTTACCTCATGAAATGAAAAATACAGATAACAAATTTTATATTCACCTTGGCAAATGGTGTAACTTTGCTCATACTGTGTTGCTCTTCCTGTAGGTAATGCTACCTGACATCCTATACTAAAATTAGGTTTAAAAGCAAATTTTAAAAATAATTACCTGGGAATGAGAAATCTTAAAACTCTATTAGAGAATAATCCATTAACACATTTACATATATTGTTATGGGAATAGTTAATTTATCTTCCTGTTCATATCAAATACTAAAATACAGTAAAATCCTTAGGAACCTTCAAATGCATAAAATATAATATTTCATTTTTTTAACATCTTTATTGAGGTATAATTGCTTTACAATGGTGTGTTAGTTTCTGCTGTATAACAGAGTGAATCAGCTGCACATATACATATATCCCCATATCTCCTCCCTCTTGTGTCTCCCTCCCACACTCCCTATCCCACCCCTCTAGGTGGTCACAAAGCACTGAGCTGATCTCCCTGTGCTATGCGGCTGCTTCCCACTAGCTATCTATTTTACATTTAGTAGTGTATATATGTCCATGCCACTCTCTCACTTCGTCTCAGTTTACCCTTCCCCCTCCCCATGTCCTCAAGTCCATTCTCTACACCTGTGTCTTTATTCCTGCCCTGCCCCTAGGTTCTTCAGAACCTTTTTTTTTTTATTTTTTAGATTCCATATATATGTGTTAGCATACGGTATTTGTTTTTCTATTTCTGACTTACTTCACTCTGTATGACAGACTCTAGGTCCATCCACCTCACTACAAATAAGTCAATTTAGTTTCTTTTTATGGCTGAGTAATATTAGGAAATAGCTTAGGGACTCAAAGATTTCTGCTAATTTGTGATCCCGTGTTTATTGTTATTACCATTTTTTTCACCATTGAAAACTGTGAACTATTCATCTAGCCAAAGTCATTTTAGCAGATTTCCTGTTAAAATCTGTTAAAAGTGAGGAGTTGTGCTTCACCTAATTGAGGGCGGAGTATCTATATAATTTATTTGGAATTCTTCTGCACAGAAGGTTTGTATATTCTCCCCTATTTATTTATTTATATCTGCATAAGTTCATGTATATTTGTTTGATACATTGGGATATAATCCAACATTACTTCATTCTCAATTCTTTAGTGAGCCTATGCCTCTGGACTTTGAACCTGACACATGTGTTTCTCAGTTTTTTTCTCCCTCCTTTGGTGAGAGAGGTTATTTGGATTGGGCTAGAATTGAGTATTTCCTTTCTCCTACTTGCAAGGCTAGAGCTGACTAGAGTTGGATACTTCCTTTCCCTAGGTCAGTTAGGCTCTGACAATACTGCACTAGGTTAGCCTCTGGTGAGCTTGTTTTTCCTAAGGATAGGCACTGTGAGAGTCCCCTGGCATATTTCAAAATTGTTCCTTTTCCACTCCTCCTGTAGGAAGCCCAAAGGGATATTTCTCCACTATTTACTGTGAGAACCTGGCCGAGCTCTAGAGGTAAATCTCACAAAGTTGCAGTGGCTCTCCAGTGGCTGGATTCACCCTGGAGTTTTTGACTCTTAGAGTTGTCCACATTGAGCTGCCGGCAATTTGTCAATTATAGTTCAGGTTTTCCTACTCCAGCATTGGTTCCCCTGGAGATTTCCACTCATGAATCCCTGCTCAGGTAAACCATGACTCTCTGTATTCACCTGTCTCTCTCTTGTTGGGGACACAGCCTCTCTTAGGAATCCAAGAAGAGTTGTTGATATTTCAGTCTGCTCAGCTTTTTACTTGTTGTTAAGATAAAGTGATGACTTGCAGCTTCCTTACATGTGGAACTGGAAACTGGTCATGTCCTTCACTTTGAAGTGTAATTCTAGGTTGAATTTACAATTCTCGGTTGGTTGTGGTTTTTTTCTTTCAACACCTTAAACATTTCACTCCATTTTCTTCTTGCTTGCATGTTTTCCAATACAAAGGTTTCTGTAATACTTTTCCTTATTCCTATATAGGTAAGGTCTCTATACCACCCCTCCCCCCCACTTCCCTGGCTTCTTTCAAGATTTTCTACTTTTCTTTGGTTTTCCACAATTTGAATATGATATGTCCAGATGTCGTTTTTTGGTATTTATTCTGAGCTTCCTTGACCTGTGGTTTGGTATCTGTCATTACTTTTGGAAATTTCTCACTTATTATTACATCAGATAATTATTTTCCATCTTCTCTTTCTTCTCCATCTGGTCTTCTAATTATGTGTATGTTACAAATTTTCAAAATTCTCCCACAGTTCTTGAATGCTCAGCTTTGATTTTAATTATTTTTTTCCCTTTGCATTTCAGTTTTCAAAGTTTCTATTGACTTTTCATCAGCTCACTGATTTTTTTCCTCAGCTGTGCCTTCTCTACTAATGAGCCCATTAAAGGCATTATGCATTTCTAGTACAGTGTTTTTGATTTATAGAATTTTCTCTTGAACACTTCCATCTTTCTACTTACATTATCCATGTATTATTGCCTGTTGTCTACTTTTTCCATTAAAGCCTTTAACTTATTAATCATAGTTGTTTTAAATTGCCTACCTTCTAATTCCATCATCTGTGACATACCTGAGTCTAATTCTGATGACTACTTTATCTCTTCAGACTGTTTTATCTTGTTTTTCAACATGTCTTGTAATATTTTTATTGAAAACTGGACCTGTATTCACTAACAGCAAATGAGGTAAATAGGGTTTTATTGTGAGTATTTATGTTAATCTGGCCGGGAGTCGGGCTGTGTTTAATGTTTGCCTTAACTAGGTTCCAGACACTTTGTATTTGTATTCCTTTAGTGTTCTTGTTTTGACTCTTCTCTTGACCTTGGGTTTAAGTACTTCTTATGGAGAGCCTGTTTCTTGTAACTGTTTCAGCTAAAATCCACTGCTGTCATACTGGAGCCCTGTTGATATAGAAGTAATGTGTAGAGGATAGGAAGCCTTCTAATATCTTAAGGTTCTCTTTAAGTCTCAGTCTTTAAATAATGGGCTTGTGTCTCTGGTTTGTAACTTTCACAAGCTTTTCTCCAGTGGTTATATTATTTTTTCACCCTTTAGGTGAGACAGGACGTCAGAGAGATCTGGAGGGGGAAGAATGCCTTTACCCCAGCTAGGATAAGTCTCTGACAAAACCCTGGAGAACAGAAATGGGTTGTGGAGAACTTTCTAGGAATATTTTGCAATGATTACTCTCCCCTTCTTACTGTCAGAGCCATGAGGGGATCTTTTTTTGGATAGTCACCATGAGAACCTGGTGGTATTTCTGGAGGTAAAAACCCATGAAAGTTTTGAGGTCCTTCTAAGACTACAGACCCCAGGAATTTCACATTCTCACACTAGTCTACATGCAGCAAATTTAAGTATTTGCTAAGTGTATTTTTGGAATAGTTATACATATTGATGGTTTTTATTTTCCTCTACTTATCAAAAATTATTTGTCTTCGTTTCTTTGTTTAAATTTATAAATAAAATTCAAACCTTGAATGACACAAGTACATTTAGATTTGACTCTTTTCATTTATAGTCAGAGCATATAGCATATTATGCTTTGTGGTTTTCTTAACTGTAATTATACATTAAAATATCTGGCATATTTTTCATCTAATATCATAGCTTCAGAACTAGGAGAGGCTAATAAAATTATAATTATCTCTATTGCTATACCTTGTAGATTACCAAAAAGATTGGTCTATAAATATTGTGATTAGGCTTTTTTATTATGATGCATATACTGGTATAGAAGAAGTGATATGGAAAAAAATAACTTTTTTCACTGCATAAACCAAGATAATTGATAATCAATACTTAAAAGTCTTTACGGCTGTTTTGCAACTTCTTATCAGTCAGTTCCTATTACTAAATGTTTATAAAAGGAGTTGGCTTCTACATTTTATCTATATTCACCTCTACATTTAAAAATTTTAATGATCTTTGTCAGTTGTAAAGTTGAATTCAATTGAATAAATGCTGTAAAAAGTGGACTTTCTTCTTTCCTCTGTACTTAATGGTTTGATGGATGGGTATATCAAAATACTAAGCCTTATTGAAGTACAAATAATTAAACACTTAAGTTATTATTTTTCGATGAGTATATAAGTAATTATTTTACTGGCCTTTAAACTCTTAGCAGAATCGAAATTTTCCAAAATAAAAATGGGCAACTGGTGGGAGAATTAGCCTTGGGGCTAGGATGGCCTACTCTGGTCTGTAGGCACCACAGCTTCCTTTAATTGGTCCACAAATGAAACCCTTCTCCTCTAGATCATGCACTTCTTCACAGCAGGGTCTGAGCTTCCTGCCTCTTGCTGATCTCCCACAGTCCTGATTACAGAGGTGGTGATATAGATTCTTTGAGGCATAGATTTATCCATGATGATCATATAAATGAAACATTTACTTCTTTTCAGTGAGTGTGTTTTCTCAAACAGCTATATGGTATATAATTGGCATACAACGTGTATTTAAAGTATACAATTTGATAAGTTCTGACATTTGCATATACCTGTAAAGCAGCCAACACAGTCAAGATAGCAAATATTCATCTCCAACCAAATTTTCCTGTGCCCCTTTATAATTCCTCATTCTGTCCTTTCCCTGCTGTCTCATCCCCCAAACAACAACTCATTTCCTTTCTGTCTCTAGAGATTAGTTTCCATTTTGTAGAATTTTGTATATATGGAATCATACACTGTATACTGTTTGTTGTTGAGCTTCTTTTACTGGCATCATTCAGTGAAATTCATCCATGTTTTTAGATGTATTAGTAGTTCATTCTTCCTATTTCTAAGTAAGAATGCAAGGTGTAGATACATATAATTTGATTATCTAGATGGATTTTGGGTTGTTTTCAGTTTGAGAATATTACAAATAAAGCTACTGTGAACACCCATGTAAAATTGTTTTTATGAAAATAAGCTTTCATTTCTCTTTGATAAATACTCAGTGAAATAACTGAGCATGTGATAGGTGTATGCTTAACTTTGTAAGAAATTGCAAAACTATTTTCAAAAGTGGAATATTTTACATACAAACCAGCAGTTATTAGAGTTCCAGTTGCTTCAAATATTTGCAACACTTGATATAGTCAACCTTTTTAATTTTACACATTCTAATATGTGTGAGGCAGTAGCTGTGATTTCATTTTACATTTCTCTAATGACTAATGATGCTGAGAACTGTTTCCATGTACTTATTTGCCATCTATGAATCTTTTTTTGAAAAAGTGTCTATTTAAATTGATTGCCAAATTTTTCAGTGGGTTGTCGTTTTATTATTGAATTTTGAAAGTTCTTTATATATTCTATATTCTGAATGTTCTTTATCAGACATATGATTTGCAAACATTTTCTATAGTTTTGTTTTTTCATTCTCTTGAAGTATTAACCTTTTAAATATAAATTTCTGGCCAGAAGTTTTTTTAACATTTTATAACTAAAAAGCCTATAATATCAATTTAACAATAAACTATTTATTATATAGGAATAATAACAATGCTTCTCTCTATTGTAACTTACATTATTCATCACTTATGCTAATGGTTCTAGTATCCAAATATCCCAAATCCCCCTACAGGTAAATGCTTCTTCTTAAATAAACATGTGAAATATAATCTTCATCAAATGCTCTTTAAAACATATCAGATTAAATATTTATTGAATGAGTTTTCTGGAAGAGATGCTGCCAGTTCCTAGTGTGCTTCCTTGAATGATTCAAAGTGTTTCATTTCCAGCCCAACACCAATGCCAACAAAATATTGAAATTAAATTTAGGAAAAAATTATTTACCATTGTTTATAATCAAACACACCATCTAGATGACTTTTTGATAGAGAGGAAATTAATATTATAATGTATTATTTGGGGATGGTGGTGTGATGAACTGGGTGATTGGGATTGACATGTATACACTGATGTATATAAAATTGATGACTTATAAGAACCTGCTGTATAAAAAAATAAATAAAATTCAAAAATTAAAAGAATTTATTATTAATTATTCATAATTCCTAAGTGGGTAGTAATTGTTAATCCACCTTCAGGGAGACATGAAAAGGTAACAATACATATATATATTATTTAAACTTATATTTATTTATTTATCAACAGTTACAGTGCTTAAGCATCATGTTGATTCTCCTTTCTCTTGTGGGGAAGGTGGGCTTTCATAAAGTCACAAGATTTAATCAATGTGTTCTCTTTCACTAAATATTTTAAACCAATGTCTACTATGTGTCAAGAGATATTTCATTTCTATAAAGCCTCTATTTCTAAAATGGTAAAAACTGAATAGAGATAGTTCAGATTCTGCCTTTTTTGCTGAATGCGTTGACGCTGAATAGTGGTGCTACAGGTATTTAAGATGTTATTTCCTGGCCTTTTGAAATAAAAACAATGACATTTAGAATGCAGCCAAATAGCATTAATCTGACTTCTCTGCCTCCGAGTTATATTGGAAATTTATCTCAAGCAGGGTTTCATAGTTAAGGTGACATAACCCAAAATGTCACTCTGTAGAGAGCCAGTGACCCTGTTCTTACAGAATAAAAGCCTAAACAATGTAAGTGGTTATATTTCAAATTACACCATGTTGTACCCTAAAGGACTCTCAGAATGGAATCCAAAGTATAAGATTCCTAAGCAGGATTCATGCGTCTAAGGTCTTTAATTTATTTTCAAGGTTCATTTAAATATGGCATTATCACTAATTTCATATATTTTTTGACAAATAACTATTGATAATCTACTATATTCCAGACACTGTTTTAGTTAATTAACAGTAAAATATCACTGTTTACATGGAGCGTAGAGTCTATTAAGAGTAGTAAGAAATAAATGAGCAAATTGTTAGAAGTAAGTACAAAAATGGAGAGAAAGAAACAGGAAAGAGTTGCAGAATGGTGGAGTGAGAGATGGTTTAAAATTTTCAATACAGGGTCAGGGAAGACCTGATTAAGAAAATGACATTCTGGGAGAGGACCCTCAAGATGGCAGAGGAGTAAGATGCAGAGATCACCTTCCTCCCCACAAATACATCAGAAATACACCTACATGTGGAACAACTCCTACAGAACACCTACTGAATGCTGGCAGAAGACCTCAGACCTCCCAAAAGGCAAGAAACTTCCCACGTACCTGGGTAGGGCAAAAGAAAAAAGAAAAAACAGAGACAAAAGAATAGAGATGGGACCTGCACCTCTGGGAGGGAGCTGTGAAGGAGGAAAAGTTTCCACACACTAGGAAGCCCCTTCACTAGTGGAGATGGGGAGTGGGTGGGGGGGGAAGCTTTGGAGCCACAGAGGAGAACGCAGCAACAGGGGTGCGGAGGGCAAAGCAGAGAGATTCCCCCACAGAGTATCAGTGCCAACCAGCCCTCACCAGCCCAAGAGGCTTGTCTGCTTACCCGCCAGGGTGGGTGGGTGCTGGGAGCTGAGGCTCAGGCTTCGGAGGTCGGGTCCCAGGGAGAGGACTGGGGTTGGCTGTGTGAACACAGCCTGAAGGGGGCTAGTGCGCCAGAGCTAGCTGGGAAGGAGGCCAGGAAAAAGTCTGGAACTGCCAAAGAGGAAAGAGACCATTGTGTCATAGTGTGCGAGGAGAGGAGATTCAGAGCACCACCTAAACGAGCTCCAGAGATGGGTGTAAGCCGCAGCTATCAGCTTGGATACCAGAGACGGGCATGAACTGCTAAGGCTGCTGCTACAGCCACCAAGAAGCCTGTGTGCAAGCACAGGTCCCTATCCACAACTCCCTTCCCGGGAACCTGTGCAGCCCGCCACTGCCAGGGTCCCATGATCCCGGGACAACTTCCCCGGGAGAACACCTGGCGCACCTCAGGTTGTTGCAATGTCATACTGGCCTCTGCTGCCGCAGGCTTGCCCTGCATTCCATACCCCTCCATTCCCCCAGCCTGAGTGAGCCAGAGCCCCCTAATCAGCTGCTCCTTTAACCCCGTCCTGTCTGGGCAGGGAACAGATGCCCTCAGGTGACCTACACGCAGAGGCGGGGCCAAATCCAAAGCTGAGCCCCTGGGATCTGTGAGAACAAAGAAGAGAAAGGGAAATCTCTCCCAGCAGCCTCAGCATCAGCAGATTAAATCTCCACAATCAACATGATGTACCCTGCATCTGTGGAACACCTGAATAGACAAAGAATCATCCCAAAATTCAGGCAAAATTTGGGAGCAGCTGTAGACCTGGCGTTTGCTTTCTGCATCTAATTTGTTTCTGGTTTTATGTTTAACTTAGTTTAGTATTTAGAGCTTATTATCATTGGTAGATTTGTTTATTGATTTGTTTGCTCTCTTCATATTTTTCATATATATCTGTTTTTTCCTTTTTCTTTTTATGAGTGTGTATGCATCTTTGTGTGATTTTCTCTGTATAGCTTTGTCTTTACCATTTGTCCTAGGGTTCTGTCTGGTTTTTTTCGTTTTGTTTTTTTTAGTATAGTTTATACTGCTTATTATCATTGGTGGATTTGTTTACTGGTTTGGTTGCTCGCTTCTTTCGTTTTTCTATTTTTTTAAGTTTTATTTTTTATTACCTTTCTATTTTTTAATTTTTCATAATTTAAAAGTTTTTTTTTATTTTAATAACTTCATTTTATTTTTTTTTCTTCCTTTCTTTTTTTTTCTCCCTTTTCTTCTGAGCAGTGTGGCTGAAGGGTCTTCGTGCTCTGGCCAGGTGTCAACCCTGAGCCTCTTAGGTGGGAGAGCCTAGTTCAGGATACTGGACCACCAGAGACAGGCCGGACCCACGTAATATCAAACAATGAAAGCTCTCCCCGAGATCTACATCTCAATGCTAAGACCCAGCTCCACTCAATGAACAGCAAGCTACAGTGCAGGACACCCCATACCAAACAACTAGTAAGACAGGAACACAATCCCACCTATTAGCAGAGAGGATGCCTAAAATCATAATAAGCTCACAGACAACCAAAAACACACCACTGGACGTGGTCATGCTCACCAGAAAGACAAGATCCAGCCTCATCCATCAGAACACAGGCACCAGCCCCCTCCACCAGGAAGCCTACACAACCAACTGAAACAACGAGAGCCACTGGGGGCAGACACCAAAAACAACAGGAACTACAAGACTGCAGCCTGTGAAAAGGAGACCCCAAACACAGTAAGTTAAGCAAAATGAGAAGATAAAGAAATACACACAGCAGATGAAGGAGCAGGATAAAAACCCACCAGACCAAACAAATGAAGAGGAAATAGGCAGTCTACCTGAAAAAGAATTCAAAGTAATGATACTAAAGATGATCCAAAATCTTGGAAATAGAATGGAGAAAATACAAGAAATGTTTAACAAGGACCTAGAAGAAATGCAGAGCAAACAAACAATGATGAACAACACAATAAATCAAATTAAAAATTCTCTAGAAGGAAACAAAAGCAGAATAACTGAGGCAGAAGAAAGGATAAGTGACCTGGAAGATAAAATAGTGGAAATAACTACCACAGAGCAGAATAAAGAAAAATGAATGAAAAGAATTGAGGAGACTCTCAGAGACCTCTGGGGCAACATTAAATGCACCAATATTTGGATTATAGGGGTCCAAGAAGAAGAGAAAAAAAGGGACTGAGAAAATATTTGAAGAGATTAAATAGTTGAAAACTTCCCTAGGATGGGAAAGGAAATAATCAAGTCCAGGGAGTGTAGAGAGTCCCATACAGGATAAATCCAAGAAGAAACACGCCAAGACACCTATTATTCAAACTATCAAAAATTAAATACAAAGAAAAAATATCAAAAGCAGAAAGGGAAAAGTAACAAATAACATGCAAGGGAATCCCTGTAAGGTTAACAGCTGATTTCTCAGCAGAAACTGTGCGATTCAGAAGGGTGTGGCAGGACATATTTAAAGTGATGAAAGAGAAAAGCCTACAACCAAGATTACTCTACCCAGCAAGGATCTCATTCAGATTCAACGGAGAAACTAAAACCTTTACAAACAAGCAAAAGCTAAGAGAATTCAGCAACACCAAACCAGTTTTACAACAAGTACTAAAGGAACTTCTCTAGGTGGGAAAAAGAAGAGAAGGAAAAGACCTACAATAACAAACACAAAACAATTAAGATCATGGTAATAGGAACATACATATTAAAAACTACCTTAAATGTAAATGGATAAAATGCTCCAACCAAAAGACATACACTGGCAGAATGGATACAACAATAAGACCTGTATATATATGCTGTCTACAACACACCCACTTCAGACCTAGGGACACATGCAGATGGAAATTGAGGGGATGGAAAAATATATTCCATGCAAATGCAAATCAAAAGGAAGCTGGAGTAGCAATTCTCATATCAGACAAAATAGACTTTAAAATAAAGACTATTAGAAGAGACAGAGAAGGGCACTACATAATGATCAAGGGATCAATCCATGAAGAAGATATAACACTTGTAAATATTTATGCACAATACATAAGGCAAATGCTAACAGCCATAAAATGGAAAATCAACAATAACACAATAATAGTAGGGCATTTTAACACCCCACTTTCACCAATGGACAGATCATCCAAAAGGAAAATAAGTAAGGTAACACAAGCTTTAAACCATACATTCAACAAGATGGAATTAATTGATATTTATAAGACATTCCATCCAAAAAAAACAGAATACACTTTCTTCTCAAGTGCTCATGGAACATTCTCCAGGATAGATCATATCCTGGGTCACACATCAAGCCTTGGTAAATTTATGAAAATTGAAATCTTATCAAGTATCTTTTCTGACCAAAACACTGTGAGACTAGATATAAATTACAGGAAAAAATCTGCAAAAAATACAAACACATGAAGGCTAACCAATACACTATTAAATAACAAAGAGATCACTGAAGAAAACAAAGAGGAAATCAAAAAATACCTAGAAACAAATGACAATGAATACACGACAACCCAAAACCTATGGGATGCAGCCAAAGCTGTTGTAAGAGGGAAGTTTAGAACAATACAATCCTACCTCAAAAAACAAAAAAATCTCAAATAAAGAAGCTAACTTTGTACCTAAAGGAATTAGAGAAAGAAGAACAAAAAACCCCCAGAAAGTGGAAGAAAAGAAATCATAAAGGTCAGATCAGAAATAATTGGAAAAGAAATGAAGGAAACAATAGCAAAATCAATAAAACTAAAAGCTGGTTCTTTGAGAAGGAAAACACAATTGATAAATCATTAGCCAGACTCATCAAGAAAAAAAGGGAGAAGACTCAAATCAATAGAATTAAAAATGAAAACAGAGAAGTAACAACTGACATTGCAGAAATGCAAAGGATCATGAGAAATTACTACAAGCAACTATATGCCAATAACTTGGACAACCTGGAAGAAATGGACAAATTCTTAGAAAAGCACAACCTTCCAAGACTGAACCAGGAAGAAATAGAAAATATAAACAGACCAATCACAAGCACTGAAATTGGAATTGTTATTAAAATTCTTCCAAGAAACAAAAGCCCATGACCAGATGGCTTCACAGGCAATTCTATCAAATATTCAGAGACGAGCTAATACCTATTGTTCTCAAACTCTTCCAAAATACAGCAGAGGGAGGAACACTCCCAAACTCATTCTAAGAAGCCACCATCACCCTGATACCAAAACCAGACCATGATGTCACAAAAAAAGAAAACTACAGGCCAATATCACTGATGAACATAGATGCAAAAATCCTCAAAAAAAAAAATACTAGCAAACAGAGTCCAACAGCACATTAAAAGGATCATACATCATGATCAAGTGGGGTTTATCCCAGGAATGCAAGGATTCTTCAATATACGCAAATCAGTCAATGTGATACACCATATTAACATACTGAAGGAGTGAAACCATATGATCATCTCAATAGATGCAGAAAAAGCTTTTGACAAAATTCAACACCCATTTATGATAAAACTCCCTCAGAAAGTAAGCACAGAGGGAACTTTCCTCAATATAATAAAGGCCATATATGACAAATCCACAGCCAACTTCATTCACAATGGTGAAAAACTAAAACCATTTCCACTAAGATCAAGAATAAGACAAGGTTGCCCACTCTCACCACTATTATTCAACATAGTTTTGGAATTTTTAGCTACAGGAATCAGAAGAAAAAAGAAATTAAAGGAATCCAAATCAGAAAAGAAGAAGTAAAACTGTCACTGTTTGCAGATGACATGATACTATACATAGAGAATCTTAAAGATGCTACCAGAAAACTACTAGAGGTATTCAATGAATTTGGTAAGTTGCAGGATACAAAATTAATGCACAGAAATCTCTTGCATTCCTATACACTAATGATGAAAAATCAGAAGGAGAAATTAAGGAAACACTCCCATTTACCACTGCAACAAAAAGAGTATAACACATAGGAATAAACCTACCTAAGGAGACAAAAGACCTGTATGCAGAAAACTATAAGACACTGATGAAAGAAATTAAAGATGATACAAACAGATGGAAAGATACACCATGTTCTTGGATTGGAAGAATCAACATTGTGAAAATGACTGTGCTACCAAAAGCAACCTACAGATTCAATGCAATCGCTATCAAACTACCAATGGAATTTTTCACAGAAGTAGAACAAAAAATTTCACAATTTTTATGGAAACACAAAAGATGCCAAATAGCCAAAGCAAACTTGAGAAAGAAAAATGGAGCTGGAGGAATCAGGCTCCTGACTTCAGAGTATATTACAAAGCTACAGTAATCAAGACAGTATGGTACTGGCACAAAACCAGAAATATAAATCAATGGAACAGGATAGAAAGCCCAGAGATAAACCCACACACATATGGTCACCTCATGTTTGATAAAGGAGGCAAGAATATACAATGGATAAACAACCACTTTTTCAATAAGTGGTGCTGGGAAAACTGGACATCTACATGTAAAAGAACGAAATTAGAACACTCCTAACACCATACACAGAAGTAAACTCAAAATGGGTTAAATACACAAATGTAAGGGCAGACTCTATAAAACTCTTAGAGGAAAGCATAGGCAGAACCCTCTATGATATAAATCACAGCAAGATCCTTTTTGTCCCACCTCCTAGAGAAATGGAAATAAAAACAAATGGGACCTAATGAAACTTAAAAGCTTTTGCACCACAAAGGAAACCACAAACAAGATGAAAAGACAACCCTCAGAATGCGAGAAAATATTTACAAACAAAGCAACTGAAATAGGATTAATCTCCAAAATATACAAGCAGCTCATGCAGCTCAATATCAAAAAACACTAACAACCCAATCCAAAAATGGGCAGAAGACCTAAATAGACATTTCTCCAAAGAAGATATACAGACTGACAACAAACACATGAAAGGATGTTCAACATCACTAACAATTAGAGAAATGCAAATCAAAACCACAATGAGGTATCACCTCACACCAGTCAGAATGCCATCATCAAAAAATCTACAAACAATAAATGCTGGAAAGGGTGTGGAGAAAAGGGAACCCTCATGCACTGTTGGTAGGCATGTAAATTGTTACAGCCACTATGGAGAACAGTATGGAGGTTCCTTAAAAAACTAAAAATAGAACTTCCCTACAACCCATCAATCCCACTACTGGGCATATACCCTGAGAAAACCATAATTCAGAAAGAGTCACGTACCACAATGTTCATTGCAGCTCTATTCACAATAGCCAGGACATGGAAACAACCTAAGTGTCCACCAACAAATGAATGGATAAGGAAGATGTGGCACACATATACAATGGAATAGTACTCAGCCATAAAAAGAAACAAAACTGAGTTATTTGTAGTGAGGTGGATGGACCTAGAGACTGTCATACAGAGTGAAGTAAGTCAGAAAGAGAAAAACAAATACCATATGGTAACACATATATATGGAATCTGAATTTAAAAAATGGTTCTGAAGAACCTAGGGGCAGGACAGGAATAAAGATGCAGACATAGAGAATGGATTGAGGACAAGGGGGAAGGGTAAGCTGGGACGAAGTGAGAGAGTAGCATTGACATATATACACTACCAAATGTAAGATCGATAGCTAGTGGGAAGCAGCCGCATAGCACAGGGAGCTCAGCTCCGTGCTTTGTGACCACCTAGAGAAGTGGGATAGGGAGGGTGGGAAGGAGAGTCAACAGGGAGGGGATATGTGGATATATGTACACATATAGCTGATTCACTTTGTTATACAGCAGAAAGTAACACACCATTGTAAAGCACTATACTCCAATAAAGATGTTAAAAAAAAAAAAGTAAATGACCTCCTGTATTATTTACAAAAACACTTGTATAATTCCGTCTTCCAGGCTAAGTGCTTTTTGAATATTAACGCACTTAATCCTCATGACAACTCTTGAGGAGGAGGTACTGTTATTAACCCCATAATATAGAAAATGAAAGGGAAGGACAGAAAGGTTTACAACTTGCCCAAGATTCATAAAGCTGGAAAGTGGCAGAACGGGACTTAACACAGGTAGCCGGGCGCTGGGCTCCAGGCTCGTTGCCTTTAACTCACTCAGCCTCTCTTCTCACGTCACAAAGACATGTAAGGAGCAGGAGAGCAAGCCATGTAGGTATTTGAAGGAAATGTATTTTAGACATAGGTAAGAAATAAAGGCCTAACTTGTTTGTAAAACCGTCTGGAGTCCAGTGTGGCTGGTGTAGAATGTAGACAAAGGAAGGGTAACAGGAGTGAGGTCTGAGAGGCACTAGATCACGTAAACATTTTAGTTTTACTCTGAGGGAAATAGAGAAACAGGAGAGAGATCTGAGCAGAAAGGACATGTTGAGTCTATTTTAATCACTGTGGTTACTCTGTTGAGAACAGACCACAGACAGTAGGAAAACAGGACCACGAGTGGGGAAACCAGTCTGAAGATTTGCAGTAATGGTGATGAGAGATTATCATTCCTTGGATGAGGTAAAAAGTGTTGGGGATTATGTAATAACCGGATTCTGATATATTTTTAGTCTGGCCAATAGAATTTCTTGGTGGTTAGTTATGGGATGTAAAAATAGACAGAAAACCAGCATGACATCAAGGATACTGACCTGAATAACCAGAAGGATAAAGCTGCCATTAATTGAAAAGGCAAGGCTGTAGTAGAAGAAGATTAGATTATGGATAGAGACAGCTTTGTACCTGTTCAATTTGATGCCTATTTGACATCTAAGTGGAGATGTCAGTTTGGCAATTGGATTTATGTGTCTGGAGTTCAGAGAAGAGATCTACGCTGGAGATATAAATTTGGGGTGATCCAAGTACAATTAGTACCTAAAGGCATGAGGCTAGATGAAATAAAGCAGTAACTGTGGAGAGAGAAAAGAAAGGGTTCCAGGGCTAAGCTAAATCAACAGTTGAGCATTTTTTCATTTGCTAGATAATAAATGTAATATGTCACATATGAAAAGGTAAAAAAACAATCAGAGAGCAGAAGCTAAACTGTGTTTATAATACTTTGATATTAACACATATAGAAAATGCTGATATATATCTATATATATATAATATAACACAGAAGACTACAAGTTTAAAATGCATTTGAACTTCGCCTCAGTACAGGTTTAAATTTTCTCAGAACTCTGGATTCTCAAAATTAATAACACGGCAACATTCCATTTCATGTAACTTCTACAAATGTTCCTCCTTTGAAGATCACTTGGATTAACTTTGATTGACAAGAGCTGTCTGATATTGATACAAGTAAGTTATAAATGGGCCAGTAAGATGTTTGTTACATTTATCATTAAGAAGAAGGAAGGAAAGAAGGGGGAGGGAGGCAGGGAGGAAGGAAGGAAGGGGAGAGGAAGGAAATGAAGGGAGAGAGGGAAGGAGAGAAAAAGAGAGAAAGAAGGAAGGACAGCAAAACTGATGGATGAAAGCAGCCAGACTTGCCAGGTCTGTATTCAGAATCTGAATGGCTAGTTTTACAGGGAGCACCTGGATTCCCTAATCACCGCCCCCCACCAATCAAGTTAGTAATAATCACAGCAAAAACACACTTTCAGAGCTTCTGATATTGCAAAATAGCTAACTATCTTTGGTATTTAATTGACCCGTGGAATTAAGCCTTTGTTAGAGTTGATTTTGCAAAGGAATTTAGCTTCTGAAGCCCATGAAAAGCAGATGGATTCTGGGAAGGAATTAAGTGTCTGCTGGTAGGCGGGTGACGGGGTTGTTTCATCAATAAAATGTGAACAGCAGGAGGATGTTAATGAATAGATACCCCAGAACTTGCATACCAAATTTCATGAAAAAAAAACTTGAATATGATAACAAGCAGAGGTATTTTAGAAAAGGACATGCCAAAATAGGGGGGAAATTCATTACTTAGAACTGTAAGGTTTTTAAAAAATCAGTTTCTGCTACTTTCAGTATAGCATTCCATTTTTTCCAACTTGTGGTCTAAAGACAAACAGAAAATGTAAGTAACTAATATTAATTAATATCACATATTCCATAGTTAGAATATTGATCCCAACATTTGGGAATTTGTGATAACTGGTTACTTATTTTATTTAGATAACATACTTTCTTCTCAATTTACTGGATTGACAAATCTTAAAAAACTTAAACTAATTTTGTTTGTGTCACAAAAGTAACTCATACATACTTGCAAAAAGTTAAAACTACAGATAAGCCAAAAAAGAACAGTAAAATATATCATAATCCCACCATCCAAAGGTTATCACTGTTAACTCGCTCTCCTCTCAGACCTTTTCTATCGAATAAAATACTGACTTACATGCATCACCTAAAATTAATTTCTGGAGAATGCTTCAAGTATCTGGACACAACAAAGTATGGCAAGCAAGATGGGAGTAAAAACCAGTGCAATGATACAAATGAAGGGTCTTTATTCCTTTCAACATTCTATTTGTTTGTAGTCCACTGAGGTGAAGGCATGTCAGGGCAGCAAGGATACTGCAAAAGTAACTCTTCTGGCATGCCTCAACATTTAACTTTATAATTTTGCATTTACAGTTAGTGAGGTAAAGGCATTTTCTGCACATTCTGCAGTCCTCTGGGGTCTCCAGCTGGTAGGCTGCTCTGCTTCTCCCCGCAAGATAATCAGCCTTGCAAATGCACTCCTGTAAGGTATGGTGCGCTGCCATATGTGGCCATCGGCTCGTGACTGCCATGCATCCCCTGACATCCTAATGCAGGAAGTAGGAGCTTCCCTGGATGAGTGACATTCAATTATCCAAAAAAGAAATTCTTAAAGGACCACATGATACAAAGATAAATCACCTTGGCTGACAGCTTCATTACAAAACTGACACATGGAGAAGAGAGGTAGCCCACTGGCCTAAAGGTATCTTCTCAGCCACTCCCTAAGCAATAGTGCTGTCTGGCGAAAGGAGAGCCTTAGCCAGATGATTTGGGCAAGACCGAGGAATCACATCATGAGAGGATTAGATTTTCCCCACAACATCAAGGACTGTGTTTCTGACGTCAACTATTTGATAAATCACCCCTGAGAAGTTCCTGACAAATAAATATAATAGTATTTATTATGATATGGTCCCTGACTAGGTTATCCAAAGCTACTTCCTCCTCCTAGCACCCCAACTCCCTACCATTAATCTAGGATGATCTCAGTCTCTCATTTACTTCTACACTTTACCAGGCGCAATCCATGTCTGTCTGTTATCTCTATCAACGAGCACAATGCTTAGCACTTGGAAGACAATGAATAAATATTGGTGAATGGATGAATACATGAACGAATAACAGTATAAATGGTGGAATGCCTCACCAGCTGAACACAGACTACTGGTACGTGCCTTTGCGCACAAAGCAAGAGGAGATAGCCCGCCTCTCCTCCCCACTGACGCCGTGGTAAGAAGTCAGATCTTTGGCTTACACTGTGCATCCTCCACCAGCCCAACGACTTTCACACTGTCCCCTGGCATTAGTAAGAAATAGGACTAAGTAAGGCTTTTGCTTTTGTCAAAAGGAATACTAATAGTATTAAAATGCTAGGATTATAGTGAAATTTAATTTAGATAATGTAAGTAAGACAGTAAACACCATGCCTGGCACATAACAAGAGTTCTGTAAACAGGAACTATTTGGCTGTTGGCCACTAATGCTAGAGGCTCATGGCCACAACAGTGAGACTCTCCCAACGTCTGGGAGAAAAATATCATTTGGCTGGTGGCAGAACACACAGAACATTTTAAAAGTCCTCGCTTCACACTTATTTTGTGGTTATGCATCTGTCTCAGAAGGACAGGACAAAGAGGAAAACTCCCTCTAAAAGGCTACCTGCTAGTTGTGTAACCATAGTAAATCACAGAATATTAGAATTATTGATAATAATTATTATTAATGATAATAAATCTAGTCTCTCACTGCACATTTGAATCCTCACTATAACATCCTCAGTGAAGGGTACTCAGCTCCCAGAGCCACTGGTGAGAAGCCTGTTCCCAAATATATTCAAGAGAGAGGTCCCCAGGGAAGAAAAAAGAAAAGTTGCCTGTATTCTCTCCTGTTTTTTATTAAATACGATAAATTCAACAATATGAAATTCTACACTGCATTATCACAGTGCATAGACTGCCATGGAGGGTTCCTTTTAAACTTCTGAAATAATCTTATTCTCATTTTGATTCCAGTAATAGGAGATGTAATGAAAATGTCAAAAGAGGTTACTAAACGATTTAGCCACATTTTCAATTCCTGTGTTGCATTTTTAATAGTTACATTAAAAAGCGAATACTATAGGGACTCTTTCTCACTCTCTCTCAGGGAAAATGAGGTGTTCTGGAGATAGATCTTTGATATAAGTAAAGGCTTTAAAGAGACAGCTACTTAATTATGCATTAATATAAATAATGAATAGGAGATGTTTCATAATGAAGGGAACCCCTATTACAGATTATATCCTACTCTTCCTATTAATGTTTAGTTCCTATTACTGACTGTAGGGCTCACCAAGGCTGGAAAGAGCAGAGAAGCCTAATTAAATCAGGCAGTTCCTTCGGAGGTGGGAGGGGAAAAGGAAATTGATGCCTGCATGGGAGAAACAGTCATTGAGATAAAATGAACCAGAGGTTTATAGTGAAGGATCATGTTGCTTTATCACTTGATGTGTCAAAAACACTATGGTTAGAACCAACACACACACAAATACTACCACCTGGCAGAAAAGGGGTTTGAAAACACTAGTGGCATGGTACGAGTCATGTCTTGTACCTTAAAAGGAAGACAGTCGGAAATCCCTGAGACCTCAAAGGACTAGTCAGAAGTGCAGGCTAACTTCTTTGTGAACTGGGAAGCCTAAAACAGGTTTCACATGTGGCTACTTTATGCTTTGCACTTTAGAATGCCATAGTGCAAGTTGTGTTGTGTTTTTCTTTCCTACCACTATCATATTTATAAAGATAAAATTTAGATTAAATATCTAAGTAGCCTTGAAAGCAAGAAATAACACAAGGGTGGGATTTGATGTGTGTATGATGCAGGTAAAGACTTTGGATATGGTCTCCACAGATGCTGTTATTCTTAACTCAAGCAGGCACCTCCTTGACTCAAGGATTGTATCATAAATGGAATTCCAAAGTTATTAAAGACAATAGGGCTTTCTTTTCTTCCCTAAGTTTTGAAGTTTTTAAAGAGACCAAACACTTGTAAAGGCCACCCCTTTAAAGAACACAACAAGATGGGGTGAGAGTCTTTCAGGAAAACTAAATGCTAGTGAAGGGATCAACTTCCTGAGATGAACAAGCCCTCAGTGGACAGGTCCTGGAAGAGAGTGGTGATTTAGAAACCATTTGGTGAGAGATGAACAAAATGGCCTTGTGATTTAGAGACCTTTCATCCATTTCCTAAACACCAGTGGACTTCTGAATTTAGTGTGAATGTAGGAAAAAAGAATGATCTAAAATTTTCCAAAATTAAATAGCTACCAATTTGGTGAGATCATAGAAGAGTCAATTTTACCTCCAATTTAAATTTTAAAAGGTATGAATATTTCTTGTGCTCCTGAGTTGTGGGCTGAGTTTTACATTAGCTACAGATGTAGAAAACCAGTTCTTATTCCAGTGCACTTGCTAAACTAGTTGGAAAGGCAAGATACACACGGTAGATTACAGGATCAAGATGGTATAGGTCAGGCTCTAAAGCTTAAGTCTTAAATCTGAGTATGCCTGGTTTTATAACGAAATTGTTAAGTAAGTGAAGTCCTTCATATCCCCTTCATATGGCTCAGTGCTTCTCATACGTTTCATTCACAATGAAAGGCAGCCTTGTCATTGTGACAAGCCTTGTGCCTAAGTCTGTTACTCTGACACCATTGAGATGTGCTTCAGACCCATTCCCTCCTAACTTCATTTCTCAGAGAATACAGATACATAATTTGATAAAATCGTTCTAAAGCATTATTATCCTTTGGATTTCCACAGGATATTTCAGTGCTCTAATTTAAAGGGGGAATTCTAAGCAAGGTAATCTGAAGCTCTGTGGCAGGAATTCATGGGACATGGTCGGGGGCAGACAGGTGGGAATGTGTGTCGTTACATGGATAAAGCTCAGGATCAAGGGTTAGGTTGCCTAGAATCTATGCTACTGTTTTTTCTGGGTCACAGTTCCCTCATCTTTAAAAAAAAGACTTGAAAGCAATACTTTCTAATGTTTGTCATTCAACAATTCTATTTTGCTGCCCATAACTAAAGTATCTGTTCAATATCCGTCTCCTTTTCACACACACACACTTCCCTTTTCTCTCAATTTGCCTCCTACCCCACAGCATGTCTATTTCTAATTAAATGAGTGGATATATGAATATTCAAATAAAATAAAAACGAATAGAGTTTCTGTACTCATTGAGAGCTATCTTCCTGTGCTTAGATGTCAAGAGATCAAAATACTAAACTAACAACTATAGAATTGTCATATTTATGTTTTATTTCTGAGATTTTTGTATAAGAAAACTATTTTCAGAATTTTTCAAATTAATGACATGAATCTATCACAGTCCTAGGGAATGATTTTACAAAGAGACATAACCTTATAGGTCGAGTGGAATATGGTGTGAATATGCTTGATAAGAAAAAGCAAGCCCTTGATGTAGAGACAAACTGGCCACTAGCCAAAGGTGGTGAGCAAACTTATTTCAGAATAACTCAGCGATAAGTGGTGTTAGGCCACAGTGTAAAGTTGATGGAATCTGTTCTTGATGCCCCACTTCATATTCACCTTTCTGTGCAGGTAACTCCATGTATCCCTGGTCTAGACTGCCCTCGTTATTACTGCACTTGATGGATCTCTGTGATGGCTGTATTTACCTGTCATCGTGTTTCCTGGGGGATGTGTACCATGGTGACATTCCTGACTTGGGGGAAGGAAACTGAACGTGAGCATCTCAGTGTCGCTCTGTGCTTCTTTAAGAATAGTTTCATCCCTGGACCGCTAGGTGCCTTCTGCTGTGTGTCTGCTTCCACCTGTACAGCAGACTTTGGTCAGGCTAGACTAACTTCTAAGAGGCAGGTCTTAGAGACATTTTTTTCACGAGACTCCTCCTATCGGACTTCAAAGATAAGACAGAATGAGTACCCTCATCTATCTCTGTTTAGGTAGACATACTTTTCCTCAGATGAATCACCTCAACGTTTAGACTGGGGGAGGGGGACGGGGTACAGATAATGTTTGGTAACCAATTTGGCTTTAGATTCCAGTCATGTTCTCCATTCCAGCATTTCCAGAAATACAACTGGTATTTAGAGGTACACTCTTCTGTTTATCAACTAGTTCTTAACTGCAGGGGATGGGGATGGGGTAAGAGAGAGAGTGTTTAATTAAATACCAACTTTAAAAACTAACACTGTCAACCATCTATTATTAGCTTGTCAATATTTTAGCTGATACAGGTTAAGAGATGTGTTTTCTGAATGATAATCTGTGTTAGCTTGAAATTCCATGGTGGTGTTGATCATTCTATTATTAATTAATTTAAGAAATTTTATCTGTATTAGAATAAGCTTATTCTCATAAGCTTATGCTTATTCTAATTTTTTACAACCTTATAAGGTGGTAATTATTGTCTCTACAGAAAAACAGAATCAGATAACAGTAACTAGGTGATAATTACTGAGCCAGAATTTTAACCAAATACATACTTCAAAGTTCATACTCCTGAACATCGCTATTATGAAAGATAAACTGTATATACAAATAATCATTTAATGTAAAAATCCATGTCTACCACTGAGAGAAATACAAACACCAACCTGACTTATGATATAAATCAGAAATATCTGAAATCACCTTTAATCATACTCTTAACTTTCCTTCAGAGCATTATAACCATTTATAATTAAATGTTTCTATGGCTATTTAATGTCCATTTCCCCAAATGAATCATATATTCTGTATGGAATAGAACTGTTTCTATTCTCTCCACCATTGTACCCTTAGCTCTCAGCTCACTTTTTCGCTCATATTAAATAACCAATGTTTGTTGAATAAATTTTAAAAATAGAAATTCAGCCCTGTTCCCCCTTTTAGCAACTGCACTCTTTTTCAATGAGAAAGACAGTATGAATGGACGAATCAATTTTCTCTCTCCAGAATCTATTTTGGATCTATGAGGAGAAAGTAACTTATTTGCATTTGAAAATCCAAGCAAAAAGACACAGGAAGAAACAGAATTTTCAGAATTCACTTGAATGTGCTCCTGCCTTTTTATTGTTATTGATACTTCTCCTCACCTTCCCAGTACCTTCGTGCACCACCTGCCGGGTATCCCCAGACTGCTGTGTTTTTTAATAATATGGCCACATGACCAGGTATTGGAGACTAAGTTTGTCTTGTGCTCAAAATGTTTACCTCACCATTCTCAGCTGTCAAAATACAGCCTTTATTTGAGGTGCAGCTTCTATGTGAAGACGTCAGCTTCTCTTCCCAGCCAAAGGTAATTCTATCTTCTGATCTCCCATCAAATATCCTTAAATTTGTATTATAGTATTTATCACAGACTGCCTGGCATTAGAGTTTGCTTTGTACAACTCTCTCCCTAACAAAATTCAGAGCTCCTTTGTGCCAGGAGCTATGTACCCTCAGTTCCTGGCACTGTATCTTGGGCCAGGAACATAGTCAATTAATGCTTATTAAACTGAATTCTGTATCTTTATTTAGAGTATGGAGATAATGACAAGCTTATAAATAGTGGGACACTTCATCATGCCAGAATCACGAAGCACTGTCAATAGTTGAAATGACAACTTGTTCAGTCATCAACTTGTTTGTTTTGTCAGTCCTTTTTTAAAGTGTGTCTTCTAGCTGTTATTACCCAAAAGAAATAACGATGTAGAATGCTCCCAGAATAGTTTACCATAATGGGCACAGATCATATGACTATTGATACAATTGTATCTAATCCCCTATGTTATTTATTAGGAATAGAATTTTAAATTACCTGAATTTTGACAAAATAAGTCATGTACATCTTGTAAGCCTCAGAGTAGATTTACCTTTTTCTATTTTAGCAAACATCTCTCCAATGAATTCATTATTTTTTTATCCAGTTTCATTGAGATATAATTAACATACAGCACTGCATAAGTTTAAGGTGTACAGCGTAGTGATTTGACTTACATAATGAAGTAATCACCACAGTAAATTTAATGAACATCCATCACCTCATACAGATACAAAAGAAAAGAAAAAGGAAAACATACTTCCTTATGATGTGAACTCTTAGGATTTACTGTCTTAACAACTTTCATAGGTAACATGCAGCAGTGTTAATTATATTTATCATGTTGTACATTACATCTCTGGTATTTATTTTTCTCATAACTGGGTGTTTGTACCCTTTGACTGCCTTCATTCAATTCCCCTTCCCCTCAGCCCCCTCCTGTGGTAACCACAAATCTGATGTCATTTTCTATGAGTTTGTTTGTTGGTCTGTTTGTTTATGTAGCATAATTGACCTACAACACTGTGGTAGTTTCTGGCACACAACATAAATGATTCAATATTTCCATACATTACAAAATGATCACCACGATAAGTACCATCTGTCGCCAGAGATATTTAATGACTATATTCCCCACACTGTACAGTTCCTACCCATGACTCTTTTTTTTTTTTTTTTTTGGTAACTGGAACTGTGTACCTCTTAATCCCCCTCACCTATTTCTCTTATCCCCCTGCCCACCTTCCCTCTGGCAACCACCTGTTTGTTCTCTGTATCTATGACTCTGTTTCTATTTTATGTTTGTTTTGCCTTTTAGATTCCACATATATGTGAAATCATATGGTATTTATCTTTTTCTGTCTGACTTATTTCACGTAACATAATACCCTCTAGGTCTATTCATGTTGTCACAAATGGCAAGATTTCACTCCTTTTTATGGCTCAGTAATATTCCACTATATCTATCTTTATGTCTGTCTATCTATCTATACCACATCTTCTTTATCCATTCATCTATCAGTGGGAACTTAGGTTGCTTCCATATCTCGGCTATTGTAAATAATACTGTAATGAACATAGGTGTGCATGTATCTTTTTGATTTAGTGTTTTTGTTTTCTTCAGATAAATATTTATCTAGGAGTAGAACTGCTGGATTGTACGGTAGTTCTGTTTTTAATCTTTTTGAGGAATCTCCCTACTGTTTTCCATAGTGGTGCACCAACTTACATGCCCACCAGCAGTATATAAGGGTTCCCTTTTCTCTACATGCTTTCCAGCACTTGCTATTTGTGGTCTTTTAGATGATATCCTTTCTAACAGGTGTGAGGTGATATCTCATTGTGGTTTTGATTTGCATTTCCCTGATGACTAGTGATGTTGAGAATGTTTTCATGTGCCTGTTGGCCATCTGTATGTCTTCTTTGGAAAAATGTCTATTCAGGTCGTCTGCCCATGTTTTCCATGGGGTTGTTTGTTTTTTGATGTTGAGTTGCTTGAGCTCTTTTTATATTTTGGATATTAACCCTTTATCAGATATGTTGCTTGCAAATATCTTTTCTCATTCAGTAGGTGGCCTTTTAATTTTGTTGATACTTTCCTTCACTGTGCAAAAACATTTTAGTTTAATTAGGTCCCATTTGTTTATTTTTGCTTTTGTTTCCCTTGCCTAAGGAGGCATATTCAAAAAAAATATATTTCTAAGACCACTGTCAAAGAACATACTGCCTATGTTTTTTTCTAGGAATTTTATAGTTTCAGGTCTTACATTTACGTCTTTAATCCATTTTGAGTTTATTTTTGTATATGGAGTGAGAAAGTCATCCAGATTGATTCTTTAGTCCATAGTGTCCAGTTTTTCCAATGCCATTAATTTTTTAAGGTTAAATAAAAGGATGAGTTTCTGGTATTTTTAACCAAAGTGGCCTAATTGCCACAGTTGCTGAAATAGAAGAGAGGTGACATTTACTGGAAATATTAGAAAAACATAGGAAGGAAAGTCAGGGAGGGATGATGTTTGTGAGCTGTCTGGATATTTTCTACTATGCATGGATTGTTGTGGTATTTGGGGGGAATGGTGGAGAATCCAAAACATCTAACTTTGATTGGTTATTTCATTTCAAGATAGGTGAATTACCTGTCTATTACAGCTTCATTATTGTTTTCTTATGACACCAATGCTCCATTTTCACACCATGGTATTGCTTATAATGCCCTTCTACCACCAATTATATAATAAACTGAGTCAGATTCTTCCAGTAGCCAATCCTAAATTAGATATCTTTGAAAGCTATATTAAAATTTTAACTCAAAACATTTTCAGAAGTTGCTTAATTATTATGCAAACACTGGGGAAATCTGACTCAACACATCTTAAATAATTGGTGGCATATATTAAGTGTTAGCCGAGGGCAACTTTCAAAAAACAAATTACTAAGGTGTCACACATCAAGGCAGAATTATGCTTCCTATTAGCTAAGGTGCAAGCTATCCTTATACCAAACACAGAATCTACATCTTCAGTCAAAGTAGACAAAAGAGTGCACACACATATAGTTGAACTAAACTTGAGCTTGCATCAAAAATGACAGGCATTTAGTAGTGATCTAATACTGAATGTGGTATGTGCCCATCATTTTAAGAAAAACAATGGACAGCACATTTTCTCCAATGATAAAATTTGAAATCAGGAGTAAAAATTATAATTGTGGAACACTTGTACTCACCAAGGTGAGTTTGACAGCTTTCCAATTCTAAAGACTTTTCTGATGAGATTTGTGTGATAGTAACAAATATGACTTTTGTTGTTGTTAAATAATAGAATCTGTCAACATCTGGAAGATGTACATAACCCAGTGAACCCATCTTCCCCAAAGAAGCAATGCATGATATCCCAAAATCTGTTCAAAGTGAAGCTATAATGATAGACTTTAACAAAATAGAGTATGACAAATTACTTCTTTTATAATTTTTCAGATTTCAAAATGCAGTTTACATTTAAGAAACTACCACATGTTGAATTTGGTGTAATAATAAAGACTATCCATGATTAATCTGCAAAAGCTTTTCCTTTTTCAACTATATAATATGACAAGCTGGATTCCTTTACATGTTTCAACCAAAGAAATGTTTCACAACAGATTGAATGAAGCAGTTATGAGAAGCCAGATGTCTTCTATTAAGTTAGACACTAAGGAGAGTTAAAGCAAAGCCACTCTTAATGTTAACTGTTTTTGTTTTATAAAAGAGTATTTTGCTTTTTAAAAAATGTTATTTATATTAATATGCAATGAGATTATTGTTATTTTTAAAGAATTAACATATAAATAATTTAAAGCTTCTCAGTTTTCATTTTAATATGATAAATATTGACAGATATTGTCCACATTTAAAACAGCACTTTGGTGTCCTCAATAATTTTTAAGAATGTAAAGAAGTTCTGGGGAAACCAAAAGTTTCAAAATTAGTTTCTTATAATATCTATAATACATAATACAGTGCTGAATAAACACTTGCCACTTCTTATTAATTGTGATATCATCAATTTAATCTCTGAGATTGAATTCCAAATAATGATTTAGTTACATGTTTGAGTTTTTCTAAATCTTATTTTCCAGTTTTAAAGATAAAATAATGTTTTTGAAAACTTTTTCTGCATTTCATTTTCCAGTCTCAAAGATATACATCTTTAACCCACAAATTCTACCTGTAGCAATTTATCTTAAGAGAAGAATTGAGCAAATGTATCAAAGATAGGTATTAAAAGGTCTTCACTGAAGTGTTTTTATGGTAACAAAAAAGTAGAAATAAATAAATCCTGATCTACAGTGCATTAGTTAAATAAAGTATGGTACGGCCATATGAAAGTCTATTACAGAGTCACGGAAAGAATAATATAGTTGTAGGTGTATTGAATTAAGTATGTATTTATGACATATAAACTGAAAAGCAGGTATCAAGATAATATGAACTGTGGATAGTATTGTAAATGTAGGATTTTCCTCCCCCTTCACCTCCCACTCCAAGTTTTAGCAATTGTAGGTAAATTGTAAAAACAGAAATTTAAAAAGATATAACTGGACTCAAAAGAAGAGAAATATTTCTATGTACCAAAACATAAATGTCAAATAGAGAACAAGCCTGAAGCTGTGTGTTTACTGGGTCCTCGTTCATGTTGAGGTAAAGGGACTATAAGTGCCCTGTGATGGTTGCATGACCAGGATCTGAGTGAGGTTCTCCCACTTATAAAAGGAGTCTGGAAGAAAAAAATGAAAAAAACATCTTCCAGCAGCTGCCTGGGTTTTCAGATTAAATGAAGCAGCATGTCTGGGGAGTAGGAGGTCAGAAAGGATAAAGTTGAGAGAATTGAGCCAATCCTTTTAGTAGGTGACTGAATTCTCTGATATCTCTGAGGAGATACATAAAATCTGATTCTTTTATTTTTATTTTTTAAATTGAACTATAGTTGATTTAAAATGTTGTGTTATAAAATCTGATTATTGACTGACAATCCTGAAAAGTAGAAATGGAAGTAACTGCAGAACAGACAAACAGGGCTGAATCTAGAGCGAATGATAGACCAGAGACAGTAAGGCGGGAGGGGAGACGATGGAAGGAGATGACAGAGAGGGAGATAAAAGAGACAGACAAGGAACACTTCCCAGTCAGGATGAGTCACTTAATGAAAATAAACGAATAAAAAGCAAAGAAAACGAATGCGTAGAAATACAATAATGATAATAATTGAAAGATTAAATTCATGAAAGATGAATAAAAATTCTTTAAAAACAAGAAATAGAAGACTATGAAGTGTGTAGGTTTGAGATCCTGAAAGAAATAAGTGTTGAGAAACTAGTAGTTTTCTAATCTTAATTTGGGTGTGTAAATATATAAAATAACCTGGTTTTTAATTTTGTATTATCAAAGAAATTGGCATCATCTTTCACAGTTGCACTTCTAGGTAAACGTTGAACATTTACAAGAGAAAATTTTGCACATATATACCATATATAAGGATGCTCTTATTTGTTAAACACACATTCAAACAATAATAACAAAAAAGAATCTAAATTATGCTAGGAGAATTAAAGAAGTGGTACCATATTTATACAATGGAACACAAAGGAAGTTAAATTAAATGTCCTAGGTATTACATAAATTACATAAAACATAAATTAAAAAGAATAAATCCAAAAACAGAATACTAAAAGGCAAAAAACAAGTTGCATAATGATGCCTGCAATATGAAAGCACTTGTGTAAAACTTTAAAATATGAAAAACAATGCTACATGACATTTGCAGACACATATTATGTAGTAAACATGGACAAGAAAGGTAGACACCATCTTTAGAATGGTGATGAACACTGGGAAGGAAAGAAGAGACAAGAAATAGGAAAAGCTACAAACAAAAGCTTCAATTGTGTATTTTATATAATAAATATATAAATATATTTTTTTAAGAATCTAAAGGTAATGGGGCAAAATGTTACAATATTTGTTTCCTTTCTGTATATGTGCAATATTTCACCATAAAAAATTTTTACATTATAATTAATATAATTCCATTTCAGGATAGTTTTATAGATAAATGATGTTTATCTTTACTTTCTATCAATGTGATAAACCATATTAACAAATTGAAGGAGAAAAACCATATGATCATCTCAATAGATGCAGAGAAAGCTTTTGACAAAATTCAACACCCATTTATGATAAAAACCCTGCAGAAAGTAGGCATAGAGGGAACTTGCCTCAACATAATAAAGGCCATATATGACAAGCCCACAGCAAACATCATCCTCAATGGTGAAAAACTGAAAGCATTTCCACTAAGATCAGGAACAAGACAAGGTTGCCCACTCTCACCACTCTTATTCAACATAGTTTTGGAAGTTTTAGCCACAGCAATCAGAGAAGAAAAGGAAATAAAAGGAATCCAAATCGGAAAAGAAGAAGTAAAGCTGTCACTGTTTGCAGATGACATGATCCTATACATAGAGAACCCTAAAGATGCTACCAGAAAACTACTAGAGCTAATCAATGAATTTGGTAAAGTGGCAGGATACAAAATTAATGCACAGAAATCTCTGGCATTCCTATATACTAATGATGAAAAATCTGAAAGTGACATCAAGAAAACACTCCCATTTACCATTGCAACCAAAAGAATAAAATATCTAGGAATAAACCTACCTAAGGAGACAAAAGATCTGTATGCAGAAAATTATAAGACACTGATGAAAGAAATTAAAGATGATACAAATAGATGGAGAGATATACCATGTTCTTGGATTGGAAGAATCAACATTGTGAAAATGACTTTACTACCGAAAGCAATCTATAGATTCAATGCAATCCCTATCAAACTACCACTGGCATTTTTCACAGAACTAGAACAAAAAATTTTGCAATTTGTATGGAAACATAAAAGACCCCGAATAGCCAAAGCAATCTTGAGAACGAAAGAAGGAACTGGAGGAATCAGGCTCCCAGACTTCAGACTATACTACAAAGCTACAGTTATCAAGACGGTATGGTACTGGCACAAAAACAGAAAGATAGATCAATGGAACAGGATAGAAAGCCCAGAGATAAACCCACGCACATATGGTCACCTTATCTTTGACAAAGGAGGCAGAAATGTACAGTGGAGAAAGGACAGCCTATTCAATAAGTGGTGCTGGGAAAACTGGACAGCTACATGTAAAAGTATGAAATTAGATCACTCCCTAACACCGTACACAAAAATAAGCTCAAAATGGATTAAAGACCTAAATGTAAGGCCAGAAACTATCAAACTCTTAGAGGAAAACATAGGCAGAACACTCTATGACATAAATCACAGCAAGGTCCTTTTTGACCCACCTCCTAGAGAAATGGAAATAAAAAGAAGAGTAAACAAATGGGACCTAATGAAACTTAAAAGCTTTTGCGCAGCAAAGGAAACCATAAAGAAGACCAAAAGACAACCCTCAGAATGGGAGAAAATATTTGCAAATGAAGCAACTGACAAAGGATTGATCTCCAAAATTTATAAGCAGCTCATGCAGCTTAATAACAAAAAAACAAACAACCCAATCCAAAAATGGGCAGAAGACCTAAATAGACATTTCTCCAAAGAAGATATACAGACTGCCAACAAACACATGAAAGAATGCTCAACATCACTAATCATGAGAGAAATGCAAATCAAAACTACAATGAGATATCATCTCACACCAGTCAGAATGGCCATCATCAAAAAATCTAGAAACAATAAATGCTGGAGAGGGTGTGGAGAAAAGGGAACCCTCTTACACTGTTGGTGGGAATGTAAATTGATACAGCCACTGTGGAGAACAGTATGGAGGTTCCTTAAAAAGCTACAAATAGAACTACCATATGACCCAGCAATTCCACTACTGGGCATATACCCTGAGAAAACCATACTTCAAAAAGAGTCATGTACCAAAATGTTCATTGCAGCTCTATTTACAATAGCCCAGAGATGGAAACAACCTAAGTGTCCATCATCGGATGAATGGATAAAGAAGATGTGGCACATATATACAATGGAATATTACTCAGCCATAAAAAGAGACGAAATTGAGCTATTTGTAATGAGGTGGATAGACCTAGAGTCTGTCATACAGAGTGAAGTAAGTCAGAAAGAGAGAGACAAATACCGTATGCTAACACATATATATGGAATTTAAAAAAAAAATGTCATGAAAAACCTAGGGGTGAAACAGGAATAAAGACACAGACTTACTAGAGAATGGACTTGAGGCTATGGGGAGGGGGAAGGGTAAACGGTGACAAAGCGATAAAGAGACATGGACATATATACACTACCAAACGTAAGGTAGATACCTACTGGGAAGCAGCCGCATAGCACAGGGAGATCAGCTCGGTGCTTTGTGACCGCCTGGAGGGGTGGGATAGGGAGGGTGGGAGGGAGGGAGACGCAAGCGGGAAGAGATATGGGAATATATGTATAAATATAACTGATTCATTTTGTTGTGAAGCTGAAACTAACATACCATTGTAAAGCAATTATACTCCAATAAAGATGTTAAAAAAAAAAAAAGTATTAAGAAAAAAAAAAAAAATCTAAAGGTAATGGGGCAAAATGTTACAATATTTGTTTCCTTTCTGTATATGTGCAATATTTCACCATAAAAAATTTTTACATTATAATTAATATAATTCCATTTCAGGATAGTTTTATAGATAAATGATGTTTATCTTTACTTGCTATTTTTTCTATAAGGGACATACATTTGTTGACTAATAAAAATAGAAAAAATAAATATAATTGTTTAAATATATTACATTATATTCAGAGGCATATAGAAGTTGGCAGCCGCCTGACATGTATGGTGAAATAATAAAGATAAATAATCTTTAAATTCATTTCAATGATTATTCCTTGGCTGAAAGAATGTAGGAGTTTAACCAATTTTGCCCAACTAGTTAATATTTGTCAAGAATGTTTTCAAGGTCATAAAAGAAATTTTAAAAATTGATGTATAAACCCTTAGCAAATATCTTAGTACTTGTAACTGAAAAAGTATGTCACATCTTTAAACTTAAAGGTCCAAAATTGCATTCTCTAAAAATTTTTTTCTCGAAGTGAACGGTAGGAATAGCATAATATCTGCTGTGTTATGAATACATTATTCCATTAAAATAAATTTCCTTTATACCACATTTTACTAAAACATACGAAGTCCATTTAGGAGAAATAATTTTACTCATCAATTGTAAACATTAACTAATGGCAAGCTGTCACTTTAAAGATTGCTTTGGGACTAAAAATATAAACAGGAGTATAATTTCCTAAATTTACAGTCAATTTTCCTGCCTGAAGATTAATATAATGCTATGATATATACATTTTATTAACAGAAGAGTGCTATGTGTGTTCAGAAAATCCTCCTTTCTTTACTTTTATAAAAATTTATAGTAGCTACACTCCATCTTCCCACATTCTGCAGCCAGTCATAGAGATCCCATACTTTGGCTTTCAGGCTTAGCCAACACAAACAAAATGATTGAAATTGTTTCTAGTATCTTCTTACATCCTATACAAATCCTGAAATATTGCTTTGAAAAGACTGATAAAACAGATGCATAATAGGTAGGTTACGCTCATTTAACAGGTCCACTCTACTATTTGGTAAAACAACAGGCTGAACTAGAACAAGTAATGATATTCACCATCTGAATTAATTCATCAATACTGTGTTTAGACTGGCATTGCCTAGGAAATGCTCTTCCTGTCAAAACAAACAAACAAACAAACCAAAAAGCAAAAGAAACTGATTGAAATGGTGACTTGGGTTGGGTTTCCTGTAAACAGACTCTGAGACAAGGAGTTGTGTACATGTTTATCTAGTAGTATTCTTGAGAGATTCACCTCAAGGGACAAGATAGAACAGGGGGAAAGCTGATCTACAATGCAGTTGCAAGTGACGCCTCATCTGATTGCATGTGGAGCTCTGGTGTTAGAATGGCCCTTCAGTTGCTCCAAATTGAAATGAATGGCAGAGCCTTATATATCCTGGCAGCAGCCTGTGATTGACCATGAGCCCTCCTATAGGAAGGACAGAGCCTGGGGGTGGTCCTGCCCTGACATTGAGGGCAATCCTCCGTGAGTACAGAGCTGTGAGCTGGTAATGGTCTATATTCTTAACTGCTGGATGATGGCTACAGTAGCCCAGACAAGAGAAAGGAAGTGGAGTATGTGTATCCATTACAATAGTATATCCACAAAACAAAGTCTGAATGGATATTAAAATTTTAAATACACATGCACCTACTTCTATGTATATTGAAGATGCCTGAAATAAAACTTATATTCTTCACACAGTATTTTTTAAAGGTCAGAATCAAATTAGACAAGTAGCCGGCAGGAAAGATGAGAGCTAAATTATAAAATATGAAGGAGCTTTTGCTGCAGATTTACTTTTAGGTTTGAAATTTGTGGCCGCCAATGTAAGCAACAAACTGAAATAATATGGCTTCTTGTCATCCTAAAAGAAAATAATTAGCTTTCAGGAAAAATAAACATTTTCTTGTTTATAACCTTAGAAATAATTTATCACATGTAAAATATATTAAATAACTATGTCTTTAATATCTGCAGAAAGTGTCATCGTTCAACTATATATTGGTAAAATTGAAAAGCTGACGAGACAATCAATTGCAACAGATCATTGCTAAGGAGAAGTAAGCCCAACTGTATTGTTTTCTAGTGCTGTAACTTGACCCTACCTAGAGAAATGAATTGGTACCCTGTCTTTTAGATCAATATTGATGAGAAGCATTTGCCTAACCATATTTTGCCTGCAGCTAAATAATAGTTATTGCAAGATAGAGCTCTCAGGCAAGTACCTGGCACACACATATCTATGTTGATGATTGAAAAGATACCAGATGGTCTGGCAGCAAGGTTACATTCTGTTATGGAAATTAAGGAGTTGAATTATATTCTTGCCCACTTGGAGGATCATCCCCTGTCCACATGGAAGTAAACAGTAGGGGACCTATGGGTAGAATCAATGTTTCAAAAGAGCTTTTACTCTCTATCGACTGAAGACATGTCTCTGTTTTATCTTAAAAGCCATCGCAGATAAACTGGTACTTCCCAGAAGTCTAACTTGAGAAGAATTTTGAGATAGTTTCAGTATTCTGTGGCAAAAACTGTCATGACTTATTAGTAAAATCTGCCATGGACAAGAGAGTAGGCATGCTATTTATCTGCTAACCAGGATTTAGTCCCACGGAGAAATGTACCATGCGGCTTGGGAAGGCTCTGGATGAGATCACTTTTGGAAGAGGTAGAATCTCAGTTGGCTTCTCCAGAACGTATGATTGTGACTAGTACTGCTTCCTTTTGAGTTCATGAGCTGCAAAACATACTCCTCAGGGACTCTTGATAGAATTATTTACTGTGGCTCATGTAATTAGATGATGCCAAATGCAAATTTAGTTTTAGCCTAGCTGCCACAGAATTGATAGTCTCTGAGAATCACATCCAACTTGTTTGGCTGCTTAAGAAGCATTCTGATTTTTGATAGTGCAATGATGTCATTTGGAAAGAAGAAAATATCTGCCTTTCTGATTCCTAATGGCAGGAGAGTAGAGTATGTGGTTTCCATCAAATTATTTGAAAGTGTTAAGTGATCATATTCAGGTATATGTGCATATGTAGTAGGAGCACAACCCCATTTTAATCCATTCATAAGTATTTCGTCTTCTCATTGAGGACTTTTCTAAATACCTCTTTCCCATTTAAAATGGTAACTCCATCTCACTACTTACTCTGGCTTCCATATTCAGCTTCATCACTTAATTTTTCCAAGTAACACTAATCATTGTTTTCAGTATACTGTATAATTTACCCATCTATCTTGTTCATTGATTTTTCTCTCCCCATGAGAATGTATGCTCAGTAAGGGCAGGGATTCAGCCTACTTTGTTCACTTTTACACCCCGGGGTCTAGAATAGTAGCATGACACACACTAGGGAGTCAATAAATAAATAGCTGTTGACGAAATTAATGGATGAACCCACCAATAGATGGTGCCTGTCCATTCTGAGTCTATAATTATACTGATTAATATTGATTTCAAGAATAAATAAGATTGAGATCATGTGGAAATCACATGGCTTGGCCCAGACATATGTCCTACTAATATAGAATGTGAGGAGGCAGATGATAGATCAATACACAGTAGTATAAGAGCGTTGGGTTGTTAACTGCTTTTTTAAAAGATAAAATAGAATACTTGAGGAGATGATTCATTCTATAGAATACTGCAAATACACCTCCCTGAAGTTCAATCCTGATGAATACTTCTACTCTCCTCAAAACTCTTCAGAGAAGATCAAAAGCCGTACTCTTGGCCTGGAATGCATTGCCTTCTCCTTTCCAGACAAATTGCTCCTGGACAAATGTTACAACCTCATTTCTACTGCTACAGTATCTTATTCTAAGATCTGCTACTACCTTCTACTAATACTATTTCTCCTCGGCATTTTGATACAGATGAACTGTGCTAAAATGAGAGTCCCTAATGATCAAATACTATTAAAGCTTGAACCAAAGATTGGCAGGATGTTGAGTTTATCCACACCCTTTCATATTCTGGAAGAATTTTAGAGGAGGTACATTTGTTTGAGGAACCAGAACTAGAGATAATGGTTTCATTAGCTATTATGTGTTAAGCTTAACTGATTCCACAGTTACTGGTATTGCATTGTACAACTGTATGAGAGTTGACACATCCTACAAAAAAAATGCGTAAGGTTCCTTGACCAGACCACTTAAACAAAAAGGGATGATGAGAAATTCATTTATTCCAGAGAAGTTGACAACTGATAAAGTTACTTATCAATTTGTTTACTGTTTGTTACCAATTCCTGTATAACGGATTATAAACTCTATAAGAAACATTATGATCTGTTCTTTTCTTTGTTAGTAAATACCCAGAAATTAGCACAGTGACTAGCTAAGCGTGCTTATTAAATAATTGTGAATATAGGATTAAGGCAGAGACTTTTAGTTTATAGAGGAATTACCAATAATTTATTCTTCCAAGGTTTCTAATAAAGGCATTTTAATGTCTTCTCTAGGTTATTAACATTCTCATTGGTTGTCTTCTCATTCCACAGCATGGCCCATGTGAAAAGCACAAGTAGAAATAAATTTTATGTATTGAAGAGCATGGTTTTTAGTTTCCAAATGCTCTCATATAGGATTGTGGAGGACCTATAAAGGCAACAGATACCTGACTTTGTTCTTAGATGCTGTCGTTGTGGCTGCTTTTCTTTTCTTTTCATCAAGTAACAAAGGATAAAGAAAGGCAGTCAGACATATTCAAGTCTGTGAGACTTTAGAGTCTGTTTGGGTCCTAATGACAAACTCCTCTTTGGTCCTAGGATGGTTCTGGGCATGTTTAGTGTGAGGTAACATTAGGAATGCCCCCTTTATACTGACATTCTTATTGTCATTAAAGGTAAAATATGAAAATGCACATTTATAGTCATTAGATAAATGTACTATACTTCTAAAAGGAAAATTAACCTACTCTCAATAGTAAAGGAAAAACATAAGAGAAGAAAGGTCAGAGAAAACTACACAGATAAAGCACTGAAAAGCAGCTATTAAGCTGACATCTGAATAAGTAGTGATAATAATCATTACAATTTAGAGTTTACTATATGCTAGGCACTGTTCTAAACACTGCACATATATAGACTAATCCTACAATACCTTTGTAAGGTAGATACTGGTATTATATTCATTTAGCTAAAGAAGAAACTGAGACTGATGGAGGTTAAATGATTTCCTCAAGGTTACACAGCCAATACATGTTAAAGCCTGGACTTGAACCCAGAAGGTACAAAACCTGTGCTTTCACCACTGTAAATCACAGGGTCTTGTAAACTAGCAGTCTTTGTTAAAATAAAAGATTGATGTCCTTGTAGTGATCCACATCCATGTTCCTATCATTATCTGTTTCTATCTCTATCTTTAAAAATAGTTAAATTAATTGATGCAGTATTTGTTAAAGTGTGACCTAGAATCCACCTACCTCAGAATCACTTGAGGACTGCAGGTTCCTAAACTCCATCCCACATCTACCAGATCAAAATATATATGGGAGTGGGTCCATATAGCTATGTTTAAAAATGAATCTCCCTTTTTTATATAAAGGTCAAAGACAGAAAATCTAAATAATAATGGATTCACACACATTTATTTATTCATTCAATAAGTATTAATTGAGTACCTACTATGTGCATTCATATTAGGTAAATCATAAACAAAAGCCATGGGGTGATTAACACAGAGCTCCATAGAGTGGTTACACCTGGTGGGGGAGAGCGTGATGGCCTAAGGTGAACACACAGAGGGGCTTCAAAGTAATGATCAGTTTCTTAAGCCGGGTTTGGGTAATCAAATATTTTTTTCTTCTTTTTTAATCATTTAAAGTTAAAAGTAAAAAAAAAAAAGTATGAATAAATAAATTTTCCTAGTAATTTTTGTGCAGACTAAAGTTTGAAAGCTTCTGTTTTGGTCAATGCAGAGAACTTTCTCTTAGAGAAAAAGCATGTTTGGCTTGCCCTTAAGAAGAAAAAATGCTTATGCTTATATTTTATGTCTGTTTAAACAATTAGCATATTCATTTGACAAATACACACGTCTAAGTAGGCAATTTCAATCTGAAATCATTTCTTTTTTTCCCTAAAATAGATAGCCCTGAACAATGCTATGATAGTACATGTATTCATTTGTTCAAAAAATTTTAATAAAATGCTATTATATTCCAGGTACTGTTCAAGGCAATGGGAACAGTATAACAAGACAGGCAAGTCCTTGAGATAACTTTTAAGTCATATTTATATACAATGCATGTAGAAAAGTGAATTATTTGTACAAAAAAACTTGACATAATGTCCAAATGAATGTATGGGTTGTATATATTATTGTGCAGGCATTATTCTATACAATAAATTAGCTTATTTACTGAAGTTATTACATTTTTTATGTAATTTTATTTTATTTGCACAGTGTTATTTCTCCCATGATATCTTTACAAGTCACATTTTCAGTAGCCACTTCAATCCTGTTTTGAAACGAGACCTTATCTGTTTCACAGAATCATCATAGTACAGGAAGGAAACCAAGGAAACCTTCATTTCAAAGAAACACATAATACATTCATCGAAATTGGTGATGTGCTACACGGAGCATCCTTTTAGGGCAACATTTGTCTCAGTGATGCCAAATGCAAGTGACCAGGAGAAACAGCAATAATCTACAAGGCCTATAGCAAGTAGATTTGGGATTTCTTATGCCAGCGCCTTTAAAGTCTTAACTAGACCTGGTATGAAAAATGTCTAAAACATCTCTAGAAAGAATCAAAACCTCCATAAAAGATGTAGTAATGCATCTAAATAAGCAAAGGGAAAAGAAAGGAGAAAAAGATTAAATACATGTAAAAGTCCATTAAAATCATTCTACTTAAGTGTAAACTTTTATGGCATTGGGTAGAAAACATGTGCCTTCTCAGACTTATAAGAATACTTCTTATGAATCATTTGTTAAGTGTTTGGGCTACATACAGCATTATTTTTCATGTACTGCATATGCCTCTGCATTCTCTGGCAATGAATTTTGAACACTTTCACGTGTTGGTAAACAATAAACTCAGCATCTCACATGTACAATATGAAATTCTGACCTGGCATTTACTTACATACTAACTGAAAACACAGTTGCTCACAAAATGTGGTAGCTTCTAAAATCAATACATAACAGCCTTGAAATCTTTTGTGGGTGGAGTTATATATAGGAAAAAACAGTTGAAGATGTTTAAATACCTTTTTAAAAGTTTTTTTGAAACTATTATTTTATTTAAAGCAATAAATAAAAGTGTATAGTATTTATGTATATAGGTATATGCTTATATGTAATTATTTATTCACTAGTTCTTCCAAAAAGTTCTGAGGCACTTAAAGAATGGAAAAGGTACTGTCATTCATACTGATGCTTGAAATTGAAGGAACTCATTTTAAATGAGTAAACAGAGTTGACTCATCAAAACTTTAGGAATATTGCATAATTTTAAAAATATATTACTTACTACACTATATATATGTGCATATATGTGATATCCTAATCACTTTCACATAGATCACCTCATTTGATCATCATAATTCTATTTCATATTCTTACCATATTAATTTTATATATAAAGAAACTAAGGGCAACAACAGAGAGGTTACCCAGTTAGCCGATAAACAGTTCTATATGCAAACACAAGACTTTGGTTCCTAAGCAGTTAGATCTAGAGGGAAAATAATCAGAAAAGTCTAATATAAATTATTGAAAAGGAAATTAGTTTTTCCCATAAAATGATTTAATTATTATAATATCAAATTACTAAATTCACCACTTGACACTTAATGGAAGAGCGATGTTATACAGATTATAGATTATAATATCTCACAAAATACTCCAGAGACACCTGTACTGCATCTTTTTTCCCTATTAGTTATTTAGAACTATGGGATGAGGAAATCATACTGTCAGATCAAAAGCAGGATAAAAAGAGAAAGCAATGTTCTCTACAGAGATCCTTTCATACGATATGAGTTAAAATTCCAAAGACTAGAGTAGGTATCACATTGAAGACAAGAAACCAATTTTAAGATAAATCATTAAAAAGAACCTCATTTTCTAAGTAACTCCTTTCCAAAGACTCATTGGCCAAATCAGTACAGGAAAATATCAAACTTATTTGCAAAACATAAACCCTTATATGTCATCTATCCGTGTATCACCATTATTCTCTTGATTAGATGATATGCCTTTATAATCCCCTTACATTAAAAAATTCATCTTTTTGTATATTATAAACATTCCATAGTAGATTAAAATTATTATACCTATTAAGCCCTTCAAAAGCATTATGCAAATTCTCCTTCAATTACAACTGTATTTCAAACAGCTAGGGGCAATGAAAGATAGGCTTGTTTTATTTTAAGGAAAAACCATGAGATTATTATTTTTACAGATAACTAAAAGTAAAATGTAAATGCCATTCTGTTTTATAGTCAAGGTTATCAGGATCATAGTTAGTGAGCACTCCATAGGGATGTTCACTTAGCATCATTGCAAACTAACAATATGCATGAGTGTCAACTAATACTATTAATGATCTAAGTGACTCTAACACTGTAGAAAATCACACGAGTCTTTTGTTCCCAACCAGTACTTGTCTCTGACTTTCAGTGTAATAATATACACTGCAAACTCTAGATTTTTCATGTGAGATGACCAGATGTTCAAATGAATATGTTTTACTATTTTTAGAACTATGAAATGTGCTTTTCTCCCATCTGAAATGTCATTATGATATGTATTACTCTTTCCTAATATTTAGCTGTAAGACCACTTATCTAAATATTGATTTGTGATCTTTGGATAACAATTCAGAGTGCATATTATTTCTTCAGGTGCTATTGAAATATAAAATGGCTTCTGCAGAGAAGCCTCCATTTACATATTTATTCTTTCTTTTATACCCTCCTATCTTTCTTTATTCCTGATGAGTTTATATTCAAGAATGTATGCTTTATCCCAGAGTATGCCATTTTATTTTATTTTTTTTTAACATCTTTATTGGGGTATAATTGCTTTACAATGGTGTGTTAGTTTCTGCTTTATAACAAAGTGAATCAGTCATACATAAACATATGTTCCCATATGTCTTCCCTGTTGCGTCTCCCTCCCTCCCACCCTCCCTATCCCACCCCTCCAGGCTGTCACAAAGCACCGAACCAATATCCCTGTGCCATGTGGCTGCTTCCCACTAGCTATCTACCTTACTACGTTTGTTAGTGTGTATATTCCCATGACTCTCTCTCGCCCTGTCACAGCTCACCCTTCCCCCTCCCCATAACCTCAAGTCCGTTCTCTAGGAGGTCTGCGTCTTTATTCCTGCTTTACCCCTAGGTTCTTCATGACATTTTTTTTCTTAAATTCCATATATATGTGTTAGCATACGGTATTTGTCTTTTTCTTTCTTACTTACTTCACTCTGTATGACAGACTCTAGGTCTATCCACCTCATTACAAATAGCTCAATTTCGTTTCTTTTTATGGCTGAGTAATATTCCATTGTATATATGTGCCACATCTTCTTTATCCATTCATCCTATGATGGACACTTAGGTTGTTTCCATCTCTGGGCTATTGTAAATAGAGCTGCAATGAACATTTTGGTACATGACTCTTTTTGAATTTTGGTTTTCTCAGGGTATATGCCCAGTAGTGGGATTGCTGGGTCATATGGTAGTTCTATTTGTAGTTTTTTAAGGAACCTCCATACTGTTCTAGATAGTGGCTGAACCAATTCACATTCCCACCAGCAGTGCAAGAGTGTTCCCTTTTCTCCACACCCTCTCCAGCATTTATTGTTTCTAGATTTTTTGATGATGGCCATTCTGACTGGTGTGAGATGATATCTCATTGTAGTTTTGATTTGCATTTCTCTCATGATTAGTGATGTTGAGCATTCTTTCATGTGTTTGTTGGCAGTCTGTATATCTTCTTTGGAGAAATGTCTATTTAGGTCTTCTGCCCATTTTTGGATTGGGTTGTTTGTTTTCTTGTTATTGAGCTGCATGAGCTGCTTGTAAATTTTGGAGATTAATCCTTTGTCGGTTGCTTCATTTGCAAATATTTTCTCCCATTCTGAGGGTTGTCTTTTGGTCCTGTTTATGGTTTCCTTTGCTGTGCAAAAGCTTTGAAGTTTCATTAGGTCCCATTTGTTTATTTTTGTTTTTATTTCCATTACTCTAGGAGGTGGGTCAGAAAGGATCTTGCTGTGATTTATGTCATAGAGTGTTCTGCCTATGTTTTCCTCTAAGAGTTTGATAGTTTCTGGCCTTACATTTAGGTCTTTAATCCATTTTGAGCTTATTTTTGTGTATGGTGTTAGGGAGTGATCTAATCTCATACTTTTACATGTACCTGTCCAGTTTTCCCAGCACCACTTATTGAAGAGGCTGTCCTTTCTCCATGTACATTACTGCCACCTTTATCAAAGATAAGGTGTCCATATGTGCATGGGTTTATCTCTGGGCTTTCTATCCTGTTCCATTGATCTATCTTTCTGTTTTTGTGCCAGTACCATACCGTCTTGATAACTGTAGCTTTGTAGTATAGTCTGAAGTCAGGGAGCCTGATTCCTCCAGTTCCTTCTTTCGTTCTCAAGATTGCTTTGGCTATTCGGGGTCTTTTGTGTTTCCATACAAATTGTGAAAATTTTTGTTCTAGTTCTGTGAAAAATGCCAGTGGTAGTTTGATAGGGATTGCATTGAATCTATAGATTGCTTTGAGTAGTAGAGTCATTTTCACAATGTTGATTCTTCCAATCCAAGAACATGGTATATCTCTCCATCTATTTGTATCATCTTTAATTTCTTTCATCAGTGTCTTATAATTTTCTGCATACAGGTCTTTTGTCTCCTTAGGTAGGTTTATTCCTAGATATTTTATTCTTTTTGTTGCAATGGTAAATGGGAGTGTTTTCTTGATTTCACTTTCAGATTTTTCATCATTAGTATATAGGAATGCCAGAGATTTCTGTGCATTAATTTTGTATCCTGCCACTTTACCAAATTCATTGATTAGCTCTAGTAGTTTTCTGGTAGCATCTTTAGGGTTCTCTATGTATAGGATCATGGCATCTGCAAACAGTGACAGCTTTACTTCTTCTTTTCCGATTTGGATTCCTTTTATTTCCTTTTCTTCTCTGATTGCTGTGGCTAAAACTTCCAAAACAATGTTGAATAACAGTGGTGAGAGTGGGCAACCTTGTCTTTTTCCTGATCTTAGTGGAAATGCTTTCAGTTTTTCACCATTGAGGATGATGTTTGCTGTGGGCTTGTCATATATGGCCTTTATTATGTTGAGGCAAGTTCCCTCTATGCCTACTTTCTGCAGGGTTTTTATCATAAATGGGTGTTGAATTTTGTCAAAAGCTTTCTCTGCATCTATTGAGATGATCATATGGTTTTTCTCCTTCAATTTGTTAATATGGTTTATCACATTGATAGATTTGCGTATATTGAAGAATCCTTGCATTCCTGGAATAAACCCCACTTGATCATGGTGTATGATCCTTTTAATGTGCTGTTGGATTCTGTTTGCTAGTATTTTGTTGAGGATTTTTGCATCTATGTTCATCAGTGATATTGACCTGTAGTTTTCTTTCTTTGTGACATCCTTGTCTGGTTTTGGTATCATGGTGATGGTGGCCTCGTAGAAGGAGTTTGGGAGTGGTCCTCCCTCTGCTATATTTTGGAAGAGTTTGAGAAGGATAGGTGTTAGCTCTTCTCTAAATGTTTGATAGAATTCGCCTATGAAGCCATCTGGTCCTGGGCTTTTCTTTGTTGGAAGATTTTTAATCACAGTTTCAATTTCAGTGCTTGTGATTGGTCTGTTCATATTTTCTATTTCTTCCTGATTCAGTCTTGGCAGGTTGTGCATTTCTAAGAATTTGTCCATTTCTTCCAGATTGTCCATTTTATTGGCATAGAGTTGCTTGTAGTAATCTCTCATGATCTCTTTTATCTCTGCAGTGTCAGTTGTTACCTCTCCTTTTTCATTTCTAATTCTATTGATTTGAGTCTTCTCCCTTTTTTTCTTGATGAGTCTGGCTAGTGGTTTATCTATTTTGTTTATCTTCTCAAAGAACCAGCTTTTAGTTTTATTGATCTTTGCTATTGTTTCCTTCATTTCTTTTTCATTTATTTCTGATCTGATTTTTATGATTTCTTTCCTTCTGCTAGCTTTGGGGTTTTTTTGTTCTTCTTTCTCTAATTGCTTGAGGTGCAAGGTTAGGTTGTTTATTCGAGATGTTTCCTGTTTCTTAAGGTGGGCTTGTATTGCTATAAACTTCCCCCTTAGAACTGCTTTTGCTGCATCCCACAGGTTTTGGGTCGTTGTGTCTCCATTGGCATTTGTTTCTAGGTATTTTTTGATTTCCTCTTTGATTTCTTCAGTGATATCTTCATTATTAAGTAGTGTATTGTTTAGCCTCCATGTGTTTGTATTTTTTACAGATCTTTTCCTGTAATTGATATCTAGTCTCATGGCGTTGTGGTCAGAAAAGATACTTGATACAATTTCAATTTTCTTAAATTTACCAAGGCTTGATTTGTGACCTAAGATATGATCTATCCTGGAGAATGTTGCATGAGCACTTGAGAAAAATGTGTATTCTGTTGTTTTTGGATGGAGTGTCCTATAAATATCAATTAAGTCCATCTTGTTTAATGTATCATTTAAAGCTTGTATTTCCTTATTTATTTTCATTTTGGATGATCTGTCCATGGGTGAAAGTGGGGTGTTTAAGTCCCCTACTATGAATGTGTTACTGTCGATTTCCCCTTTTATGGCTGTTAGTATTTGCCTTATGTATTGAGGTGCTCCTATGTTGGGTGCATAAATATTTACAATTGTTATATCTTCTTCTTGGATCGATCCCTTGATCATTATGTAGTGTCCTTGTCTCTTTTAATAGTCCTTATTTTAAAGTCTATTTTGTCTGATATGAGAATTGCTACTCCAGCTTTCTTTTGGCTTCCATTTGCATGGAATATCTTTTTCCATCCCCTTACTTTCAGTCTGTATGTGTCTCTAGGTCTGAAGTGGGTCTCTTGTAGACAGCATATATAAGGGTCTTGTTTTTGTATCCATTCAACTAATCTGTGTCTTTTGGTGGGAGCATTTAGTCCATTTACATTTAAGGTAATTATCGATATGTATGTTCCTATTCCCATTTTCTAAATTGTTTTGGGTTCGTTATTATAGGTCTTTTCCTTCTCTTGTGTTTCTTGCCTAGAAAAGATCCTTTAGCATTTGTTGTAAAGCTGGTTTGGTGGTGCTGAACTCTCTCAGCTTTTGCTTGTCTGTAAAGGTTTTAATTTCTCCATCAAATCTGAATGAGATCCTTGCTGGGTAGAGTAGTCTTGGCTGCAGGTTTTTCTCCTTCATCACTTTCAGTATGTCCTGCCACTCCCTTCTGGCTTGTAGGGTTTCTGCTGAGAGATCAGCTGTTAACCTTATGGGGATTCCCTTATGTGTTATTTGTTGTTTTTTCCCTTGCTGCTTTTAATATGCTTTCTTTGTATTTAATTTTTGACAGTTTGATTAATATGTGTCTTGGCGTATTTCTCCTTGTATTTATCTTGTATGGGACTCTCTGTGCTTCCTGGACTTGATTAACTATTTCCTTTCCCATGTTAGGGAAGTTTTCAACTATAATCTCTTCAAATATTTTCTCAGTCCCTTTCTTTTTCTCCTCTTCTTCTGGAACCCCTATAATTCGAATGTTGGTGCGTTTAATGTTGTCCCAGAGGTCTCTGAGACTGTCCTCAGTTCTTTTCATTCTTTTTTCTTTATTCTGCTCTGCAGTAGTTATTTCCACTATTTTATCTTCCAGGTCACTTATCCGTTCTTCTGCCTCAGTTATTCTGCTATTAATCCCATCTAGAGTACTTTTAATTTCATTTATTGTGTTGTTCATCGTTGCTTGTTTCATCTTTAGTTCTTCTAGGTCCTTGTTAACTGATTCTTGCATTTTGTCCAATCTATTGTCCATTCTATCTCCAAGATTTCGGATCAACCTTACTATCATTATTCTGAATTCTCTTTCAGGTAGACTGCCTATTTCCTCTTCATTTGTTAGGTCTGGTGCATTTTTATCTTGCTCCTTTATCTGCTGTGTGTTTTTCTGTCTTCTCATTTTGCTTATCTTACTGTGTTTGGGGTCTCCTTTTTGCAGGCTGCAGGTTCGTAGTTCCTCCTGTTTTTGATGTCTGTCTCCAGTGGCTAAGGTTGGTTCAGTGGGTTGTGTAGGCTTCCTGGTGGAGGGGACTAGTGCCTGTGTTGTGGTGGATGAGGCTGGATCTTGTCTCTCTAGTGGGCAGGTTCACGTCTGGTGGTGTGTTTGGGGGTGTCTGTGGCCTTATTATGATTTTAGGCAGCCTCTCTGCTAATGGGTGAGGTTGTGTTCCTGTTTTGCTAGTTGTTTGGCATAGGTTTTCCAGCACTGTGGCTTGCTGGTCGTTGAGTGAAGCTGAGTGCTGGTGTTAAGATGGAGGTCTCTGGGAGATTTTCGCCGTTTGATATTATGTGGAGCTGGGAGGTCTCTTGTTGATCAGTGTCCTGAAGTTGGCTCTCCTACCTCAGAGGCAGAGCCCTGCCTCCTGGCTGGAGCACCAAAAGCTTTTCATCCACACGGCACATGCTCATCCCGGAGGCCTTCTGAGGTCACCGCTGATATGTGGCCATCTCTGCATTTAGATGTGATTGCAAGCGGCTTAGGCAAGAAGAGGTGATCCCAGGGAGTTCAAGTACACCTGCAGGTGAGGAGAAAGGAGACAACGCGGGAAGGCGATGTCGCTCGGCTGGAGACGTCGCGCGGGCGCAGACGCCGCCCGGCCGGAGACACCGCGTGGCCAGAGACACCGCGCCAATCGCCATTTTATTTTTATTTTCCTTTTACCTAGTCCCAACAAATTTATTGTGTATTTGTTCTTGGGGTCGCCATTCCAAGGAAGGGTTCTCTGTACACAATAGTTCTGTCCTTATGATAAAGCCTAGTCAAAATATTGGCTATACTTTGCAATTAAAAACTTTCCTCCTAGAAATGGGATCTTAAGTTCCCCCACTAAATCTTTCAAAACACTAGAAATAAATATGAATATTATTTTAGATTTAAAACGAGTAAATTTGACTTTACTCAGAAATAGTTAAATAATTATTAATAAGCAGAAATATTAACTATACTTCTACTGTGTCTGTCAGAGGAGTGCAGAATTCTAAGACCTGACTTCTCTTCTGAATGTCTTTAGACCAAGACCCAGTCTGTGTTTGGGGATCTTGTTTTGACAAGAACAGATAATTTTAGGGATCTTCCCAGATCCTATCAAAATACATATTTATTTCCTGTGGTATAAGATAGGTTCAAAGAAGGTGTTTCATTTGCAATAAGCAGACAACTTTGCCTCAACTGATGTAAGCAATAAGGAATATTTTGTTTCATAATATGCCAGAGATTTACTCCTCTTACTTATTTAGAGTTAAGGTTTAGAGGTAGGGACCAGCAGCATCAGAGGGCTCAATGATCTTTCCAAGGACACAGTTCCTTCCATACCTATGTCCTATGGCCCCCAGTCTTAGCCTCATCCTGAGCCTGTTTGCTCTCTTGATGGTAAGATAGCTACAGCAGTTAGAGGTCCAGACACCCTATAGTAGGAGAAAGGTTGCTTCTTTCTTGTGTCCTACTTTATCGGTAATCCTTACCAAGGACTATCCTCAACAGACTTCTCCTCACATCCCAGAGAGCATACTGGGTCATATACCCACACCTAAACTAATCCCAGAGAAAGGGAATGAGACCACCATGACCCATTTCAAGCCATCAGGTTAGCTGACAAAACAAAAATCAGAGCTCTGACTTTGACATTGAAACATCCTGTACGTTGAAATAAAAGCAGGGCTCTGCCAGCATGGCAAGGGGGAAATACTACTGAGTAGACAACCAGCTGATGCTACAGGCCAGTTTATCTATCCAAGAGATATTCACATCCTTCATTCTGCATACACATCTAAAAACTGGTCTAGATGAGGGTAAAGCAAAGAGCACAAAGGAGGGGGAAAGACTCCAAAGACCCAGCAAGATGGCAAGCTAAAAAGAAGACACAGGGCTTCCCTGGTGGCGCAGTGGCTGAGAGTCCGCCTGCCGATACAGGGGACACGGGTTCGTGCCCCGGTCCGGGAAGATCCCACATGCCGCGGAGCGGCTGGGCCCTTGACCCATGGCCGCTGAGCCTGCGCGTCCGGAGCCTGTGCTCCGCAACAGGAGAGGCCACAGCAGTGAGAGGCCCGCGTACCGCAAAAAAAAAAAAAAAAAAAAAAGACACAGACTCTTCCCAAGATATTTTCAAAAACTGCAGCGTGTAGTTTGGCATGCCCTGGTAAGTGATTAATTGGCAATTTGATTCATTTAGGTACCAGAGAAGAAATAATTTACCATTAACTCCCTGGTTCTCTGAAGGAGTTAATTTTCACCACATGGATGAGCACTTTATTCCCAGAGAGTATCTTACTCACTCTGCCCGATCATGGAAAGAGTCTCAGTTCAAGGAAATACTGAACCATTTGGGAAGAACATTAGACTGAATTAAACACTTTCTGTGCTCACCCATATGATGCAAATTAATTCATTGTATTCTTTTAGTCTGTTTGCCAAGAAGCAAAAGAAACAGGAATATGTACTACCAATTTAATTGCATAGTTAACCAACAATATTTATTAAGCACCTACTGTTTACAGAGAACTATTCTTGGAATGATGAAAGTCAAAAAGGAAACAATATTCATGCAGAGACAAGTCAGATAAAAGTCCATCAAACTCTGACTTTCTTAGTCTATTTGTAAAATTAAACCCAGCAAAGCCTTCCATTTGCTTATTTCATAGAACTGGTAGGTCACAATAAAGAAAGAGGCAAATAGCTACCTTTTCATCACTTACAAACCTTACTCAGTGAGTTTTTAAAAATATTTTTAAAGTAAATTTAAAATAAAAATAAGTTTAAAATAACTTCTAGCATCCTGCCTCACCCCATCCCAGTTCATTCTTCTGAAAGCTAGATACTAAGCATTATTTAACTTACAATATAGTTGATAATTATCATTTGCATATATAACATAATAGGCTTATTCTGTTTTTTCATATAGCGACATCTTAAATGTTGAGATTTCTCAACAATTTCATTTTTAATTTTGTAAAAGAAGGAACAGAAGGAAAATGAAGTGTCAAAATGTTGATATGGCAAAAAATATATACATTAATGATACTGTTTTCTTTTGATATGGATAAATACATCAAATACCATACTATAGAAAAAATTCAATATTTTATAGTATGTAGAATACTATCAATTTCACCCACAATTTTATTAAAAATAAGCAAATATTGGGAATTCCCTGGCAGGTCAGTGGTTAGGACTCTGCACTCTCACTGCCGAGGTCGCGAGTTTGATCCCTGGTGTGGGAACTAAGACCCTGCAAGCCACTGGGCCAAAAAAAAAAAAAAAAAGCAAGTATTATTTTATATGCTTTATGGAGAAGATATAATTTCCTTTGGTCAAGTAAACTATCTTTGATTCAAATATTAATACTAATTTGGCAACAAGAGGTGGTAAATTCAGTGTAAACAAAAATGTTTTTGTTTTTCACGTTAAATCAATATGACAAGGCTGCTTTAGTATAGCACCTCCCATGCTGTGTGTTGCTGAACGCTCAACAACATGCCACTGCCTGATACCATGAGACATTCCTGGGGATTGGCACAGGGCCCATTTGCATTCTACAGAGTAGAGCACTAAGAAAGAATTTATGGAGATTGAAATGTGAGCTACATTGAGAGCAAAATTCCATACAGATGATTTCAGTTAATTAAAGCTAGTAGTACAGGTCCCATATAAATGGGTGCTGGTAATTTCCAGAATATATGAGGACATCTACTGAACTATACATTTTATCACAGTCTTATAAGCTGTGATAAAATGCTTTAACTACTGTGAGGATTTATGGAACCAACTGTGTTTATCAGACTGATATTCAGTCAACTCTGACACACTAAAAGAGGGCCCAATTTGGTTTATTCATGGCCTTACTTCTCTTTATCTTCCTTTCTACTTACCCCTAAGCTCATTATATCCTCCATCAGAGGAATAACAAGGAATCACTCAGTTGCTTTTAATGTTTTTCGTGAAACTTGCCTTGGTTAAGTGGGAGCCTGGTAAACTTGCCTGAGACTAGGCTGGAGGATATGTCCATGTTTTATTCCTGACATACAAGAAAAAACTAATCATTAATCTCCAAAGATCAGTGGATAATGAGATAATACCAAATCAATTTACTGAGTATTTTCTAGTGTTCTTGCTTTGTATCCATATTATCTGGTTGGCTTATCTTATCCATCTTATCAAGATATCACTAAGATCAGCCATTTTGTAGGTTGCGACATCTGCTAGATAACAATTTATTTTTCCCAGATTGAAACCATTTTTTTCATATTCTAATATGAAGCTTATTAGAGCATCAACTAGGAATATGAATATAATGCCATTGGTGATAGCTATCTTCTTCCATCAATCTCTGTTATTAAATGGCGTCATAAAGTATCCCGACTGATGTTTAACTTTGGTCATAAAACCCCTACCAGTTTGTGCAAAATTACATTCAGGACCTAAAGAATTTGGATTGTGGAACTGATCCCTGAAACTTCCAATGATCCACTAATACAGGCAATATGAGACCTCACATTTTATTTGATTATATGTTTTATATATTTCAGCATGTTTTCATTTGAGTAGATTTGAAACTGCTTCTTGAGGAAAAGTTCGCTGTCATGAAGGTCCCTCTTGTGTCCCTTCTCCATGCAGAAATCCAATAATGAATGTTCAGTTTACTTCTCAGTCTTAAGGAAATATCAAACTTTCCAGTAGTACATGTGGTATTTTCTAAGATCTTACTGGAAAATACCTCTTTGATGAATTGTGTATAATTTGGCCATAAAGCAAGCACTTAATGAAAGTGTGCTATAATATTGTAATTATAATCATAATTAATAATTAAATAATATTGTTCTAATAAATATTTTTCAAGCTAAGTACTATATATGTTATATATATATAAATGAAATCTTATTTAATTCTCATACAATATTACAAGGGCTAATACTAATAAATAGTATGTATTTAACTCTTACTCTCTGCCAGGACACTAGGATGTGGGCTTATTTTTTTAGTATTAACTTATCCAAATTTTAATAAGCTAACATTTAACATGAAATAAGTACTCTTTACTTCCTCTTTACAAATGAGGATACCAAAGCTTATAAAGTTATGTGCATTGCATGCTAGCTGCTCTAGACTCTAGAACATATTCACTCAATGTTGACAATCCAAGGTAGCACATACAATAGCCATACCCTTGAATCAGCTGTTTATTTCCATCCCCTTTCCCCTAACTTCAATGATCAAAGCAGTGACATCAATAGCTGACCTCCCCTGCTATCTTACTCTTGGTCTCAAAGCAGGATATTCCCCGTGTCTGGGCATCTTTGTCTATGGTGAATGTGACCATAACTGGAAACAGATTAGGCAATACTGATGGAGCATCAACTGACTATGGCGGTTTTACTACTTACTTTCATACTTTAGTAACTTATTTAGTGGGGGAGCCAAGGAGGCATACCAGTCTCTATCTGAATAAGTAGAATATTCATGACAACAGCACCAGTCTGTGTTCAGGCTGACTCCTTTCACAGTTTGCCCTTCACTGCACCTCATTTATCTTATCTTAAGTAGGGCTCTATTCATGATTGAACCATCTTCCCCAAGATTGATATATTAAAATGTGTGAGGGGCAAAGGTAGCACTTATCAGCATTAATGACTAGCCTGATTTTATTGATGATAAAAAAGCTTAAGAGCATTAGAAAAGAAAACAAAGTGGAATGTTTGCTTAATTAATTCCAGTTTCATTGGGAATCTAAACATCATTAACTTTCTCACAAGCCTTCCTTCCACTTTTCCAAATTTAAAAGAATAAATAATTTATATAAGAAACCTGTTATGTTGGGATGGTTATAAATGTGAATTCTTAACTCAAAGGCTTATTTGTGAATCCTGGTTCCATTATTTATTAGCTATATGAACTTGGGAATTCACTTAACTTATTCCTGTGCCAGTTTTTTCATCTATAACATAGAGTAAGTAATACTATTTATGTTATAGGATTTCTGTGATGAGTTAAAACATGAAAGAATTTAGAGCTCTACTTAGCACACACAAAATACTCACTAGGGGCTTCCCTGGTGGCACAGTGGTTGAAGGTCCGCCTGCCGATGCAGGGGACATGGGTTCATGCCCCGATTCGGGAAGATCCCACATGCCGCGGAGCGGCTGGGCCCGTGAGCCATGGCCTCTGAGCCTGCACGTCCAGAGCCTGTGCTCCGCAACGGGAGAGGCCACAACAGTGAGGGGCCCGCGTACCACAAAAAAAAAAAAAAACCAACAAAAAAACCTCAATAAATATTAGTTAAATAATAATGTTATTATTAATTCAGAATGGCCTTCTCAACAGAGTCTGCTGATTAGTCAAAGTTTCAAGATGTTATAGGAAGGAACTCAAGCCCTAGGTCCTCAAGGAACTGAATTCTGCCAATAACAACCTGAGTGAGCTTTGAATGGACCCTCTCCCAGTAGAGTCTTAAATGAGACAGCAGGTTCTGGATGACACCTTGTTTACAGCATCATAACACCCTAAAAAAGGGCCCAATTTTGCCATACCCAGACTCCTGACTCACAGAAAATGTGAGATAATAAATGTGTCATCCTTTAGACAACTAAGTTGGTATTACAGCAATAGATTAATCACTGGCAGTGGAGAAATGGAGTAATTATGAGATTTCTAGTTTGAGAGTCTACATTTATAACTGTGATAAGGCTGAGATATTAGTTGCTATATGGAAGTCAGACAATCTGATGCTAAGGACAATTTTACTTGACAGTAGTGGTAATCTTTTACAGAGCAGTTTCAGCAAGTCAGCAGGATCTGAACCAGATTTAAACCAAAGTTTAAAATTGGTGACAGAAAGTTCAATGGCTGTTCCAAAAAAAAATTTTTCTTCACTGAAGGAATAAAAGGAAATAAGTAGCCTGAAGAAAAGAGAGTTGAAGGTACATTATTTTACGGTAAAGTAAGAAAAGGGAGTAGATAACTTAGGGAAAGTAAGAAAAGGGGAAAAGGACTACATTTGTTAATGGAGAGGATGAAATCTCCGAAAGACACAGATTGAGAACAAGGCAAAAGAAGAGTCAGATAACCCTCTACATCTGAAAAATTGGGTAAAAGTTGTTGGGGAAATATAACAAGACAATAAATATCAGTATAAAGCTTTTAGCACAATGTCTAACCTAGCAAACAAGAAAAACTATCACCTACTACTAATTTTATAATTATCAGAGATATCAAGAGATAATTAGAAGAACAAGAATTGCAGGTAGCAAAAGGAAGGGTATAAGTGTATCAATTAATATCTTTCTTTTTTTTTTTTGGTGGTACGCGGGCCTCTCACTGTTGTGGCCTCTCCCGTTGGGAGCCATTACAGTAACTTGGATATAGGATTATTGGGGGAAGCTTGTCTTCAGTTGCAAGCTCTATGAGTGCTCAGTTATAAAGGCATGAATTTGGGGGCATATACTGAGAACCAAGGCCATGTTCTATTCCGTTTTCCCTACTCCTCCAGTTGTTAATCAAACCTTCTGAACTTCAGCTTAACTCCAATCTTCTCTTTTATGAAAGGAGAGACACCAAAACATCCTAGAGTAACTTAATGAATCGATTAGGATAAAGGTAAGTTCTATTCTGAAATGTATAAAAAATTATCTTTAATTCAGATGCAAGATATGTTATGCTTGTTTTCAGAAATTGTTTTTAACCGTGTAAAAACAACAAGTAATCAAAACCTCCTTGTCTTAAATTTTGAATCTTCAGTTTGTATTAGCAACCTTTCACACACGTCTAGGCTGAAGTGTTAATCTTGTATTGAACTCTGGGTTGGTTAATGTGCTTTTCTCATTGTGTTACCTTCACACTCATCTCCAATTTACAAATCTCACCAGTATAGGCAATTTTGCTATCTTTTCACAAGATGACAGAATTCTTGGTTCAATGCTGAAGTGTGAAAAACTTTCCACTATAATAATAAATGTGATACATGATATTAGAGGCTTTATTTTTCAAATTACTAATGTAGCTTTGAGTTGTTGGAAAGATTTTAAAGGAAAGAAACAGTTTACTGCACCCCCCAAATTTTCAAACTACATAAAAAAAGAAAAATCAAGGAACACAACTGGACTGGAAGTGTGTTTTCCTGATAGGCATCATTTCACATTTGCCTTATTCATTCTATGGGGACAATTATCACTAGAATAAACAAATATGGAAAACAATCTAATGAATGTAGAATGGACAACTATTTAAATAATTCAAAATAATTAAAATGATATGTAAATGATATTAAATCTATAAGTATTTTTTATTGGTGCATACCAAATATGGACATTTTTCCTTAAAAATGCATACAGCAATAACTAGTACTGGTGTTATATAAGCTCTGACAGTATTAAAAATAAATGCCCAAAGAACCTATGTTTTTAAAATTGTCCATTCTTTTCTTCTCTTAGAAGGAAAGAGAATGAGTTCATTCTGATTGGCAGAGGTAGATTTAGCATAAAGCTAAGGAAGCTCTTTCAAACTTCTGAAGACATGAAGTTTCTTCACTCGCTTTTGAAGAAGAAAAGCGCTTTTTGACACCCGCTTTTCTGTGAAGGACCCGCGTGTCAGGCACTTCCGACACTCACATCAGTGCATTTCAAGGCAGTGTGTTCATACATGGCTTCTTTCTCTGTTCCCCAGGCCACATACAAGTAAGGGGTCAAAACCATATCCATGGCCATTTCCATTAGTTTTGTCTATGAAAGTGGAGTAAATGAAACTTAAAATCTAATTTTTAGTTCAATTCTTTCAAACAAAACCATACACTGAGGGGAGAGCTCAGTCACTGCTTCCTTCTGCCACTAGCTTTGTATGTGTTCTGAAGTTGTTCCCACAAAGAAAGGGAACAGTAGCTGAATCTCTGTGAATTTTGGATTCATATATCTTTTCTTCTATATAATATCTTAATTTTCTTTTCCTAAATGTTTGGATTTTCTCTTTTATTACTAAAGAATGAAGAATTCACTTTTTTTCCTTTTTTTTATTCAAGTATAGTTGATTTACAATATTGTGTTAGTTTCAAGTGTACAGCAAAGTGATTCAGTTATATGTATATGTATATATCTATATATATAGATATACTCTTCCTTCTATTCTTTTCCATTATACTTTATTATAAGATATTGAATATAGTTCCCTGTGCTATACAGTAAACCCTTGTTGTTTATCTATTTTATATATAGTAGTGTGCATCTGTTAATCCCGTACTCCCAATTTATCCCTCCCCAACCCCTCCCTTTTGGTAACCATAAGTTTGTTTTCTATATCTGTGAGTCTATTTCTGTTTTGTAAATAAGTTCATTTGTACTGTTTTTTTAGATTCCACATATAAGTGACACCATACAATATTTGTTTTTCTCTCTCTGACTTGCTTCACTTAGCATGATAATCTCTAGGTCCATCCATGTTGCTGCAAATGGTATTATTTCATTCTTCTGTATGGCTGAGTAGTGTTCCATTGTATGTATGCATTTTTTACAATAGCCAAGACATGGAAGCAACCTAAGTGTCCATCAATAGATGAATGGATAAAGAAGAATTCACTTTTAATTGTTGTCTCATTGCTTTGTCAATGAAAAAAAATTCTCCCCATGTATTGCCAAACAACACTAAACTGCTCAATCTCAGACACTTCCTTACCCAAATTAGGACCATCTGAAAGGCCAAAGGAAGTATATTCTCATAAGGTGCTCTAGGCAGGGAAGAAAAAACGAGAGCAGTTGTGATTTTGTTCATAAACTGCAGCAAACTGAGTTTACCTTACTTTCTTTCCATTTCCTTATACAAGATGTCATCAGATAGGAGACAAAGTGAAAATACTTAGTTCATTTAATGAAATTAAACCTAATAGGAGCTTTCTTTAATTATCTAAGAGCAGAGTCAGTGAGAGATTGGTGCTGAGAAAATGATGGATCCAGTGCAAGCACTTTAATCTGGTGCTAACCTGCTAGCTGCAGTTTTCTTGGTGTGCATATTAATTGTAAAGGGGAGATTTTTTGTATCATTTAGATGGACCCTTTATAATTCAAGCCTTCTTTACGTACAGTGCAAAATGTATGCTTAGTTTTTCCAGTAACACTTGGGGAAATGCCTTGTAAATGGTGTATAAATTTGCTTAATTAATCAAACAAAGGGAAAAGCTTTTAGAGAGCAAAATCATGACGGGAATTTAAAAGAAGGAAATTAAAAAGATAAAGCTTATTACTGCCTAGTAATTTCAATTTATGCTGTAAATAAAATAGGTCTAAAAGCAAAGCCAATGCAAATATGCCTCTATAGCAGGTTCTCCGGTAAAATTGGCTGTGACCCAAGAATTACCAACGGGCTCTGAGTCAATATTGTCTTTTGAGTGTCCTTGGACTATTTAATTTATTAAGTGGTTTGTGTGTAGTGAAGATATTCTCTAGGTAACCTTGCCTAGACTCCACATGTGATCTCTAAGTCACCAGCTAAGCGCAGGGGGTGAATTCTGATAGGCAAAAGTTTTCATGTTGATCTTGGAAATGATACTACTGTACAGTTAAAACTGATTTTAAAAATCATAGTGATTTGGGGATTATTGTAAGTTACTTCTATAAACATATACTTCAAATGTTTGTCCTTTACTTCCAAGAAATTTGAGCAAAACTTTAGAGAAACTAACTTCAATTAAATTCCTGGGCTTATGGCAAATGGGCCATATGAACCTGCAGTTCTGGTGGGTGATGGTGACGCTCCACCTACCCCTTTGTCTTCAAAGTGGGTCTATGAGCCAACGACGTGTGTATTACTGGGGGACTTTTTACAAATGCAGAGGCTTCCCATGACAGAACTACTGGATCAAAATCTACATTTTAACAAGATCCCTGGTTAGAGAACAATCATTCCAGCTAATGTAGGTAGAGTGAGAACTCTTCTTATTCCCTAGGGGATTTGTATTTGTATTTGTACTTGGCACTGTTGATTCATAATTTTTTTTTTTTTTTTTTTTTTTGTGGTACGTGGGCCTCTCACTGTTATGGCCTCTCCCGTTGCGGAGCACAGGCTCCAGACACGCAGGCTCAGCGGCCATGGCTCACGGGCCCAGCCGCTCCGCGGCATGTGGGATCTTCCCGGACCGGGGCACGAACCCGTGTCCCCTGCATCGGCAGGCGGACTCTCAACCACTGCACCACCAGGGAAGCCCCGATTCATAATTTTATGGCAGTAAATGTGCCACCATTTTTTTAATGTCTTGAGGGATTTATTTCTCCTTTCTTCTAATGGTTTGTAATAATAATTTAAAATAATTCAGAATAGGCAAATGAATTGAGAAATAATTTGAGCCATGGAAATAAAGAACTCTAAATTGGTCTCAATTTGGGTTAAGCATCATCTCAAATATTATCCAAGTTCTAAGAGTGTAGGAGAAATTAAGTACTTGCCACATTTTTGCAAATTATTCCCTCCCATGGGGGGAAAAAAGGTTTACCTCATTTTCAATTTTCTCTATAGGTTACAATTTACTACCTATTTGTAATAGAAAATGATTTTGTTCTTATTATGTACAATGATTTGATTCAGTGATTTAATTATTTGTCATTACTTTTCTAATCTAGGCATTTGTATAACAGTTGAAAAAACCAAAAACATGGTATACAGTATAAATAGCTAACATTTATTTAGGACTTTTCTATATGCCAGGAATTCTAAGTTTTTTATATATATTAACTTATTTAATCCACACAATAACCCTATAAATTAAGTACTATTGTTAGACCCATTTTACCCTTGTAGAAACAGAAGCACAGAAACGTTAAGTGACTTTCCCAAAGTCACACAGAAAGCTTATAATGGAGCTGAAATACAAATTTAAGTAGTCTTTCTTCAGAAATTACACTCTTAAACATTTATAAACCCTAAACAGTCTAAATGCCCAATAACACAGAGATGGAGGCTCTGGGGAAGGGGATGCATTTGAGTTGGGAGAATCCAGTCCCTTGTTCCTATAAGACTCAAGCCCTTGTTTTCTTGCTGCCTAACACCCAGACATTACTCTCAGCTTCTATAAGCTGCTCTCAGGTCCTCTTCACAGAGCTCTTAGGTTGACATGCCAAATCCTAAGAAAACAGGCTTACTGCTTTCACATGTAGGGAGTTAAAATGCTCTTTCTGGGGAGGGGGCTAAGGAACAGAAAGAGCTGCCATTTCTGTCAAGTTACTGAATGTTTCATCTGATTGCTAGAGTCACAGGCAAAATAGCTGGAGGCTAGACAGGTATATTGCTCTTTTAAAAACAGATGGTGGAACTCACAAGAGATTTGAGAGGGAGGGAAAACAGAAACTTGAACAGAGTAAGAGATTTCTATAAAATGAGTGATCTTATATATAATAGCAGATACAAAATCACCAATGCATTCTTGATGCTATATTACCTTTATAAACGTTGTATGGTGTCTATTAATAAAATGTTCACCTTATGATCATTTTTGCCAGTGTGTTTTTTAATATCAAATTTTGAATACAAAATTTTATATAACACTTTTATTGTTGTATTCACATCTAAAAATGATAGCATAAAACTATTATTTAAGAGATTTGCAAAATTTATTGCTTGAATATATGTATCATAATTGAGGGTATTGACTGCCTGGTAAATATAAATATATTTATTAAATTAAATTACTGCTTTCGTGTTGATGTAACATTTAGTTTTGTAGTAAAATACATCATTGGAAAAGCAAAGTTGGAGACAGCAATCCTAATTCTATGCAGGAGGGCTGCTTATTGCTAAGTTGGAATTAGCTTATTGCTAAGGTAAATTTTCTTCAGAATTTACCTGCAATAGGTATTGTAAAATGATGAGATAATAGACAAATATTAACATGGCATGTACCTTAACCTCAAAAAAGCAAATGTCTCATGACAATACATTTCAAAAGAAAACACACTTATTTAAAGAAGAGGTCTTACCCTCTGTAGATAAAGATAATGCTACTGGTCAACTTGAAAAGCATTTCTCCCCAACGGGGATATGTGTTGAAACATTCACAATATCTAGAATAATCATCCTAGCAATAATTGCCTAGTTTTAAGTGTTTAGGCTACTATCATGGACAAAGAATAAGGTAAACTAATCATGATGATCAAACACGGGGTAATAGCAACATAGGCACAGATTTCTTTATCTGTGACCTAATTATCTCACTTTTATTAATGTGTCATAGTTTCATTTTTACTTAATATCATCATCAATTGATTAGACAAAAATATCTATAATCAATTCAGAAGCCATTTAAGTGTGTACAGATGGAGAGATTTACTGCCATTTTGCAAAGAGTACCATTCTCCACTATAGACTCTCAGATTTATGAAGGCAGAGAGCATACCTGGCTTATATTCTATAAGCTCATATCTGTAAGCTACTGGGACACAGCACGGTGTTTGGCACATAGTGGCAACCACTCTACATTTATTAATTAATGTTAGGTCATCACAGAAAATTGTGAAATAAAGAGTAGTTAGTAGATGGCATCATTATGGAACATCTAGAGTAGAAAACGTTTGAGAAGGAATTTTCCTTATTTTCCTGTCTTTAGAGAGTGCCATATTTAAAAATATGATAGGAGAAGAAAAATAATATGTAAAAATAACAATTGGCTCTATTTAATGAGACTGAACAAAATAAGGTTAATAGTTGGTTCAGTTGAATGAGTTAAACATGATCCTGCAATGTGACTGTAGATATAAGAATACTATTTGGAACAACTAGTATTTCTGTAAAATTAACTTATTTATTACAAACTTAGTCTTGCTTTCCTCCAATTACCAAAGTTTAGTATTATATCTTATACAGGCTGTTTCTTTCTTTATTAGTAGTATTAGCATTATTCTTAGAAAAGGAAAAGTCAATCTAATTATATAAATACACCAAATAAATTTTAAAAGTTGAAAATAAACTTAGAGAGGCAAAAGACTTAGAAGAAACAAGTTATTTAATCTCATCAAATGTCATAAAATATTATCTGAATATATGGGAAGACCATGTGTCTCTATCATATGAAACGATTTTTTGCCATATGTAGATCAGCTTTCCAAAAGATCATGCATATGCAGATCCAATTGGAAACTCAAAAATGATATTGGGGGGAATTGCATTTAGCGATTTTTTTGTGTGTGTCTGTATGTTTCATATTTTAAATAACAAATACTATCTGAGACTAGCCAAGAAATTTTAAGAGAAGAAGAATCAGGAAAAGAAAAAAAATGTATATGATGGCAGAACATAGTATAAAGAAATGGTAATCAAATAAATAGGATTTTGGCCAAAGTAAAACAAATGGTGTGGACACAAAGTGACTATCCCTCTAAAAGTATAAAATTGAATCCCAATATTATACCATATGTATTAATTTCTTAAAGACAAGCAAAACATAATATTAATTTTTAATTATTTTCCCTGCATTTAATTTAGTGTCATGCACAGATATAGTGTCTGCTTAAAAAATATATGTTAATTTGTTTAAATGATAAACATTGAAAATAATATTGTATCTATCAATAACTTAATTTGTCAAAAATCTCAACAGTAGTAAAAAACCAATAATAATAATGGTAATGTTAGCAACTAACACTTACAGAAAGTTCCCTTTTAACCATGTAAAATGTGAAGAATTCTATAGGTATTACCTTATTGATTCCTCACAGTAACCCCATGAGGAAGAGTCTGAGAGTCTCTACATTTCATAAAGCAGGAATCTGAGGACTGCAAGGGTCATGTACCCAAGGTCACTCATACGAGAAAAAGTGGAGCCAGGATTTGAATACAGACCGTCTGATTCCAGGAGCCTCATCCCAAACTACAAAATTTGTACATATGAATATTCATACTCACTCTCTCACCTTTCATGACAATGTTCCTGTTAAAGATAATCTAAAATGTATATGCATGAAAGACTTAAATCAAAGATAATGATAAAATAACAATTCCAGGGAAGGCAAAAAAAAAAGAAACCAGTTAAAACTTCTGCAAGAAGAATTTCTTGAATAATTATTTTATGATTTATTATGTTACTTATTATTCTATTTTGTTATTTTACTAATTATTTTAATGCTACTGAAATAACTTCCTATGAATGTAAATAAGAAGATATATTTATCAGTGAGGTATTACTTAAATATTACTATTTCCTATAAAAGCATTCCAAATGGTCCACCACAATTCTTTCTTTACTCAAATTTTAAGGAAAAGAAAAAAGATTTGAAGTATCAATAATGACATGTAATACAAGCTGACTTTGAAATGTTTGGCAACCAAACACATGATAATGGATAGGTATATTCTCATAGTGAATTTTATATATTATAGTTAGTACAGAACGAAGTAAGATTTCTATTCTTTTATAGAAATAAACCAAAAATATTAACCAGATTGAGATATAACTTATAGTTTTTACTGGAACTGAGATTAAAAATTCCTACACTCTGAGAAAAGACTGGTCTTTTGTAGCCATAGTAACAAGTAGCCATCAGAACCAGCTTAAAATCCATTCCTTGTATGACAACAACTTGCAAGCTGACTAATAAGAAAGTCAGTCCTTCCTTTCTGAAATTCAGTTACTCAGGGACTAGGCACTCCATTAAACACACCTCTGAGGCCAACAAGTCAATAACAGCCTCACTCAGTTTTCAACCCACTTCTGCCCCTGTACTCCACCAATCCCTGAACTTCATGCTTCCCCCAAAACATTATATATGATTTGCAGTCACCTCTGCTCAAAGAGAATGCACCTGACCCGCATGGGTGTCCCTTCCTGGTGTGCAGGATAAATGCAAACCTGTCTTTTCAGTTGAGATGATTGGTCTCCTGAGCCTTTGATAGACTCCTCCAACTAAGGGTCTTAATTTTAAAATAAAATTATTTTAAAATAATTGACAATTATTTTGGATAGGAGGGTCCTAGTGAATGTAATTGAAACTTGCCATCCTTTTTAAGATTTGGATTTGTAAAATAAACGTTAGCGGACTGGAAATGGTAGCAGTGATTAAGAAAGAGAGAAGAATCTAGAGTCAGACCCACCCAGGTGTTTTAAATTCTGGATCTAGAATTTACTAGCTGGGTGACATCACTGGATCTCTGAAGTTTTAGTTTTGTCATATGTAGAATGAGGTTAATAATAGAATAACTCCACAGGGATTACGTAAAGAACACATGAAGTAGTTTGTCTAAAACACAGAGATTAATCCCTAGCACACTGCAAATGTTCAATAATGCCAGTATTTTGTTATTGTATTTCTTACTGGTCTTCAAATTTAATCCAGATTTACCACTGATAAGTTTTAAATACATTTAATTATAGCAAATAAAGTTTTAGAAGAGATACAGATAGTTTACACATTTTATAGGGCAAGAATTTGATAAATATTCTGCCTTTTCACTTTTTTTTTTTGGTTTCAGAAAATTATGTCTTGAAATTAAAAAGTAAATAAAAAGAAGAGAAAATGATGTCTTGGTAGAAAATAACTATTAACAGTTACGTGTAGCAGACATGCTGCAAAATAACCTCAAGATATTAGAGACAATTGTTTTTCCCAATAGTTGATCATTATATTTGATGATCAACAACCAAAAATCAACAACCAAACATCTTCAAATATTGGCTTAAATTCTCAGTACATTCTCTATACCTCAGAGTACTCTTTTGTGTTTCTGAGTTTGGATTCTCCTTAACTTTCTGATTTCCCTGCTGATGCTGCTGCTTTTGCCCCCAGGTAATTCAAACCCACAGTCCTTTCTTTCTTTGCTCTAATTTCCAAAATATCTCCCACAACCTAAAAACAAAACCCAGACGTGTTGCACCTGAGTGAAATAAATGCAATGAGATTGTCAGAATGAATATGTCTTTGTGAAAATTACATAAGACAATGGACTTCTGGGACTTGGGCGGATGTTATGTGAGGGGAGTGGAGGGCATGGGGTCATGGTGCCTATCACAAAGTGGGCATTCAATAGTAGCTGCTGAATGAATGAATGTATGAATTAACATGAACTACAAAATCAGGAAAGCCATGACTCAAAGAGCCCTTGTAGATTTCTTGTTGGTTCACTGCCAAGGTTCCTTGACACAGACCTTACTTCTGTAGAGGTGTTTTTTTTGAATCATTTCTTTCCATTACCTCTTCTCCTTTCTATTCCTATTAGTTTAAAACCCAGTGACACAACATATCCACTTATATTGAACTATCTAATTTTATGAGCCAACCATCAAGGACACAGAGAAACTCTTAAAGCTATATGACCTCGAGTTGTCTCCTACAAATAAGAAAACTAATACTTAATGGATATTCAGTAAATGAGAGTGATATGTTTATTGGATTAATAATCAGAAATACATGAAATTTAAATTTTTAGACAGGAAATCCAACATGTTTAAAGAATTTTTGGACATAGAGTCGACAGCTTATTTTCCAACTAGATTTTGCAATTAATTAGCTAACAGAATAACTCAATTAAATTATCTGTCAAATTCAACGTCTATAACAGTATTTCCACTGGGGATATACAAAATGGTCCAATTAAGTGCAGAAAAAAACTAAGTAAACTTTTTTATAATTATTTTATTAAAACTAGAAGAGAAAAGTTAGGCTGGACAATAATACATGCAGACAATATATGACTATATATATTTATATATATATAATACACACACACACGGGGTAAAAGTGCGATAGCATTCTACAGATCAGAGAGAGCCCTTAGGACTTGTTTTAGGTGATGTCTAGGATGATTTCTTTTAACTCTTCCAGTTTTAATTTTGTTATTTTATTCCCATTACAACATGAATATTATTTTAGTAATATATTATTTTATTAAACTATCTCAAACTTCTTGGAAACTCCAGGCAAAAACCTTATAAATTTAAACTCAAAGTGAAAACCTTAAATGGCAAAGTTCTGGTCACAGTGATTTCATATAATTGTATGTTTTTGCAAAGACTAAAAGTGTTCCTTAAATATCATTTGAAGACTTGATACCATGAACCTTTTCTGTTGGTGCATCTGATAGTATGAGAAAATTTAAATTATAACCTTAGACTTTACATAATTGTATTGCAGAAATTATTTTGAGAACTTTAAAGACTTTACCACATGTGTTAATGCTCTAAGTACCTTAACTTTTTCACTGAACTTACACAGACTAAAAATCAAAAATATCTGAAAATATTTTCAACTAGGAAAAATGATTGTATCTAAAATTAATTTGACCCTAAGATGTCTATAGATGAACACTTTTATAAGTTTAGAACCTTAGGACAATAACTGAGTTCTAAATATGAGGTTAGCAAACAGTGGTCTAGTATATCAATAAAATGTTACATATCTGTTGTCTTCAAATTTACCAAAGAGTCTCACTTGATAGTCACATTATGTATAAACTCAAGAAAAATTGTCTTTTCAAAGACTGTAAAATAAAGGGAGGCGATAAAATAAAAAACTATCAAGGGAAAGGGAAGTGGATAAAAGAAGAATGGGGAAAAAAATAAGGGGAGAAAGAAGGTATGAATGCTGTACTAATTGCTTTTTTTTTTTTTTTTTTTTTGCGGTACGCGGGCCTCTCACTGTTGTGGCCTCTCCCGCTGCGGAGCACAGGCTCCGGACACGCAGGCTCAGCTGCCATGGCTCACGGACCCAGCTGCTCCGCGGCATGTGGGATCCTCCCGGACCGGGGCACGAACCCGTGTCCCCTGCATCAGCAGGCAGACTCCCAACCACTGCGCCACCAGGGAAGCCCTGTACTAATTGCTTTTGATTGTCAATTTTTAAAAGTATTTTCCGGTTCAGAGTAACAACAGCTGAGGGGAAGGGAGCTGTCATTCCTTACGATGTTTTTTTGGACAAGAGAATACTCTAAAACTCTTCTTTAAAATAGTTTGATAAGAACTCGACTTTTTTTTGTGGGAAGAGAGTTTTTTCTGCTCTCAATCCATCTCACTTGTAGTTACACATTAATTAAATGAACTGTGGAATTTTTTTCTTACTTCAGAAATTACACTGGAATAAATGGAGTGCTAAAAGGATGTTACCACATACTTTGTCATTTTACATTTAGCTCCTAAGAAGATTAACTATGCTTCTTTAATTGCTCAGAGTAAGAAAGCAGGTTCCAGTTAATACCTAATGGAGAAAAGAGGGAGAAGGATTGAGGGCAAGTGAATAAGTGTGGTGAGTCACCGAGCTTAATAGAACAGAATGCAGACTAGTGATTTACACATCTAATGGAATAAAGCAACATCAAAAAATATTTCTTCTGCAAAATCCCAGGTCAGAGGGCACTGGCTCAACACACATACACACAGGCACACACACACTCAACAGGAAAGTCATAGACTGCCCCCCTCAAATAACGTTAGCTATTCAGAGAGAAATAATATCTTTATCTAACTATTATTTCTGTGCATATAGAAAGCTTAGTTTTCTTTGAAAACACACCTAAGTATTGCACCTGCAATAAAGTAGAAGGAATTCTGAGTTACTAACTTTTACGGTGGGTCATGACAGGGAGGGGAAAGCACCACTGAATCTTCACAACTGTAAACATGCTCAAAAATTTTGTAAACAACGTCAGCATCTGAGGACATCCTTGCTCCCATGCTTTCATAATCATGTATTATTTTACAGCTCAGGGCATTGTGTGGTAGGTGATTTGGTGCAAAGCAAAGGAGTGGTGGGTTATAAAACAGTGCTCTGCCTTCTGTGTGTGATTTATTCAACATGATGTCACATTTACATAGTAATCAAAACTTAAGCATGGATTTAAAATTTGTCATGTGACAAACATGATGCTCAGCTCAGAGGAGGATGGGAGAGAGGCAGCATATTTGTTTTACAGGCCCCCAAGTCACATATAATAATTATAACAGCAATAAGTGTTATTTGGATAATATTTTGCAGTGTAAGAAGTGCCTTCTCTGATAATAATGGATAGTATAACTGGAGAACTTATCCCTACTCTTAGCAAAACAATGTAGAAAAGGATATCACTAAATCAGTCTAAGAAACATTACAGATTTGAAGGCACAGAGGTGAATTTATGGAGACATTTTATTTCTCCTGGTTCTAGGATAAAGAATATTGTTTTTTCCTCTCTTTGTAGGATGGCTGGATTAGCCGTTTTCTGGAAAGACTCTGAAATATTCCCTCAAAGCAGTAATTAAAAGATAGGGAAAGGAGGTGGGCATCTGTTGACAATGCCTAAGACATTAACGGCTGCATACAAACCTAGGAAAACAGGGATTTCTTTTAAGGCAAGAAGTCAAAGACAGCCCTAGAATAGACTGTGATAAAGAAGATGCTATTCCTGGGCTTAGCAATTTAGAATCAAACTAAAGAAGTGGGGCACAAGTGAGACTGAGGATTTAGGTCAGTGCGTAAGTGTACGACCAACAGATTTATATAAAATCAACAAAGTCAGCAGAATCTGGATTTTCTTCCAAAAAGTTAAAAAATCAACACCTTAGTCCTACAAAATGGATACAAAGAAAGTGTTTGCCTCTCTTTCTCTTTTTGTTTTCTTAAAGGCGATGCCCCGTTGAATATTTAAAATCAGATTTTATCAAAGCACAGGCTATTAATAATTTGCTCACTGTTGTAATTAGTCCTCTCTCAAAAAAGATACAGATTTTGGTGTAACCTCCCTTAATTTCTATGCAGTTAGAAGATCTTCAGATTCTTAGGGTTTTGTGTCTCTTTTGTATGTGTATACAGATATCCATATATGTGTACACAAACAGGCATTCTTTAAGATAGACACACATATATGTATGTAATTCCATTCATACGATTTACAAAGGTAAATATAAAGTATGTTCATGCCATTTAAATGACAAAGTAAATAATAGGAAATTTTAAAATCATTAGCTTCTTCCTTCCTCCCTTTCCCCACAGACTTAACCATCAGTGTCCATTTAGTACAAATCAGTGATGTGATTTTCCTCTTCCAATACATATATACATATGTACTGGTTTTTAATTAAATTTTTAACAATATGAAATTATGTTAAACATAACATTTTGTACCTTTCTTCACTTGACTGTTGTAGCCACGTGTACTTCATTTTATTTTATTAGTTTCCCAGTATTCCATAGTTTAAATGAACAAATTTAACCATTCCTTTTTGGATTTAAATGCAGATTTTGCCCAATTTTTTGCTTCCATAAACGATGATGCAATAAATATCTTTGAAATTTATTTTGGTATAATACGTTTATGTTAATTTAATGATATTAATATTTAATAATATTTTGACAACATATGAAACATTCCCCAAGGAAGAATTGCTGAGGCATCATAAGAGCTTTTAAAAATTTGAAAAAAAAAAAAAAAATACCGTAGATGGTGTTCTACAGTCTCACCAGCAGAATGAAGAGGACTCATTTCCTCACTCCTTCATCGTCACTGAATGCTACCACTTCATTTTTTGGTCAGTCTGATGAGAATAAGACGGTTGTTTTATTCCTTACCATAGCTACTAGTGAGCAGGGCCAGCTACATGACTGGTGCGGCCCGGGACACAATGTAAATGCAGGGCCCCAGCCGGCCGGCATCCGGAAAGACAAGTCTCCCCTTCTCACAACCCAGCCCTGCAACCCACGGCTGATGGGTGACTTCTAAGGGACTGAAGGCTTCACACCTGGACACACCTGGTGCCTGGCTGCAGGTGGGCAAGAGAGGCCTGCCAAGTAATCCTCAGAAGCAGCAGGGAGGCAGGCAGCCAAGACTGGATCACCCCTGCCTGGCCCCGTCCAGGACCACCTGGGGAAGATGCTGGCCCGCCTGTTTCCGCACCCCACAAAGGCCCTGGTCTTCGAAGGGCAACAGAAAAACGGGGGCCTTCCCCAGACACACAAGCTGATCTCTGCCCCCAGCAGGGAGGGGAGGAACCCATCTGAGGGAAGTAACAGGGGGCAGGAAGGTGGGAAAAGGCTGGATCTCCTGGGAGCCAGGGTGCATGCTCTAAATGTCCTCTCCGAGTTCACTTACAAAACCCCAAATCAAGAGTAAAAATATTAAGAATTTCAAGACGATGGCCACAGAGCGTTAAACACCAAGCAAGGAGGTCTTCTCAGGGCGGGAACCTTGGTTGCTGGTTGCTCGCAGAAGCAACAGAACCTGCTAGTGAGAGTGAACGTCTGTTTACAAGTTTATGGGGCTTTTGCATTTCTTTTTTCTCTAAAATTTTTGAATATATCCTTTGTCCACTATGATGTTTGTTTATGTTTTGCTTAGATGGTTTTAGAATCATTTTGTTTAAGAGAGAAAAGAACATATTTTCTGCCCAGGATGTTGTCAATATCTTCTCCTAGCCTATTTTTGTCCTCTTACAGACTTCAACATTTTTGTGCAACAATGTAGTTCAATTTCTTTATCTCTATAAACTCTGGGAATAAGAGTGTATCCACTCCCAAATTATGAAAATACCTAGATGTTTCCATCCAATGCTTTTTATTTAATTTACTTGATTATGTAATTGTTTTTACATTTTGAGCTCCAATTCAATGGAAATATATTTATATGTATACTGAGATGTTTGAGTCTAATTTTATATTCTTCCAAATGGTTAGTCAGTTGTCAAACACCGTTATTAAGCAGTTGAGGCTTTTTTCCTGGCAGATAACTCCATCAATATAACAAATAAAAGTCCCATTTATACTTGAATAAGTTTTGGTTCTTCTTATTCTATTCTACTAAACCACGGTGTCATGGTAAATATCTGATTACAATATTAAGTGTTAGCTAACTGGTATTGCTGTTAATTTAAAGGTTAGGAATACATAGTCAGCTCTATTCATAACATACAGCTTAGCTGTTATAAGTATGTGGAAATACGTAACCATACATTTTCCACGCAGTTTGGTGTAACGGATAGCATAAAGAATTGTGAGTCCAATCGTGTATTGGAATCTTATTTATATGAGTACTAGGCAACAGGTAAATTGCCTATATTTACAATGCCTTATAATTTTCAGCTGTAAAACAAGGATAATAAAGCCTCTTTCACAAAACAAATAAACTTATTGCAACACTGCAAGCACTCTATAAATATTAATGCCCCCTCATCATAACATCAAGCATTTTACTTTAATTTACATCCTAGTATATCTTTAGCCATATCTTGCTCTTATACCTTTTAACTTCCAAATAGGTATCATTTCTCTGTAAATCAGGAAAGAGCTGGAAATTTCTAATTCAATTGAAGGTACTGCTCAAATAAACAACCTAACCTTACACCTAAAGCCACTAAAGAAAGAAGAACAACAACTACAAAAAACTGAAGTTAGTAGAAGGAAAGAAATCATAAAGATCAGAGCAGAAATAGATGAAATAAATGAAGAAAATAATAGCAAAGATCAATAAAACTAAAACCTGGTTCTTTGAGAAGATATACAAAATTGATACACCTTTAGCCAGACTCATCTAGAAAAAAAAGGGAGAGGACTCAAATCAATAAAATTAGAAATTAAAAAGGAGAAGTTACAACGGACACCGCAGAACTACAAAGCATCATAAGGGACTACTACAAGCAACTATATGCCAATAACATGGACAACCTGGAAAGTCTTAGAAAGGTACAAGACTAAGACTTAGAAAGTCTTAGAAAGGTACAACCTTCCAAGAATGAACCAGAAGGAAATAGAAAATATGAGCAGACCAATCACAAGTAATGAAATTGAAACTATGATTTAAAATCTTCCAACAAACGAAAGCCCAGGACCAGATGGCTTCACAGGTGAATTCTATCAAACATTTACAGAAGAGCTAACAACTATCCTTGTCAAACTCTTCCAAAAAGTTGTAGAGGGAGGAACACTCCCAAACTCATTATACAAGGCCACCACCACCCTGATTCCAAAACCAGACAAAGATATCACAAGGAAAGAAAATTACAGGCCAATATCACTGACGAGCATAGACGTAAAAATCCTCAACAAAATACTAGCAAACAGAATCCAGCAGCACATTAAAAGGATCATACATCATGGTCAAGTGAGATTTATCCAAGGAATGCAAGGATTCTTCAATATACACAAATCAATCAATGTGATACACCATATTAACAAACTGAAGGATAAAAACCATATGATAATCTCAATAGATGCAGATGCAGTGTTCGACAAAATTCAACACCCATTTATGATAAAAACTCTCCAGAAAGCAGTCATAGAGGGAACCTACCTCAACATAATAAAGGCCACGGGCTTCCCTGGTGACGCAGTGGTTGAGGGTCCGCCTGCCGATGCAGGGGACGCGGGTTCGTGCCCCGGTCCGGGGGTATCGCACATGCCGCGGAGCGGCTGGGCCCGTGAGCCATGGCCGCTGAGCCTGCGCGTCCGGGGCCTGTGCTCCGCAGCGGGAGGGGCCACAACAGTGAGAGGCCCACGTACTGCAAAAAAAAAAAAAAACATAATAAAGGCCATATATGGCAAACCCACAGCAAACATTATCATTCAGAAATCACATTTAAAATGAGTTGTTAAATCTAAGAGTTTTATTCTGCAATATCTCCAACTCCTTAAAATTTCATTCTGTAAAATATATAATTTAAAAAGAACTTTACTGAATAAGATGAAGAAAAGAATTTAGCTTCTGAAGGCACATTTCTGAAATCAAATCCTGGTTTTTCCAATTACTAACTCTCTACTTTTTATCCTTGGACAAATACTTCACCTTTTAAGCTCAAATTCAAGAAATTGTGGGGATTAAATGAAAGACTCTGAGAAGCAAAGCCTAGCTCACAGTAGGTGCTTAATAAATTGAATTACTTGCATTAAAGGAACTTAAGACTCCATGAAAAAATGTGCTTTACATAAAAGTCCTTTAGCTAAGAACAATCTTGTGTATTGAATACTGTTCATTATTATCAAGCACAAGTCTTAACTTAAAAGAAAACTGAATGTATCCAATTCAGACACTACTTCTCATTTATGGTCTTAAAGAACTATGTATGAGTTTATGAAAACTCTTTTGTAACTGAAGTATAGTTGATTTACATATTGGTTTCACGCATGCAACATAGTGATTCAGTATTTTTACAGATTATACTCTATTAAAAGTTATTACAAGTTATTACAATGGCTATAATTCCCTGTGCTATACAGTATATCTTTTTTGCTTATCTATTTTGTACATAGTAATTTTTATCTCTTAATCCCATACACCTAATATGCCCCTCCCTTCTTCTCTCCCCACACTGGTACCCACTAGTTTGTTCTCTATATCTGTGAGTCTGTTTCTATTTTACTATGAATATTTATGAAAACTTATTATCACTATTCTTTTGTATTTAGGCATTCTATATTATATTAGCCAACTAATATGTAGTAAAGAAAAAATGCAAGGTAGTTAAAACCTTACCGTGAAATATTTTTAAAAAGTTTTACCATTCTTCATTATATTTTTAGAACAAAAAGAATATCCATTTTAATTATTTTGCTATTCATTTGTAATATTGGTTTTATTCCTGGTCATTTCCAAGAAGTAAAGGAAGCTGGACATGGACTCCTTGAGACCTGGTTATAGTGCTGGCACTAGCTACCACACAGAAGTTTCTTGATTCTCCTTTGTCCCTTTTAACATTTCTGAAATTGGGGTCCACTGCTAACAGATGTGTGCAACTAATGTAAAATTAGCTCCTCGCATTCCCAGTCTTCTGAAGAGCTGATAGCAAGTAGTTGGTGAGTATTACAATGGATGTATGAGAGGTAATGTTACAGACTGGTAAATCAGAAGTAAATTAGTTATCCACTGAACAATTTTTGTGTTTGCTTCCTTATCTAAAAAAATGGAGATAAAAAAAAATCTTGCCCTTTCTACCTAACAGATGGATTTCAAAGCAAACAACACACTTCAAAAGTACTCTATACTTACAAGAGGTACTCCTTTATTGAAATCATTGTATGCTATGCTCTCCAACAGCAACACCAAAGGTGCCCCAACTGCACAATTGCCTGAGCGCTTGCCTTTCAGAGAGCAACATAGGAGCAGTTGCCATTGGTGGTTTTCCCCTTTTTTATCACGCCTGACATTTCTGAAGTGCAACTGCTTGCCCAGGAGTTGCCCATGGCACAGAACAAGGCAGGATTAGACTTCATTGAGTTGTAGAAAACAGATGCCCAAACAAATCTAACAAAAAAAAAAAAGTGATAGCTTGTAATGACAAAACAGGAGTTTTGAGATGGGGGTAAAATGTTTTATGTTCTAGTGCAGTGGGATAAAATACATGTCCTATATTCAAGATTTAAATAGAACATTCACTGTTATAAAATAAGCATATTTCCTGATTTTTTTCTTTACTTTGACTGGAAGAGATTAATGACTCAGCTGTCAGTACGGCTTATGATTTTGAAGTTGAAATGAGGCTAAAATCTGTGCTTAGTATTCTTAAAATGCCTTCCCCATAAAGCTACAGCTATGAGAGACACTGTCATGGATTCTCCCACATATTCCTTGATATTTTTGGTTCACCACTGGCAAATCGTGAACCAGCAAGGAACTTGGGATTTATTTTTCGTTGCTACCAACCAATATCAAATGCTTTAATTAAATATGTAAATGAACTAGATCCATAATTAAGAATGCCTACTTTGGAAAAAAAAGAGCCTATGTTTCTGTAGTTTTCAGTATGTCAAGGAATAGAAGTATCATTCAGTCACCTTATACTAAACTTTTTAAAACCAACACATTTTAACAATGATTAGATTAACGCAGTGTGTTGCAGCCACAATAAACTACCAAGCAAGGACTATGATAACAGACAACCCAACAGAATAAATACATGCTTCACAGTTTCATGTTGTGAAAGCTTCTATTTTGATTTGGCCAACACACAAGATTTACAGTGAGAGTAAAAAAAGTCACAAAGTGGATCAAAAGACACAGTGGGCAGTTGGTAAGAGACATACACACGCTTAAAGATAATAAAAATTAATGTGAGTCTCAGGCTGACATCTAGATTTCATGCAAAAGGAGGAAATATGTTTTATAATATAGATTTAGTGCCAGAAGGCTGGGCTGAGCATTGCTTTGGGAACAGAAGTAGGAGAAGAGGAACTCCAATCAGAGTAGCCACTTTGGGGGACAAAAGGGAGAGCAGAAATAACTAATAAACTTTGTTCTGGCTGTCTGGCAGGGCAAAGAGTTCATTGGTACCTTTTATATATACAATTCCATTATGGTGAAATGTGGCTTCAAAGAAAGTAAAAAATTTTATCAAGATACAAATCTATCCAGAAATTTTGCAAAGAAAAGCATTGTCCCTTACTAGTTCTTAAATCACTTGATTTTTTTTTCCTCACTTGGGTATACATCTGCAAATCTCCATCTTATCTCTTCTCAATTTAGACTCTGAATACCATTTTTTGTTTTGTGTATAATCTGACAAAATACTTTGCCATAAGATAATCTGAATAGGTAATAATAATGTTTCACTTATATCCCTGATACAAAGTTATTTTTCTTCAACTGTTTTGATAGATATTTCTATCTATATCTATAAAAATACCTCGGAATTGATTCTTATGTTATTTCTTCTTGTTATATATTTCTCCTCTCCTTAGGCATTTCGTTGGAGATTGACTAATTACAATTTCTGTGGACCATAAATCTTCCAGATAATGTCTTCAAGATTGGGAAGACTTGCTGAGTAATAACAAAGAGATCTGATTTTAAGTGCATCTTGCATAAGATGCTACGTCTTTGGTCCTTCTTCCTCTTTCCATCTTCTGAAGAAAGCACCATCGAAAAGCACTTAAGCTTTCCAGGGCTTTGTTCACATTTACTTAACCTATGGTAAAAGAAGGCATATTTAATGCTTCTTACAAAGTCCCACCTCCCACTCCAGGTTTTTGTACTAAACACTGATGTTTCTATCAGTGCTGTTTGTGGAACCTCTAAGCACACTGTTTACTGACCGTACCTAAGGGAAAAAATGTTTGATGTTTTTCTGTGAATAAAACAAGAGAAGGAAGAAGATGTAAGAATATAACAAGCAATTCTATGCTTGAGAGGAAAAAACATAGAATTAGGACAATATATGGGGGACCAAGAAGTTCTACAAAAAAAAGGGGGGAAATTCACTAGCTGGTGAGCTCTCCAAAGTCAGGAACAATGTCTTATTCCTCCAGGATATTGCCTTGAAAGAAATTTTGGAATGAATTCAACATGAAAAAATTCAGTAAGAAAAAGAGGGAAGATTTTGATGCTCTTAACTAAATTTGGGATCCTTCCGTGTGTACACAGGTGATCTAAATAACATGGAACTTGTAGAACTTGTTTGCAGCCAGTCTGCCTCATATCTTTAAAAACAGATAGCTTCATGAAGTAATTGTAGAAAAGATTTCTTACCTCTGCCCATCAACATAGTTCTTACACCAATACCAGAAATTCTGCTTTATTTTCTGGCTTACGACTTTGATTCTTGTTGAAAAACTAAAATTATTTCCCTCCCTCTCTCTCCCCATCCTACACATGTGTAGGAAGAGAAGTAGTATTTGAATACAGTGACGTAAACAACAGAAATACTTTCTTAAACCAGATTTTCAAAGAGTAATAAAGTATACAACAATTCATCTCCTGGAACAGCCAAATGCACATTTTTCTCACTCATATCAGGATAAGCCCCATTGCTAATTTTCTTACAACCAGTTCATTCATCTTATCATGATGTACATCAACATTTGCTGTTTCCTACTTAATTACCTGCCCCTTTAGAATATGAGCTCTTGAGCATGGATTGTCAAGCTGGCACACTGACCCACAGAGTAGCTGCTCAATAAAATGGTTGAATGAATGAATGACTTCAGATGCCTTTGACTCTAGATATTGTATTCTAATGCTAGCAAATTATGAATCATTCAGTACTGCAAGTTATAATCTAGTGTTTATGAACACTAATTCGTTCACTTCATGAGACTGAACTTTCATATTATAAAGGTCAAGTTGGATTGCCATTATACTGATATGATATTACTCCTTTTGGATGGAAGGAGCTTTATCAGGGACTTTCTTGGATCAATACATGACACTATTATGTTTAGAATCCATGTTTTGAATTTAATTATAAAATGATATTTAAAAATATTGTGACTGGAAAGTAATGTCCATATAATTTTCCTGCCCCCTTTATAATATTTTATTATCTGTACATATAAAATCCTTCACAAGTTGGTCTCACAGATACTTAGCAACCCCAATTTCTGTTTATTACTCTGCACAGTCTGATTTCAGCCAGTTTTCTTTTCTCTCTGCTCCTAAGACCTACCAATCCTTACAAAGTTGCAAAATGGTCCACATTTCCGTGTATGGTTTACTCTGTTTGGAGTAGCTTCTTTCATCCTCACTTGGGTAACTCCCACTCAAAAAGCACATCCTCTGTGATGCCTGTGTGAACTTCTTTGGGTAAAGGCAATTGTTCAATCTCTAGTTTAGCCCCTCCCATTGGTGAGTGCTTGCCTGGGTGCCTTGGGGCATAGTGACACATCTGTGCAATACTCCAGGCTTCCCACATCACTCGTGATGATGCCAAAGAGTGTGCCCCAGGATCAGAACTCCTAGCTCTGATGGGTCCCACAGACCACAGATCTCTGTCTTCAGACATATTGGTGTGGTTGACTTCTGCTTCTCATTCACGTTTCTGCTCAAGTGTCATCTCAAAAAGAGGACTTTCCTGACAACACAATTAATTTTGTTTTGACAACACAATTAATTTTGTCCCCCATGCTTTTCATCCCAAACATTCCCCAGTCCTTCCCTATCCCCTTGCACTTTTATTTCTTTTGTATCATCTCATTCCTTTTTTTTTTTCCTTAGCAGGGAGAAGGAAAATATTAAATACAGAAAAGGAATACATTTCTAGAAGTAGAATTCATAGATCAAAGAGTATACTATTAAGACCTTTGATACATTTTGCCAAGTTCCCATCTAGAGATACTTTATTGTTATTGCAATCATTATGTATGATTGCAATATGCATGTATGCATGTATAATTTTAATATGGATATATAATTATACCATTTATTATAACTATCACTTGTGTTCTTACAATATACCAATCACTGTGCTATAATACATTAAGTGTATCTTAATATGTATTAAGTCTATTTGCACTTCCGCTAGCAGTATAAAAGAGTGCTAATTTTAATAAAGTCTTATCAATACTTTAAAAAAATTTTTGATCATTAGAATTTTATTTCCTAGATTTGAATTTCTTTAATGGTAAATATGATAGAACTTGTCACATTTTACTGGTCATTTGTATTGCTTTTTTTGGTAAACTCAGTGTATTAGTTTACTAGGGCTGACATAGCAAAATACTACAAACTGGGTGGTTTAAACAACAGAAATTTATTGTCTCACACTTCTGGAGACTAAAAGTCCAAGATCAATGTGTCAGCAGGGTCATACTCCCATTAAAAATGCTAAGGAAGGATTGATTTCAATGCTCTCCCCTAGCTTCTGGTAGTTCTTTGTTCTGTGGCAGCATGGCTCCAATCTGCACGTGGTGTTCATTTTGTGTCTTCACTTTGTCTTCCCTCTGTACATGGGTCTCTGTGTCCAAATGTTCCCTTTTAATAAGGACACTAGCTATATTGGATTGGAGCCAACCCTAATGATTTTATCTTAACTTGATCATCTGCAAAGGCTCTATTTTCAAATAAGGCCACATTCTGAGGTACTGGGCATAAGGACTTCAACACAAGAATTTTTGGGGAAAACAATTCAACCCATAACATTCAGTTCATGATCTTCACTAATTTTTCTTTTGGTATTCTCATATATTTTCATATGTATTAACAAAAGTAGAACTATAAGCCTGGACCACATGTCTGGCAAATCTACTTCCAATTAGTGCTTATCTTTCAGTTTTGTTTATGCACTACTGACATAATGAAATTTCATATTTATATATGGAAAACTGATTACTTTTTAGCAATCATCTTTAGATGCACCTTTGCTATGGTAAAGGACCTATAGTTAGATTACTTAAAATTTCAACTTTTCATCTAATTATTTAGTACAAGCAATACATGTTAGCCCTCCAGAATTACACTTTTGCAAATTCTTCTTCACTCTGCCAGAAGAATTTATCTAACATATGCTTCTGATTGTTATCCCATTACTTAAAATCCTTGAATGTTTTCTTATTTCCTATACTGTAAAAAAAAATTATTTGCGGAGTTTGATTTCTAGCTTCTTCAAGATCTGGACCCAGATCATTTTCCCAACCATAACTTCCACCCACTCAAATACACACCTGCACCACTCTCTCATCAGACTACCTGAAGTCTGGAAAATGCACCATGTCCTCTCAGACAAACACAGTCCCTAACTACACACACATACACGTATCAGAACTAAATCCAGGAATCACATAATTTAGAATGACTTTTATCTCTGAATTCCAAGTATTATTTACAATATCTACTCTACCAAAAAAGAAAAAAACACAGTGAAAATGAAGTAATTATTTGCAATTAAAAATTATTTCTAACATAAAGAAGTGATAATTCTGAGAAGAGTTACAAAATTTGGGGGATGGGGTGCAGAAGCAGCTGAGTAGGTGGTACAAAACTGATGAGACAATAAAATCAAAGGCCCAAAAAACAAATCTGGGAGAAACACGTCCCTAGCCATTCTCTAAAGGCAGCCTAGCAATTCTGAACATGAAAAAGATAATTCCTCAGATAATTTTTAAACTTTTCATTTTGAAGTAATTTTAGATTTGCACAAGAGTTAAAAGACAGTACAGACGGTTGCTTGGTACCCTTCATCCAGGTTTCCCTGATGAAAACATCTTATAACCATGGCATATTTATCAAAACTAAGAAACTAACATTGATACAAAAATACTAACTAAACTATACACTTTGTTTTCTGCTTATGTTACCTTCCTGTTCCAGAATCCAATCCAGGATATCACACTATATTTAGTCTTCATGTCACCATAGTCTCCTTCACTTTGTGACAGTTTCTCAGTCATTCTTTATTTTCATGATCTTGACACTTTTGAAGAATACTTATCAGGTTATCAGGTATTTTTAGACTATCCCTCATGTGTATTTGTCTGATGTTTTTCATGGTTTGATTGAGAGTATAGATTTGGGGGAATAATACAGCAGAGGTGACGTGCTCTTCTCACTGAACCATATCAGTGGGTATATGATATGGAAATCATTCATTACTGATGATTTAACCTTGGTCACTTGGTGATGCTGGTGTCAGCCAGGTTTGTTCCCTGCAAACTTACTATTTTCCCTTTCTTTATTTGTTAGAAGTGAGTAACTAAGTTTAGCCCACACTCAAAAGAAGGGGAATTAAGCTCTGCTTCCTGGAAGGAGGAGTATCAAAGGATTTGTGGACATATGTTCAAACAACCACAGCAATTATTTTGCGGGAGGTACTTTGTGGATAGTTAAATACTCAGTCTACTTTTTTATCCTCTAATTTTAGCATTCATCTGTGATTTTCTGTTTCTCTCATTTCTTTTATATGTATTAGTTTGAATTCTTCTGAAAAGAATATTTATCCCGCCTCTCCCATTTATTTATTCTATCTTTCACTTGTATCAGTTTGGGCTTGTGGATATATATGTTTTACTTGGACTACAATTCATTACAATTATTACTTATCTTCTTGCTCAAATTGTTCCAGATTTAGTTATTGGAAGCTCTTTCAGATTGACTTCTGTGTTGTTTTGATATGGCTCATCTTTAAAAAAAAAATTTTAACTTTCTCACATACTGGCCCTGCAAGATACTTTAGGCTCATATTGTACATTCCCTGCCTAAATTTAGGTTCGTAGGATGAGCCATTTTCCAGTGACCCCTGTTTTCTTTTATTAGAGACTGATAGTCAGAAATTAAGATCAGAGTCCTAGTCAATAGCTCTTTGCTACTGAGGTTTCACTGATGCTAGACCCTTTCAATAGAGAGTTATGTATGTATAGTTTCCAAGGATACATCCATATCTATATTTATTCAGGTATTTTATCTGTCAGCATTTATATTAAAATAAGCATGTATTCACACTTAAACCTCCAACTCTAATTCAGCATCACAGTTTATCCTAGTTTCCCCCTTTTTTCTCTGTAACTCTACCTCTAACAGTGAAAAACCTGGACCCCATTATTTACAATTTGTGTCAAACCTAGTGAACATGTAAAATTGTTTCAGAATTGCTAACTCATGAATCTTTGAGAATATTTTATCAACTAGAGTATAGTATTTAATACATACAATTTTTTTTTTCCTGTGGCCTTACAGTATCCAGTCAAAACACTGTTTTCCAAAGTTATATATTTTAGTTCCTTTTCCCCATTTTTTTCAATCATTAACTAGTACAGACTTTATTTGGAATTAACATTGACTTTGTTGTACAGCAGAAACTAACACAACACTGTAAAGCAATTATACTCCAATAAAGATGTGGAAAAAAATAAAATAAAAGAGAGAGAACTAAATCCAAATGGTACTCTGAATTGGATCCCCATCTTTTGCAGTGAGATTATGTCACACATTTGCAGTTAGATTTACTCTCAGAGACTGCACTACATCCTGGGATCTCGCAATATCCTCATTTAGTTTCTTAAAATTTTAATACATTAAAGTTCTCATTTTGTGATATACCCATGTACTGGTTTTGAGAAATGCATTTAATTCTGTGTCCTCCACCAAAGTTTCTTATAGCACAGTTCCATCACCCTAAAAATTCACTTGTGTTGACCATATGTAGCCAGCCCTTGATAACTAATGAACTATTTTCCATCTCTATAGTTTTATCTTTTCAGAGGATGAAATAAATGGAACTACATACAATATGTACTCTTTGGAATCTGCTATCATTCATTTAGCTACACCTCCCTGTTATGTCAATCACTTCTTTACTCCTTTTATTACTAAGTAGTATTCCATTGTACGGATGTACAATTTGTTTATCCATCCATAGGTTGCAAACCCCTCAGTTGCTTCCAGATTTTGCCAATTATGAACAAAGATGCTATAAACATTCCCATACAGATTTTGGTATGAACATGTTTTTAAGTTACTGAGTAAATAGGAACAAGACTGGACTTCCCTGGTGGCGCAGTGGTTAGGAACCTGCCTGCCAATGGGTTCGAGCTCTGGTCCAGGAAGCTCCTACATGCCATGGAGCAACTAAGCCCGTGTGCCACAACTACTGAGCCTGTGCTCTAGAGCCTGTGAGCCACAGCTACTGAGCCTGTGCGCCACAACTACTGAAGCCTGTGTGCCTAGAGCCCATGCTCTGCAACAAGAGAAGCTACCGCAATGAAAAGCCCGCACACTGCAACAAAGAGTAGCCCCCGCTCGCCACAACTAGAGAAACCCCACACTAAACAACAAAGACCCAACGCACACATAATTAATTAATTAATTGATTTTTTTAAAAAAAAGAAACAGTAAAAAATTGGAACAGGATTGCTGGTATGTATGGTAAATGTATGTTTAACTTTATAAGTAACTGCCAAACTCTTTTCCAAAGTTCTGTACCATTTTTAATTTGCATTAGCAATGAACAAAACACATGTAGCATATGTAGGTTGAAAAGTATAAAACACTGACAAAAAAAATCAAGGAAGATCTAAATAATGGAAAGATACAATATTCATGGATTGGAAGACTTAATATTGTTAAGATGACAATTTTCTCCTGATTTGATGTAAAAATTCAATGCAATCTCATTCAAAATCCAAGCAAGCATTTTGTAGACATAGACATTCATAATCTAAAACTTATATGGGACATCAAAGTAACTACAAGGGCCAAATTAATTCTAAAAAAGAAAAACAAAGTTAAAAAATTCTCATTCCATGACTTCAAGACTTATTATAGGAATAGACATTTCAATGGACCATAATAGAGAGTCCAGAAATTGACCCATGCAATTATAATCAACTGACTTTTGTCAAAGTTTCAGAATTTTCTTCATTGAAGAAAAGATAGCCTTTTAAACAAATGGTGCTAGGGGCATTTGGACATCCATAACAAAAACTCAAAAAAATAAGCTGACTCATATACCTCACATCTTATACAAAATTCACTCAAAATGGATCATAGACATAACGGTAAAACATGAAACCGTAAAACATCTAAAAGAAAATACTGGAAAAAATCTATGTGACTTTAGATTAGATGATGAATTTTTACATACAAAACCAAAAGTATGAGCCATAAAATGAAAAATATAATATATTGGACTTTATCAAATTTAAATATTTTGCTACAGAAATGAAACTCTTGAGGCTTCCGGGAAGATGCCTGAAGAGTAAGACACAGAGCTCACCTTCCTCCCCACAGATACACCAGAAATACATCTACACGTGGAACAACTCCTACAGAACACCTACTGAACGCTGGCAGAAGACCTCAGACCTCCCAAAAGGCAAGAAACCCCCCATGTACCTGGATAGGGCAAAAGAAAAAAGAATAAACAGAGACAAAAGAATAGGGACGGGATCTGCACCAGTGGGAGGGAGCTGTGAAGGAGGAAAGGTTTCCAAACACTAGGAAGCCCCTTCGTGGGCGGAGACTGCGGGTGGCGAAGGGGGAAAGCTTCAGAGCCGCGGAGGAGAGCACAGCAACAGGGATGCGGCGGGCAAAGCGGAGAGATTCCCGCACAGAGGATCAGGGCCGACCGGCACTCACCAGCCCGAGAGGCTTTTCTGCTCACCCGCCGGGGCAGGCGGGGCTGGGAGCTGAGGCTCGGGCTTCGGTCGGAGCGCAGGGAGAATACTGGGGCTGGTGGCGTGAACACAGCCTGCAGGGGGTTAGTGCGCCACGGCTAGCCGGGAGGGAGTCCGGGGAAAAGTCTGGAGCTTCCGAAGAGGCAACAGACTTTTTCTTACCTCTTTGTTTCCTGGTGCGCGAGGAGAGGGGATTAAGAACGCTGCTTAAAGGAGCTCCAGAGACGGGCGCGAGCCGCGGCTAAAAGCGCGGACCCCAGAGACGGGCATGAGACGCTAAGGCGGCTGCTGCCACCACCGAGAAGCCTGTGTGCGAGCACAGGTCACTGTCCACACCCCGCTTCCGGGGAGCCTGCGCAGCTCGCCACTGCCACGGTCCCGGGATCCAGGGGCAACTTCCCCGGGAGAACGCACGGCGCGCCTCACGCTGGTGCAACGTCACACCGGACTCTGACGCCGCAGGCCCGCCCCGCACTCCGTGCCCCTCCCTCCCCCCGGCCTGAGTCAGCCAGAGCTCCCGAATCAGCGTCTCCTTTAACCCCGTCCTGTCTGAGCGAAGAACAAACGCCTTCCAGCGACCTACACGCAGAGGCGGGGCCGAATCCAAAGCTGAGCACCTGGGAGCTGTGAGAACAAAGAACAGAAAGGGAAATCTCTCCCAGCAGCATCAGGAGCAGCTGATTAAAGCTCCACAATCAACTTGATGTACCTGCAGCTGTGGAATACATGAATAGACAGCGAATCATCCCAAATTAAGGAGGTGGACTTGAGAACAAGATATATTATTTTTTCCCCTTTTCCTCTTGTTGTGACTGTGTATGTGTATGCTTCTCTGTGAGATTTTGTCTGTATAGCTTTGCTTCCACCATTTGTCCTAGGGTTCTATCTGCCTGTTTTTTGGGTTTTTTTAAATTTTTTTCTCTTATTTTTTTATTTTAATAACTTTATTATATTTTATCTTACTTTATTTTATTTTATTTTATCTCCTTTCTTTTTTTCCTTCCTTCACTCCTTCCTTCCTTGCTACCTCCCTCCCTCCCTCCTTTCTTTCTTTCCTTCTCTCTTTCTACTTCTACTAATTATTTCTTTCTATTTTTCTCCCTTTTATTCTGAGCCGTGTGGATGAAAGGCTCTTGGTGCAGCAGCCAGGAGTCAGTGCTGTGCCTCTGAGGAGGGAGAGCCAACTTCAGGACACTGGTCCACAAGAGACCTCCCAGCTCCACATAATATCAAACAGTGAAAATCTCCCAGAGATCTCCATCTCAACACCAGCACCCAGCTTCACTCAACGACCAGCAAGCTACAGTGCTGGACACCCTATGCCAAACAACTAGCAAGACAGGAACACAACCCCACCCATTAGCAGAGAGGCTGCCTAAAATAACAAGTCCACAGACACCCCAAAACACACCACCAGACGTGGACCTGCCCACCAGAAAGACAAGATGCAGCCTCATCCACCAGAACACAGGCTCTAGTCCCCTCCACCAGGAAGCCTACACAACCCACTGAACCAACCTTAGCCACTGGGGACAGACACCAAAAACAACAGGAACTACGAACCTGCAGCCTGCAAAAAGGAGACCCCAACCACAGTAAGATAAGCAAAAGGAGAAGACAGAGAAACACACAGCAGATGAAGGAGCAAGATAAAAACCCACCAAACCTAACAAATGAAAGGGAAATAGGCAGGCTACCTGAAAAAAGAATGCAGAATAATGATAGTAAACATGATCTAAAATCTTGGAAATAGAATACACAAAATGCAAGAAACATTTAACAAGGACCTAGAAGAACTAAAGATGAAAGAAACAACGATGAACAACACAATAAATGAAAAATACTCTAGATGGGATCAATAGCAGAATAACTGAGGCAGAAGAACGGATAAGTGACCTGGAAGATAAAGTATTGGAAATAACTACTGCAGAGCAGAATAAAGAAAAAAGAATGAAAAGAACTGAGGACAGTCTCAGAGACCTCTGGGACAACATTAAATGCACCAACATTCGAATTATAGGGGTTCCAGAAGAAGAAGAGAAAAAGAAAGGGACTGAGAAAATATTTGAAGAGATTATAGTTGAAAACTTCCCTAATATGGAAAAGGAAATAGTTAATCAAGTCCAGGAAGCACAGAGAGTCCCATACAGGATAAATCCAAGGAGAAATATGCCAAGACACTTATTAATCAAACTGTCAAAATTTAAATACAAAGAAAACATATTAAAAACAGCAAGGGAAAAACAACAAATAACACACAAGGGAATGCCCATAAGGTTAACGCTGATCTTTCAGCAGAAACTCTGCAAGCCTGAAGGGACTGGCAGGACATATTTAAAGTGATGAAGGAGAAAAACCTGCAACCAAGATTACTCTACACAGCAAGGATCTCATTGGGATTTGATGGAGAAATTAAAACCTTTACAGACAAGCAAAAGCTGAGAGAGTTCAACACCACCAAACCAGCTCTACAACAACTGCTAAAGGAACTTCTTTAGGCAAGAAACACAAGAGAAGGAAAAGACCTACAATAACGAACCCAAAACAATTAAGAAAATGGGAATAGGAACATACATATCGATAATTTCCTTAAATGTAAATAGACTAAATGCTCCCACCAAAAGACACAGATTGGATGAATGGATACAAAAACAAGACCCATATATTTGCTGTCTACAAGAGACCCACTTCAGACCTAGAGACACATACAGACTTAAAGTGAGGGGATGGAAAAAGATATTTCATGCAAATGAAAACCAAAAGAAAGCTGGAGTAGCAATTCTCATATCAGACAAAATAGACTTTAAAATAAAAACTATTAGAAGAGACAAAGAAGTACACTACATAATGATCAAGGGATCGATCCAAGAAGAAGATATAACAATTGTAAATATTTATGCACCCAACATAGGAGCACCTCAATAGATAAGGCAAATACTAACAGCCATAATAGGGAAAATCGACAGTAACACAATCATAGTCGGGGACTTTAACACCCCACTTTCACCAATGGACAGATCATCCAAAATGAAAATAAATAAGAAGACACAAGGTTTAAGTGATACATTAAATAAGATGGACTTAATTGATATTTATAGGACATTCCATCCAAAAACAACAGAATACACATTTTTCTCAAGTGATCATGCAACATTCTCCAGGATAGATCATATCTTGGGTCACAAATCAAGCCTTGGTAAATTTTACAAAATTGAAATTGTATCAAGTACCTTTTTCGACCACAACGCTATGAGACTAGATATCAATTACAGGAAAAGATCTGTAAAAAATACAAACACATGGAGGCTAAACAATACTTAATAACGAAGTGATCACTGAAGAAATCAAAGAGGAAATTAAAAAATACCTAGAAGCAAATGACAATGGAGACATGACGACTCATAATCTATGGGATGCAACAAAAGCAGTTCTAAGAGGAAAGTTTATAGCAATACAATCCTACCTCAAGAAACATGAAACATCTCGAATAAACAACCTAACCTTGCACCTAAAGCAATTAGAGAAAGAAGAACAAAAAATCCCCAAAGTTAGCAGAAGGAAAGAAATCATAAAAATCAGATCAGAAATAAATGAAAAAGAAATGAAGGAAACGATAGCAAAGATCAATAAAACTAAAAGCTGGTTCTTTGAGAAGATAAACAAAATTGATAAACTGTTAGCCAGACTCATCAATAAAAAAAGGGAGAAGACTCAAATCAATAGAATTAGAAATGAAAAAGGAGAAGTAACAACTGACACTGCAGAAATACAAAAGATCATGAGAGATTACTACAAGCAACTCTATGCCAATAAAATGGACAACCTGGAAGAAACGGACAAATTCTTAGAAATGCACAACCTTCCAAGACTGAACCAGGAAGAAATAGAAAATATGAACAGACCAATCATAAGCACTGAAATTGAAACTGTAATTAAAAATCTTCCAACAAACAAAAGCCCAGGACCAGATGGCTTCACAGGCGAATTCTATCACACATTTAGAGAAGACTTAACACCTATCCTTCTCAAACTCTTCCAAAATGTAGCAGAGGGAGGAACTCTCCCAAACTCATTCTACGAGGCCACCATCACCCTGATACCAAAACCAGACAAGGATATCACAAAGAAAGAAAACTACAGGCCAATATCACTGATGAACATAGATGCAAACGTACTCAACAAAATACTAGCAAACAGAATCCAACAGCACATTAAATGGATCATACACCATGATCAAGTGGGGTTTATCCCAGGAATGGAAGGATTCTTCAATATACACAAATCAATGTGATATACCATATTAACAAATTGAAGGAGAAAAACCATATGATCATCTCAATAGATGCAGAGAAAGCTTTCGACAAAATTCAACACCCATTTATGATAAAAACCCTGCAGAAAGTAGGCATAGAGGGAACTTTCCTCAATATAATAAAGGCCATATATGACAAACCCACAGCCAACATTGTCCTCAATGGTAAAAAACTGAAAGCATTTCCACTAAGATCAGGAACAAGACAAGCTTGCCCACTCTCACCACTCTTATTCAACATAGTTTTGGAAGTTTAGCCACAGCAATCAGAGAAGAAAAGGAAATAAAAGGAATCCAAATCGGAAAAGAAGAAGTAAAGCTGTCACTGTTTGCAGATGACATGATACTATACATAAAGAATCCTAAAGATGCTACCAGAAAACTACTAGAGCTAATCAATGAATTTGGTAAAGTAGCAGGATACAAAATTAATGCACAGAAATCTCTGGCATTCCTATACACTAATGATGAAAAATCTGAAAGTGAAATCAAGAAAACACTCCCATTTACCACTGCAACAAAAAGAATAAAATATCTAGGAATAAACCAACCTAAGGAGACAAAAGACCTGTATGCAGAAAATTATAAGAAACTGATGAAAGAAATTAAAGATGACACAAATAGATGGAGAGATATACCATGTTCTTGGATTGGAAGAATCAACATTGTGAAAATGACTCTAATACCCAAAGCAATCTACAGATTCAATGCAATCCCTGTCAAACTACCAATGGCATTTTTCACAGAACTAGAACAAAAACTTTCACTATTTGTATGGAAACACAAAAGACCCCGAATAGCCAAAGCAATCTTGAGAATGAAAAACGGAGCTGGAGGAATCAGGCTCCTAGACTTCAAACTATACTACAAAGCTACAGTAATCAAGACAGTATGGTACTGGCACAAAAACAGAAAGATATATCAATGGAACAGGATAGAAAGCCCAGAGATAAACCCAGGCACATATGGTCAATTTATCTTTGATAAAGGAGGCAGGAATGTACAGTGGAGAAAGGACAGCCTCTTCAATAAGTGGTGCTGGGAAAACTGGACAGGTACATATAAAAGTATGAGATTAGATCACTCCCTAACACCATACACAAAAATAAGCTCAAAATGGATTAAAGACCTAAATTTAAGGCCAGAAACTATCAAACTCTTAGAGGAAAACACAGGCAGAACATTCTATGACATAAATCACAGCAAGATCCTTTTTGACCCACCTCCTAGAGAAATGGAAATAAACACAAAAATAAACAAATGGGACCTAATGAAACTTAAAAGCTTTTGCACTGCAAAGGAAACCATAAACAAGACCAAAAGACAACCCTCAGAATGGGAGAAAATATTTGCAAATGAAGCAACTGACAAAGGATTAATTTCCAAAATTTATAAACAGCTCATGCAGCTCAATAACAAAAAAACAAACAACCCAATCCAAAAATGGGCAGAAGACCTAAATAGACATTTCTCCAAAGAATATATACAGACTGCCAACAAACACATGAAAGAATGCTCAACATCATTAATCATTAGATAAATGCAAATCAAAACTACAATGAGATATCTTCTCACACCAGTCAGAATGGCCATCATCAAAAAATCTAGAAACAATAAATGCTGGAGTGGGTGTGGAGAAAAGGGAACCCTTTTGCACTGTTGGTGGGAATGTAAATTGATACAGCCACTGTGGAGAACAGTATGAAGGTTCCTTAAAAAAACTACAAATAGAACTACCATATGACCCAGCAATCCCACTACTGGGCATATACCCTGAGAAAACCATAATTCAAAAAGAGTCATGTACCAAAATGTTCATTGCAGCTCTATTTACAATAGCCCGGAGATGGAAACAACCTAAGTGCCCATCATCGGATGAATGGATAAAGAAGATGTGGCACATATATACGATGGAATATTACTCAGCCATAAAAAGAAATGAAATTGAGCTATTTATAATGAGGTGGATAGACCTAGAGTCTGTTATACAGAATGGAGTAAGTCAGAAAGAGAAAGACAAATACCGTATGCTAACACATATATATGGAATTTAAGAAAAAAAGATGTCATGAAGAACCTAGGGGTAAGACAGGAATAAAGACACAGACCTACTAGAGAATGGACTTGAGGATATGGGGAGGGGGAAGGGTAAGCTGTGACAAAGCGAGAGAGAGGCATGGACATATATACACTACCAAACTTAAGGCAGATAGCTAGTGGGAAGCAGCCGCATAGCACAGGGAGATCAGCTCGGTGCTCTGTGACCACCTAGAGGGGTGGGATAGGGAGGGTGGGAGGGAGGGAGACGCAAGAGGGAAGAGATATGGGAACATATGTATATGTATAACTGATTCACTTTGTTATAAAGCAGAAACTAACACACCATTGTAAAGCAATTATACTCCAATAAAGTTGTAAAAAAAAAAAAGAAATGAAACTCCTAAGAGAACGAAACTACAACCCACAGAGAGAAATTTTTTGCAGATCACTTATTCAGAATACATAAAGAATATTTGCAATTCCACAGTAAGAAAACCAATAACCCAGCTTAAAAATGGGCAAAGGATCTGAACAGACACCATTAAAGAAGCTATAAGAATGGCAAACAAGCATATAAAAAGACACTCAACATCATTTTTATTAGGAAATGTACACTAAAACCACAGTTGGATACCACTACCCACCTATTAGGATGTTTAAAATATATATATATATATATATATATATATATAAAATATATAAAATATATATGTGAGATGATACCTCATTTATGTAATATATAAATAGAAATATATATATATAATCAGATATACCAAATCCTGGTAAGAATGCTGAGCAACAGGAATTCTGATTCCACAGATTTTTAAACTGTACATTATTCATTTCATAACATGGGTTTGGTCATTTTCAAATAACCCCTTTTGTTTTTATTATAAAATTTCTAACGAATAATTTAGTCAGGTATGAATAGATTAAGATTAAGCATAGGAATCAGCTTTACTAAATGTATAATTACAATCCTTAACCTTGAATCAGAACAAGCCAGCCAGCCAAACTGTACCATATAGCATGGTATCTGAGACAAACCTATCCATTCCTATTTGGGTAAGTCATAGTTATACCCATGTGGGACTGGAAGATATACACTACTGATTGGAAGAATCAAGTATTGATAATTGTTAATAAAGACATGAGGTATCTGTATTATAAAATGATTTTTAATAACTTCCATAATACTTTTAGTATTTATTATATGTCAAGCACTATAATACATGCTTTGCTAGCTTATTCATGCATAAGAACAAATTACTAATATTAGGGTGAAATACCCTAAAATAGAATAACATCATCTTCTTTTCTCTTTTAAACTTCTGATGAAATTAAGATATTTAAAAATAGCTTTATCTAACTATGAATTAAATAATATTGATGGTTATTAGCCAAAAGGAAACTCCTGTGATTCAATTAAATATGAAAGGTGGCACAGGATAATTTTCTTGAATGTTCATACCTAATGGATATTTGTGAAGATAAAACACCGTCATTACAGCGTGCCTAATAAGAGAATATTGTAAACTTTTCACAACGTTAAGACAACTTGCTCAATTTTAAATATATGTTCATGTAAAAGCACAGTTAAAATAAAAATAAATAGTAGTTGAATATACAGAAAAGGGCAAGTATGGCAAAACACACTATTCTAGAACATGTTACTTAACAATAACCATAATTATGTGTATTAGAGTCTACCAGTTGAAAAGAACAAAGTGTTTATTTTGGTGTTAACACTATTTTCCTTTCATATTTTAGCTTAAAATATTGTCAAATAAGAATAAAATTTGCATTAGCCTAGAGTGGTAAGAAAAAAAAAAGGAAAGGAAAGGATTTTTACTGAGCTGCCACCAACATGCACAGTGAAATGTGATGGGAGATCCAGTTCAGTTGAAGGTAGGAGGAAAAGAATGATGAGACTCAGGAGAAAAAAAAAAAAGGAAAGAAAGAAAGATTCTAGTGATCAACTGTTTAACTCCCGGTGGTCTAAAGGGAACTGTGGACTCTGATTGTGAAAGAAAGAACCCCTAAAAATAAAACTGTTTCTTACAAAAAGATGCTACAGAGAAGGCAGTTTTGGTTGTACAATAATTAGATTTTGAGGGAGAAAAGAACAGAACACTGCTTTAGATGTTATTAGGGGCAATAATACTTAATGATACATCTCAGTTCTAATTTTACTTAAATTATAAAATTGCAAGCCCTAGTGTTTCCTCACACCCCTCCTCCCTCACTCCATCAGCGTTCTGCAAAGTGTTCTCCTTCATTAACTAAATTGTTGTCTAGGCAGACATCTTGACTTTGAGAAAATGGATGGCAGGGGATTTGCTTAATAGAGGACTTAACAGAGTCTTCGCACAGAACAGAAACATGACATTGGTTCTGAAAGAAATTTATAGCCCTGCTGAACAGAGGTTCCGCTACCAGCAGAAGAAACTGCTCTAGAGGCGGGATGACTAATATGTCACCACATCAGCAGTTCCTTTATGGAAGCTGAAGAAGAACATCCAAATAAATCAGATTTGTCACAGGCCTGAAAACCATTAGGCATGTCAGCTGGGATCTGAACTGGTGTCCCAAAGCAATGGATTGGAAAGTTCTGACTGCACTTTTCCAGAATCCTCATCCACAGCAACCCAGGAGCCGTTTTGGTGGCTCATACCTTACACGTTAACCCTAAGGATGTTAACTAGATGTGGCTTCCAGATCATCACAGCTGTTTTGTTTATTTTAGAAGGCAAACTAAGGACTGGATACAGAGAGAACAACATATGCTGCAGCTTTTCTTTGTATATCAGGGGCTTTTCTAGAGTTATAATTCCACCCAACACATACTACAGTAATAAGCAGCCATTGTTTTTTGAAATAGGTCAAGAAAATGTTAGTTTAGTGATTAACCAATTCTTTCCAGTAAAAGGGTATTATTATAAAAATTACTATGTCACATACACAGTAAGAGGGCCTCACTAATTATATATTTAACAGTATTTATATATAGCTAATAGATATATATGTAATATATAAACTAATTAATTTAGTTTTGATGTCTAGCAAATAAGTTGGTATCAAATAAGTAAAAAAAAAACTATTCAAAAAGGAAAAAAAAGATCATTTTAAGTTTATAATACTGATGTTTCTCTTCTGCAGAAAGTTTATAAAATATACCCTGGAACATGGAAAAGCAGTATCATAGATATAATAAATATTTTTTGAATCCTTCAGGGTTTACATTTTATGGGAGGGAGTGGTTTTTGGCTTACAAAATTTTTTAGATATTGACTCTTCCATCCCAACATATAAATAGATGGTTGTATTAAAAAGTATAGGATACCTTGTCCATCTGCAAAGCAAATGTCCCAACATGATTAGAAATGATTAGAAAATAAATGTGCAAATTTCCAACAGAAAAGTCCTTTCTTTTCACAAATACTTCTAATTTAATTCATCCAATTCATTATAGCCTTATATAAAATAGATCAAGGATTATTAAAATAAATCAAAGATAATTAAAATAATGAGATGTTGGGGGAGAAAAAACACACTTACATTGAACTCCACTGATCTCTGACCCTGAGATGTCTTTTCTGACATATAGTTACTTTATTTGAACAACAAATAATTTATATTCTTTGAAAGAATTTGTCTAGATGAATAACTGTGCATGTATACATCTCCTCCACTAACTGGGAACTTCTTCATTCATTAAACAGATATTTATTTACTGGCTGTTTGACACTAGGGATTCAAAGATGAAAGGCATCTGTTCCATGATCAGAGAATTTTAGATTCTCACAGCAAGACGACTGTGCACTCAAACAACACACTATGCTTAGAAAACGTTTATGATGATGGTAGATACAAAGTGCATTGGGAGTGTAGGAGACAGAGCATCTGCAGTTGTAAGAATGTGTTTAAATAACTTCTATATAAAGAATTGTGGAACAACAAAAAAATAAATGCGTGATATGAAATATTGACAACGACCATATTCCTACATGTTTTCTTAACTTTTAATGATTACTTTTTACTAAACTGCTGCTTTAAAAACTAGATACTTAGCAGTCCTAGGAGCATTTGAATCACTCTAAAGCATTATGGAAGTCTTCACAGAGCAGATAGAATCTGAGCTGAGAACTAGAGGCTGTGTAGAAAATTATTTGTTAAGTACGCAAAGGCTGGGAAAGATAACACGTTTAGGTGAGCAGCGAGGAGCAGAAAGAGGTAGTCCGGACTTCCCTGGTGGCACAGTGCATAAGAATCCGCCTGCTAATGCAGGGAACACGGGTTCGATCCCTGGTCCGGGAAGATCCCACATGCCGCAGAGCAACTAAGCCCCTGCACCACAACTACTGAGCCTGTGCTCTAGAGCCTGTGAGCCACAACTACTGAAGATCGCGCGCCTAGAGCTCATGCTCCGCAACAAGAGAAGCCACCGCAATGAGAAGCCCACGCACCACAACGAAGAGTAGCCCCCCCCCCCCCCCCCCCGCCGCTCGCCACAGCAGGAGAAAGGCCGCACACACAGCACCAAAGACCTAACTCAGCCGGAAGGAAGGGAGGGAGGGAGGGAGGGAGGGAGGGAGGGAGGGAGGAAGGAAGGAAGGAAGGAAGGAGAGATAGTCCAAGCAGGGGAACAACTTGGACGTAGGTGTGGGCTTAGGTTATAGTAACGGGTTCAGAGGGATAGTAGTTCAATATTGATGAATCAGAACACAAAAATAAGGGAAGAATAATATTGAGAGGAGAAAGGAAAGGACAGTAAAGAAAAGTGTAGGATTTTTTAATTTGATCCCTTGAATCTCTTGAAGATTTCCTATATATTGTAGTCATTCAAGAAAAGTGGATGGCATAGCACAGGGAGATCAGCTCGGTGCTTTGTGACCACCTAGAGGGGTGAGATAGGGAGGGTGGGAGGAGACACAAGAGGGAAGAGATATGGGCATATATGTATACATAGAGCTGATGTACTTTGTTATAAAGCAGAAACGAATACACCATTGTAAAGCAATTATACTCCAATAAAAAGAAAGAAAAGTGGATGAATGAATAAATTAATACTCTGAAAGTACTGAATCATCTTGACAAAATATTATACAGATCTTATTACGTAGCCATCTTCCTGTGACAGTATAAAGAGTCAACTCTACTTGAGATATGAATTAGTCTGTGTCTGCCAAGAAATTAATGCCAACAGGGTATTAAATGTACAAAATATGTATTGGGAACTGAACAGAAGAAGGCAGAGGGAGACTTCATGCCATAATGCAGGTCTGATGCCTGTGAAATGAGAGGGGGAAGGAAGGAGGATTGAGTAGAATGTCTCCAGCATAGTTGCAAGAAAGATTTGGTCAGGCCCATACAGAGTCCTCAAGTCAAAGTCATCCGTAAGAGGAGTCCTGCATCTCACTCAATAAGCCAGCTTTAGTATGGCAGCAGGTTTAGTCATTGGTTGGGAGCAGGCCATGGGAAGCAGGGCTTGGCAACAAATACAACGTTGGATCCAGAGGGGCAGCAGCTGGGGCCAACAGTCCATTATACTCTTCACAGCAGGAGATCTGAGTGGCACATTTTCATGGCTGCCACAATACATAAATCTAAATGAAATGTTCTCTGAAGACTGATTAAAAAACAGAATTAAAAATCATGTAGAGACCATGTTCCCACAATATCAAGAAAGAATGCTCTGTCTCTTAATTGATCCTCTTCTTTGTGCAGCTATAGCTCCCTGTGGTCTCATAACACAGCACAGAAAACAAAGCACTGCATTTCCCTGAAATCGTAGCTGTGGCATTAAGGAGACCGACTCAGAGGCCCTATGAGTAATTGTAGCTATATTTGGGGGGAAAACTTCCATTTCTCATGTTCTCTTTTATGATTTGGAAGAAAAAGAGGTATTTTTTGTTGTAAAATGTATTTCAAAGTTTTTATTATTTTCAAAAGTTTAGCTTTAGGGAAAGCAAGACTTTTCATAGATATATGAATATTATCCAAGGAACACTAGAGGAACTAAAGTTTACATAGCATTTAAAAACATAAACCAGAGGGTTTACAAATATAACATCAGTGAAATTAGTCTCATTTGCACTAAAATGTTCTTCATATATTCAATGCTTATGACCATATTATGAGCCAAGCATTGAAGGATATGCTAAAAATTAAAAATAATTTTTTAAAAAGTATATAATAGGTCCCTTGTCTTTGAGGGCCTCACAGCATAATGGAGGAGTTTAAAACAGGAATTACAATAGCATGAACATTGCTTCAAAGTTGACATAGGAGGAGAAGGCATGTCTTTGGTGAGTTCTAAGCAGGCCTCATAGAATAGCTACTTGGTATGAGTTAGGAAGTAGCATTAGGACAACTGGGAGGGAAAGGGTCTTCTAAGCAGAGGGAACAGTATATGCAAACACAAAGAGCGGAAAAGGTCAAGGAACCATACATAAATCACTATGACTAGAGGGCAGAAATATAGAGGAAGTGAGTATGAGACCTCACATGGTATGAAAATACTTTATTTTTTTCCCTTCTTTTTATAGACAATATAGGACCATGGAAGAATTTTGATGAAGGAAGAGCCATGATCTGGTCTGTAAGTCCAGTATATTTGTTACATACATTAAGGGGATGAGAGTGCTATAGATAGAATGGGGTAGAGGGGACATTAAGTAAATTATTATAAAATTCTGAATAAAATATGACAAGCAGTGGCAAGAGCAGTAAAAAAGGGTCAGTATGAAAAATATTTAGGATGATATACTGCATTCCCCACGAATGATTAGAGGCAGTGGAACAGAGGGAGAGAGATTCAGTGTGCCTTCCTGACTGTGGCGTGGGAACTTGGGTGGCACTACTCACAGAGAGAAGGGTTCTAGGACAAATTCCCTATTGGACAGATAGGGGAAATGTCTGCTTAGCAGCTAAAACTATGAAAAACATCTTTATCTGAATAATATTTTTAAATTTATTTTCATCTTTAATATAGCATTCATTTATTCACCAAGTATTCAGTGTCTTCTATATGCCAGGAACTGTTCTAGTCTAAAAGGGTAAATCAATGTTCAAATGGACAAGAATATTTGCCCTTTACTAGCTAATATTCTAGTGGGGGAAGTTAGGAAACAAAAACAGCTAAGATACATAATATGAAAGATTTTATGAGAGTGGTTTGGAAAATAGTGAAGGACGAATGAAAGTGCAGGGGCTATTTTAAGATGGAGGCCTGAGAAGCCCACACTGAGAAGGGGTCAGCTGAGCAGGGACATGAGTAGGTAAGGGAGATCTGTGGGACACTGGGGAAAAAAGGAGCATTGTGGGCGCAAGACTCAGCATGTACTAAGGCTTGCTGGTGTGAGTAGGTCCAGCGTGTGCAAGGGACAGCAAGGAGCCTGGTGTGACTGCAGCCAAGTAAGAGAAGGGGAGATTGGTAGGAGGTGTGGTCGAATACATAAAAGGAGGCTTAATTATGGGGGCTTTAATTTTTATTTTAAGTAGGATGAAAAGCTGTCATGTGAAAGTGTCATCTTCCCTGGAACACTTAAAAAACCCTTTCTTTAAATCTCAGATTTTCAATATACTTTTTAATAATATACATCCTGGGTTTTGTTAATACTGCATTTTTTTTTCATAGACTAGACTACATTAATTTGAATTAACAGCTGAGGCTAAAAATCAGCCATTTGGGCATACTTAGTGTTTTGCCTCGATGCCTCAGTATTATTTGGAAAATTTTTTATCATTGCGATTTTAATTTTTGTTTATAATTAATGTTTATTTTTATTCACAAATATATTTCAATTTATACTTATTATTTATAGTGAAAGCACATTGAAGAGATTAATATGATGGCTCAAGCACTTCTATATAAATAAAAACACTGACAGAATCAGAAGGTTGTCAGTTAGCAAGGTAATAAAACAGAATGAATTCAATATAAGAAAGTCACTGTTCAGGGTATGAATATTTCAAATATAAATGTATCAGTTCCCTCTTAAGGATAAATATAGAATGTTAGTAGATGTTTTATAACTGAGGTTTCCAAAATCAAATGTTTTGGGGAAACTGTTTAATTAAACAGAGTTAGTTGGATTTCTTTAGTACAGGACAAGGCAGATCTTTGTAGAAATGAATCTCCAAAAGAGGTGCATATAGTATGTTATGTTTCTCAAGTTTATTTGTCCACAGCCCTTCCTTTAACAGTGTCTCTCACCAAGACACTGGAAATCACATTTGATTGCCATCGAATATGTGAATCTGGAATTCTGTGTAGAGACCCCTTCAGGAAATACCGTTTTAGATGTCGTTATATTATGCATCACTACAGTGGGTAACTATTACTGCTACTACTGCTAATAATTCATACTTACACAGCTTTCACTATGTGCCAGATACTATTCTAAGTGTTTGACACATATAGACTCTTCTAATCTTAGTAACATCTCTATGAATCTGGTGTGCTATTATTCTATTCACTTCAGTGATGAGAAAACTGAAACACAGAGAGGTGAAATTACTGGCCAATATCACAAAACTCATAAGTAGCTGGACCAGGAAGCCTGGTTCCACAAATTATGCTCTTAGCCTCTTGATGTACTGCCTCTCAAATAAATCATTGGTATATCCCTTGTCAGAGATTAGCGGTAGCCATCTCTGTTACAATTCTAGGGCATATGCTCTTCTATTTCATTCCAAGTGTTATATTCTATCTACTCTCTGTTTTTATCTCATTCTGTGCACCACACATGTCTACCTGTGCCCCACTTGGGTCCTATGCTGAGAGGCAAATTCTCAATCTCTGTAACTGCCTGAAATTTATTATTTGAAAATTCAACCTTTTCTCCTAATTACACCATCTTTACCAACTTTGTTAAAATTAGTATCACTATTTTTGTTTCTAGAATTGCAATTGCACAAATGCTGAAATTGCAATACTTCTATATGAGAATCTTCTGTCAGTTTCCTTTGTTTTCTTTGCTGACATGGGAAAGCTTTTATAAACATACTGATGTTCTGTCTCTCCTTACCTCTCTCTCCAATTTTGTTCCTTTAACAAATACTGACAAAAGATATTGTTCTAGTACCTGGACATCACCAAAAAAAGATACTTGTTTTTGTTTGGCTTATATTCTAATGGTGAGAGGCAGACGTTAAACCATAAACATCATTAGGGGGTCAATTCTATTGTGTATAAGGAGATAAATGCTATGGAAAAAGTAATCAGAGATCAGGAAAAATGGGTTGATGGTGTAGTTGTAATGCTGAACAAGAGATAAAAGTATATTTTGTTGAGAAAGTTAACTGTGGGGAAAACTTGAGGGAGATGAAAGATTTAGCTCAAATTCAAAAAGAAGTCTGGCAGAAGAAAATTCCAGGCTGAGGGCTGGCGGAGACGTCTGAAGACAGGAGCTTGTCTGGAATATTCCTAGAACTGTACAGAGGCTAACGTGCTGTAATGGAGTGAGAGGGGAGAGGGAGGTAGAGCTATGGTTAGAAAGTAAGGTGACCTAGACCTCGTAAGCCATCATGAGGAATTTAGCTTCTATATTTAGTGAATGGGGGAGCCACTGTAGGGCTTTGAATGGAGAAGAGACATCATCTGATTTATGCATTTTAAGAAGTTACTCTGGTTTTTTAGGTTGAGTATAAACAGTGGGGCCATGGGGGTAGCTTATAAGAGTCAAATCAAAGATACCTGTTAGAAGCTACTACGTATCCACATGAACAATGATATGCTTTGAATCAGAGTAGGAGTGATAGAAGCAGGAAAATTGGTGGATACATGCATCTATATTTGAGGTGAGAGAGTTGAGAGGCAAAAAATAAAATGAAAAGACAAATTGAGAACTATTGTCTATCTATCTATCTATCTATATACTATTTAAAAAGAATTAGATGAGCTCATGGAAGATGAACTGAATGCAGATGGAGAAAAGGGGAGAGCCAAGACTGAGGCTTGGGACACTAGAACTGAGAAGACTAAAAGAAGGGGAAGAACCAGAAGTAGCTGGGTAGGAATGTCCAGTGAGTGAAAGCAAAGCCAGGAGATTGTGGTGTCCCGGGAGCCGAGGGAAAATCATGTATTAAGGAGGAGGAAGTACCCTTAATTAGCAAGGACTGTGCTGCTCCTGCCCTCCAACCCCACAAAGATTATGGAAATCCTGGCTTCCATCCATTGTGCAAGCATGTTCCTGAACAAATGATGGGGCTAGAAGACTTACTAGAGGTCAGCCTTCCAGGTGGTTTATTACCTGCCAAATGCTCCTGCCATTGCTCAAAAGTCCTTTATTCTGTGCTTCTTGCAAGCATCTTCCTTTACACTTTGCTCCTCTTGTGGATGTTTTGCTCCTTGATTGTCTTAAGCTCCTTAGAGATGATTTACATCAAGATGTGGGAAAGGATCAACTCATTTTCTGATTGGCTGAAACCAAAGAAAGAAAAAATAAAATATTTTGATTTCAACCATAGATATGTTCTTTTTAAGTCTTCAAATTTGTAGTAAATTACCTGAAACTGGTAGTTCAAGGTCATTCTCTCTCCCTGAGAATTTTAAAGTTTGTTCAAACCAAAAAAAGAATTACTAGTTTCACATTACAGCATTGTAGCACTATGCTCTTATTATACAACCTCTGTCCTATCCTTCACAGAAAGAACTCTGTATAAAAGTATAGGATGGTAAGCAATTTAGCAATGATAGTGAAACATTGATTAGCCCTTAGCTTCACCTTCCTCAGGAACTCCTCAGTATAATTTTGTGTAACTGCAATACATAAGAAGCAAATATAGGACAACTATTTAGCATATCCTTTTTATCATTACACTGTCAAATACAGAAAGAACAAACAGTTTTTTTGTGGGTTTTTTGGTGCTCTGCATATCCCTGGCAAGAAAAAGACATTCTCACATACTTAATTTTCAATTAGTTCAAGGATGAGTCTCTGCATCTGTGTTTTATTTAGCCTATCCAGAGGGCATCTTCACCTTGTTTTTCCCCAGTATAATTACTGTTATTATCAATAGGTGAGAAATAAACTAATTTTGATTAAAGTCCAATTAGTATCAATGCTTAGCATATAGGTATAAAGTGTGCAGACTACATAGAAACATTTTTATGACTGGTATTCATGTGCTAACAACTGAAGAAAATGGAATATACCATTATCATTTCATTTTAAAAACACCCTATGGATTTGCTTAAGGAGTAAGCAACTTCAAAAGCCAAGAATATTGTAATTAAACAGTTATATTTTGGATATGCAATAATTGTCCTGCAATATTTTTTTCCTAAGTGGCCAACAGAAGAGTATTTTATGGTTTTATATACACTTATCATTAAATTCACTTGTCCAGAGTAACCAGCTTTCCTCAGCAGAGGTCAAGATTTGAACTTTATCAGAACTTGGCGCAGAATAGCACATTTGATGAAATCTGCTGCAAGTCGAATATGCAGTTATCTATATTTCAGTAAAGTTGTGAATTCTAAAATGGTATCCCCAAAGGGAAATACTAACCATTTCTTTCTGAATAGCTTCATTCTTAACATTAAAAATTAAAATAATAAACTTGCACTGTGACTTCTTTGTCAAGGTAATCCAAGTTCTCTTCTCACTTCAAAATTTTCTTTTATATATTACAATGAATTTTTATAACGTATGATTTCATAAAACAGTCAATGCATTGCATTTCATATTTCTCTCTAGGAATTCTGTCTTTTAAACAAGTATTCACAAAGAAGTATTACTTAGAAAATAAAGGGGTAAAAATTATAAGTAAGCAAATCAATGATCAACTCAAATTCAGAATGTTGGTTATTTCTTGGGGAGAGTTGGGATAATTCATTTGGGAAGAGGAAGAGTGTCTGGGAGCAAGTGTCTACCTCTATCCCAGTGTTTTACTTATCTAGTAGACCACTGACTCCAATTTGAAGTGACTTTGTTCTTTTTCCTTGGTGATTTGATCACCGTCTGCTCTCCAGGAGAGGCAATGGCAAATATCTGAAGTGATTACATAGATTTGACAAGTATTAAGGTGGGAATAGGTAGTATTACTAATCATATTTTGAAGAGGAAAGAAACTAACAATTGGTACAGTTATAAATTTCACTATCATGTAAAAACTAATACTCCTGGAAATCAACTGAACCTTCAAAGATTTTGATACTGCCCAGGTAAGTGAAATGGAGTTGATCACCCCAACATGACTGTACCCTCTTCTCTGTTATACTAGCTTCCTTTTCTCCCATCAGCCATATCAGATTGTACTTGCTTTCTAGGCACTTTCTAGTACCCATGGACACCAGCTTTCTCATAATTAAATGAACCCAAAGTCTGAGCTTCCAGGATTCATCATTGGGAAGCAATGCATTATTCAAAGCAAACATTTCAATGTACTTTGTTAACCTCAATCAAAGAACTGGAGTCAGAAAACATGTCTTGAAATCCCAGCTTTGCCACTTACTAGTGAGGTTTCAGCAAATCATTTTACTTGTCACGCTAAATCCTTTGTGAAATAAACATGGTGCCAATAATAAAAGAAAGAAATTTACTTCATCTTCTGCATATCAAATTGTTCTTACACAAATCAGATTTAACATATAGCTGTGTTTTGAAGATTAAATGAGATAATATGTGAAAGTGCTTGGTAACTACTAAAGCACTCTACAAATAAGAGCTATTGTTATATATGACTTTCCTTTTTATATTAAGTAATTTTCCACTAAACAGAGTCTCTGTCATTCACATTCAAAGAACTGTATTTTCTCTTATAATCCCTTTATTATTAAATGATATCTTTTTCAGAGCTGATAAATATCTCTTGAAAAAGATAACCATTGTTCTTAAGTTATAAAGACTTAACCACAAAATGAACTAAATTTCAGTGAAATAAGTGAATAATATGGCATGTTTTGCATTAAATACTTGTCTAACATAACAAAAAAATAGCATTCATAATACATCCTTACAGGAGATAGAATACCTATAAGTTGTGGAATCATTTATTATAGAAAAGTGAGCCCAGCAAACATGGAGAAAAGCGAGACCTCTCTATTTAGTATCTTTCTCATTCTGAACCTGATTATTTTTTTATATTTAGGTTTGACTTAGACATAAACCATGTTTGTTCAGTTTACTATAAATATGCATAGTATGTTTCAATTTCTCTTTAAAATCAGAAAACAAAAATGTGTAAATGATGGAAAATCAGCATATTAATGAATTACCATAGATATGAGGTAACATTTGGGATCATGGAGATTACACGAATAAAATAAGAATGACTTTTGAAATTACAGATTTCACCAACTTTGAAAGTATACACTATTAGTCTTTTGATATTAGTCATTTGATAACAAATTTGGACTTTTTTTTGGAAGAATCTTTTTATCCAAAAAAGAATGTCTCAGTAACCAGGTACTGATCTCATTCTAAGAGACTGAAATAAGTTGAAATATGTTATACAAACGAATATGTATTCAATTGTATAAAAAACACATGTATGTAGACAAAGCAGTATAAAATAATAATAATGAAGGGTTTCCAACTAAATTGTTAGATACTGATATCAGCGAGCACATCTCGTCATTTTTTGAACTCCGACTGCCTTTGCACATTGCAATGGTATCATATGGGTGCTGAATAAATACTTCTTCACTGGTCGCACAGAGCCTGAAAAACACGAATGAGTCATGTCCCATGCCTAAAACCTGGCATAATTTAGATATGAAAATATTTTTAAGTAACTTTAGCTTCTTAAGAACTAAATTATAAAGCAGTTGGGAATGTTTTTCTTTATTTCTGAAACCATTCTGAGTGCTCTACACTTAAGGAAATGTCTTATTTTTTAACAGCTTTATTGAGATCTAATTGACATAAAGTAATCTGGCTATACTAAAAGTGTAAATTGTGATACAGTTTGACAAATTTATGTACCCATGAAATGCTTTTATGTATCCATGAAACAAATAAAGATAATGCATGTACTATTACTTCTAAACATGTCCTCATAAATTTTGGAATCCTCCCCTCTCTATTTTGTTACATGTATCTATTTGTCTGTCTTTATGCCAATACCACACTGTTATTACTGTAGATTTTTAAGTCTTGAATCTGTGCGTTTATAGTTTTCATCAAATTTGGAAAATGTTCATCCAATATTTCTTCAAATACTTTGTCTGCTCCTCCACCGCTACCCCGATCAGGGACTCCATCTACACATTTTAGGTCACTACAAGTCACCCACAACTCACTGACGTTCTGTTGTTTTTTTAAATTCTCCTTTCTCTCTGTATTTGAATTTCGATAGATTCTACTGGTATGTCTTCAAGTTCACTGGTCATTTCTTCTGCAATATGTAGTCTACTTTTTAATCCTAACCCATATATTTGTCAGGCAAGAAATAGTTCTCAGTTCTAGAAGTTTGATTTAGGTCTTTTTGTTACTTCCCTGCCCTTACTTAACGTTCTAAAAATATAGAAAACCATTATAATAATTGTTATGATGTTTTGTCAGCGAATTCTAACATCTGTGTTAGTTCTGGGTCAGTTTTAACTGATTCTCCTCATTATGGATAGTATTTTCCTGCTCTTTTGTATCCCAGGTTATTTATGATTGGGTGCCGAACACTGTAAATTTTACCTTTGGTGCTGTATAATTTTGTATTTCTATAAATATCAATTAATTTATTTATTTGGCTGTGCAGGGTCTTAGTTGTGGCATGCGGGATCTTCATTGCAGCGTGCGGGATCATTTTTTAATTGCAGCATGCATGCAGGATCTAGTTCCCTGACCAGGGATCTAACCTGGGCCCCCTGCATTGGGAGCATGGAGTCCTAACCATTGGACCACCAGGGAAGTCCCAGGATGCAGTTAATTTAATTGTGAAGAATTTGATCCTTTTAGGTCTTGCTTTTAGAGTTTTTAGGTATGAAAGAACAGCATTTAGTTTAGATTTAATTATTCTGAGGACTCTACCTAATTCTCCATGAACTGTACAGTTTTTTTAGTCTGGCTGGTGGGAAAGGACACTATTGCTGGCCCTGTGTGCCTGCCAGGGACTGTTGCTTCTCATCCTTTCAGCTGTTTCTTGCTTGCTTAGGGTATTTTCCTCATAAACAATGCATTAATCAATATTCAGCTGAATAAGCAAGAAAGACCCTTCTACAGGGCTCCAGTATTCTCTTTTTGTTCTACTCTTTCTTCTCCCATACTCTATCTGGAGAACTCTAGTAGCCTTGGTCTCCCCAAACACTCAGCTCTGTTCTTAAATCAGGAGTCTTCCACGCTCTGCCAGGGTTCCTTTTCCCTGAGCAACCTGACAACTATCTCAAGACAGTAAACTGGGACAATCATAGGACTAACCTAGTTTATTTCTTGGCTCTCTGGGATCACTGTACTTCACTGCCTGATGGAATTGTATTGCAAACCTTTGTTTCATAAGTTTTGATTCTGGATGTTTCAGATAGGAGGATATATCTGGTCCCTGTTATACCTTCTGGACGAGAAATAGAACTTGGATGTGTTTTTAAACAAAATTTACAATAAATCAAACTATAAAAACTTCATTGAGAGAAATGTTTTCTGGAAATCATCAATATGAATGGAACATAAAGTTATATCTGAACAATCCTTGCAGAATTTCCTGAACTTATGATACTTCTCAAAATCACTAAGACCTCTTGGGCTAATATAAAGGCATATCCATTACCAACAGCTGTTTCCTTTAAACTGCTGACCGGCCCCCTGCAGGGTATTTGGAGAATGTGTTTGTATTCATGTGACAAATGGAGCAACTATATCATATCTGAATTGATTAAAAATTGAGAAGAATGAAATTTATCAGAGAGGGACTCTCCTGTTGGTCCAGTGGTTAAGAATCCACCTGCCAGTGCAGAGGACATGGGTTCAATCCCTGGTCCAGGAAGATCCCACGTGCCACGGCGTAACTAAGCCTGTGCACCACAATTACTGAGCCCACGTGCTGCAACTACTGAAGCCTGCACGCCTAGAGCCTGCACTCCGCAACAAGAGAAGCCACCACAATAAGCCCGTGAACTGCAATGAAGAGTAGCCCCCACTTGCCGCAACTAGAGAAAGCCCACACGCAACAATGAAGACCCAATGCAGCCAAAAATTAAATAAATAAATAAATAAATTTTTTTAAAAAGAAAGAAATTTATCAGAGAAAAAAAGAACATTTAATTGGGCAGTCAACAATTTAATTTCAAAACTACTCTAAGATGTTTTGAGGGTTTTTGTTTGTTCATTTTTTATTGAATAGCTAAAAATGATACTGAAATTAATTAAGAAGAAAAAGTTTGTGTTATACTGCTAAATGTTCCCATAACGAAGTTTTAAAAATTCCATATATGACGGCAAACAATTCAACACAGATGTTAATACGCATGCAGAAAAATGTTTATGTTTTTTCAAAATGTTTTCAGAATTTATTGTTAAAAATAATTGTAAACTGCTTTATTGGAAATTGATTAGAAAATAGTTTTTACCTTTCCAGTGGGTCTTTTTGGATCTGTTTAAATCTTTTATCAACTTCACCAAAAATATACTTTATTGTTGAATTTAAATCTCATTTTTAGAGGCGTCCACATTGCAGATTTTTAAAACAGTTTTTAAATTGCGAATTCAAAGAAAATCTCAGAAAGAATGACAAAAGCAAGCTTTCAGATATGTTTCCATTTCTAGTGAATAGTAAGCAGTGACAACTCTGTTCTTATCAACATATTCTATGCCAGACAACACCTGTAAAGAAAACCTACGTGGAACATTAAGTATCTGGAAACAGGAAAATTATTTCCACTGATGGGCAGCTGAAATGCACCGAGAAGACAGAGAGAGTAATGGTATCTCTGCATTTATTTTGAAAAACCTGTGACAGCACCATTCTTTTCCTTGATAGACAAACATAATCTTTGAAATATGTTTGGAGATTCCTTCCACTCAGCTTTTCTCTTTCAAGGCTGCCTTTGATCACAAGCCAAACCTAACTGAATGGAAAACAATTGTTCCTTGTATATCATAGCTAACCTACTGTTTTATCTTTCATTACTGGATTTTGATTTGTATTTGAATGAATGTTAACAGGAGCTTTAAACATGCATTATATACCTTGCTCATTCTGTCTCTAATCCTACTATCCATGTATCAGCACAGCAATAATTATTGTTGATCCATTATAAGAATAAAAATGCAAACGCCCTTATCCTACTAAATTTCAATTCATTTTATAACAATCAAAAATGTCCCAAGTACAATCATGTTATATCCCTAAGCCTCAATATCATCATGTAAATTAAATAGGTCAAACTTCTGTGCTCTTATTCTTCCACATATTTTCAGTTACTTTGGCAAATAGCAGAGTAAATTGTTTTCCAGCAATTGTTTGCAGCATAAAAGGAATTCTGAATTCACAGTTAATGAAATCCATATATTAGAATTCTTGCCATTTCTATAGATCAAGAGTACCAAATTTACTCTAAATTTTTTATTCAGCAGAAAGAGCATTATAAAATATAGTTTCACAGATATGATTCATGTATGTTAGCAGTATTAATTCAGGATGGGAAAGTAATTGCATTTCCTGTCTCAATATTAATATTTTGTGACTTGTGTTTATAGCTAACCAAGAGAAATGTACTACCACCATATCTGTAGAAACCTGTCTCTAAAAATATTCTGCTTTGAAAAGACCCAAGCCAAAGACTATACAAAGCTCTACCCATCTATCAAATAGATTGACAAATTATGTTTCCACAGTTTTAAAATATTGCTGTATATAAGAGTCACGACCACCCCTGGGGGAGAAAACACACACACACACACACACACACACACACACCTGAGACCTTTACTCCCTTCATGACAATATAGTTTATAACAAATCTGAATTTAAGCTCTGAAAGAAAACGCAAGTTTAAACTAAGCCACTGTCTAGACCTGATAAAATGGAGTTTTGAGTAATTTGTACAAAACATAATGTAATCGAAGTTGAAGAAGTTAAGGGGTGCCGTGTACTGAGTTGTGTCCCCCTCAAAATTTGTATGTTGAAGCCATAACCCTCGAGGTACTGTATCTGAAGCTATTTCAGGTTAAATGAAGTCATAAGGATGGGACCCTAAACCAGTAGGACTGTGGCCTTCTAAACAGAGGAAGAAAGAGAGATGTCTCCACTATATGGGGAAATAGTGAGATAGACCCTCTGAAAGCCAGGAAGAGAGCTCTCACCAGAACCAGACCACACCGGCACCCTGATCTCCAACGTTCAACCCCCAGAGCTCTGAAAAAATAAATTTCTGAGTTGACCAAGACATATCTTACATTTAAAAGCTCCTTTGCCATTCACGAAGAGATCCAGCAATAAGTGTATTTATCTGAGGATATGTGGTTTAGTGGATATTCAAGTAGTACTCTTCCACTTACTAGAGGTGTGACCAGGGATACATCACTGAAACATTTTATGCCTGTATTTCCGTACTTAAATGATGAATTGTTGAAACAGGTTATGGACCTCATATCAAAAGGGTCATGTCTATTCAGTCCACGATATTGTTGTATATAGATTCTCAGCCTCATGGCCATGACTCAAGGTCAGTGGGGCATCCAAGACCCATAGGATAGGAATTCCTGGTGAATATTACTTCACTGCTTTCCTTCTAAGAGGTAAGTTTAATTAACCAATCCCTTACGTCTAATATGATATATAATATGGAACTGAAGCATATCAATGGGTTATATAAAACCTGTACTGTTTTTCCTCTTGGCCACTAAGCTAGCAATTTATTTGAATAGAAATCATGTCAAATTATTTAACAAAGGTCACTGTGTGTGATTGTAATTTCCTGGTACAGCACCTCCAAACTCTTTCAATCTATTTTTTATAAATACGTTTGTTGCTCTGTGTATTTTTTCCTACATGGAAATGAAAACTGTTGATTCTATAAATATCATTTCTCAGCATAGAATCCCTTATCTACATTTTTCTCTTTCTATCATGGTGATTGTTTTTCTCTAATGAAGTCAGATCAAATTTATATCGTGTATTAGCAGAAAAATACGCATGGATGGATATTATTAGACATGTAAGACATTATTAGACATGTTGGCTTTATTATGTTTCAGTTATGACCAATGCCATGCAAATGAATCACTACACAGAGTAAAGATATTTTAAATATTAATCTTTACTCTGCCTTCCAATCCAGCCAAAAGCACGGATTTGAACTACATTTTGTTTATTATGTGCAGGTACAATTTTGTCCATTTGTCTTATTGTAGCTTTTTAAGATTGCAGAGCCACACCACTCTGCAGTGTTCACAGCACCATGCACAGCTGAGGATTTAAAGAGCTATTTCTGTTACTGATGATACTAGTAATAATGATGATTTTATTTAAAGATATTTCAGGCCACATATCTAACTGCAGAACTGGAGCATGAAAATCCTCTGAAATTTTACACTGATGCAAAGGATGAAGCACAAATTGTGTAAGGTTTGACTTTGTCTACAATTTTCTTGGGGCAATCATCTGCTCCATAAAAAATCTTTAAGGTCTTTTCATGATAGAATACCTTTATGGCAGCCCATTAATCCGTCATTTCTATCTATGTACTGTCTTCCTGTTTTCCAAATCATTTCTGAATCAGGATGAAAACAACATTTCAAGTTATCGTGACAGGTTTCCAGAGGAAATTACACACGTGTTTCTGTGCACATACTCGCAAACACACAGAGCACAATTTATGAAGGCAGAGTAGCTCTTTGTGTTTTGTGGCTCTGAAGGAAAGTTAGGCTCACTTATCAATTCACAGTGCATCATCTTCCACCAGTCATTGAAGTTCAGGGCTGAACACTGCATGGGCTACTTGTCACTCGGACCAAGAAAGAAATAAGAAATGATGTAAACCGATTTCCCTTGACAGGAAAGACACAGATGGAGATGACGTTTGGACCATATTGTCTGCTTTCAGGTCATCCCTGAAGCCATTAGCTATCATAATGATGAAACCCGAGTTATTTATTTCCCCACAATTATCTGTTGTGGCAAAAACAGTATTACACTGGGGGCCTGAGTTTCCTCTGAGAGGTTGTGTTGTCCTTGAGAAAAAACAACACATATGACAGAATATTTTTAGCTTGTCGAAGAATTACAAATTAGAGAAAAGAGACATAATGCAAGGTAAATGTTAAGTTTTTTATTATGTAAGGTTAGACTTTTTATAATACTATTGATATTTTATAAAATATATAGACTTTTCTTAGAGTTCTTGACTCCTATACTTTCAGTTAATTCATTCATTTGAGACCATTATTTGATATCTTCTACTCATTTATTCTGTTGGTCATAATGTTATCTGACCAACAGAATAAATGAACAAGCATTTATGGAAAACCCAACATGTACCAGGGCTGATGATGTGTCAGAAAGCAAAACAAATCAAAAAGAAGAAAAATATTCCTGTACTGACAGAGCCTGGATCCTAGGAGTGTGGCAGATAGTGAAAGTCAATTATATAACTGTTAAAAGATGGAAAGTACTATGGAGGAAAGGAAGTACCAGCAGGGGTAGGGGGTAAGAAGGAGTGGGGAGGGGTGAGAGTGGGGTGGAATTGCAATTCCATGAGGTGGTTGAGAGAAGACTCCCTGAAAATATGACATCTGAGCAAAGTCTTAAAGTGAGGAGTTCACCACATGAATGGCTGGAGGAAAAGCATTCTGGGAGGAAGAACAATTCAGGCAAAGGTCACATGGTGGGAATGTGCTGGCTTACCCAAGAAGCAGCCAGAAGACTAATGTGGCCGGAACCAAGTGAGTGAGGGAGACAATATGGAGGTACAGAAAGTGAGAGCACAGAAACACAGGGGCGGAATTAAAAAGCGTTCTTTAGGTCATGATAAGGATTATGGCTTTTGGTTTTAAGGAAAAGAGGAACCATTGAAAAGAGTTTGAAGAGACGAGTAACATGCTCTGGCTTCCTTTTGTACCAGTTGGAGAAGGGGCAAGGTGGGAGGTAGGAACTCAATTAGGAGGGTTTGCAATAACCCAGGTGGAAGCAAATAGTCATTGTATAAACGAATGACCAAACAGTCTGTGCCCTTAAGGCGCCCTTGGTAGAAAACACAGGCATGAGTAAATGTAATTGTGTTACAGACTGTTGCATGTAATAATTACCAAATGTACTCAAATGGGATATTGGCGCCAGGAGAGAATGACCTATTGTGACTGGGTGGTGTATCAGTGAGACTGAGTTCCTCACAGAAGCGGAAACAAAATTCCTCCTCTTTAGGAAATAGTGTTTTCATTATCAAAATTAAATCTGACTTTTGTCAAATGGTACATCAAGTTTCTCAGATATGAAATCTAAATTGTTATTAAATTCACTAAAGGTGTGGGGATCAGAAACTTATACATTACTGATTGCATAATTGCTTGTTAGTGTTTTTTTTTTTCTTTTTAATAGTTCAGTTGGCTCCAAAAGTCTTGTTAAATTAAAAATAAACAAACACACAAAAAATTAAAAACCCTTAACTCTATATTCAAGATATAACTTTTCAAACACAAAGCATTAGGTATACTATAAAGACAGAATGACCTATCTTCCCTGTTTATTTTTTATATATTTTCCCTTTACTTGTCTTTTAAGTATCTCCCTTCCTCTTTGAGGTCTTTTTACTTCTTGAGCAGCACCAAAATCCATACCAATAATTCAAACTTGCAAATATTTACAAAAGATTAAGCAGGCTGTAGGAGATGTCAACCAACCCACATTTCACAGGAGAGAAAACATTGTAAAGAATATAAATTCCATGAATTATTGCTTATTGTAAGTTACCACTGAAAAGGCTCCATAATTCATTGGTTTCTTATTGAAAATGTACTCATTCAACCGCAATAGATGCTAATGTGTTGAACTGCAAAAGTCAGTAACTGTTCTGTGGTTTTCAAAATGCAAAACTGAAAGAATTAAATTAAAATCAATTGCATTTTATCTTCAAATAATGGCATTCATAGTCAGTGTCTAATTCTATTGAAGTAGATAAGGTCATATTATAAATTATATAATATCCATAAAATATATTTAACATATAAAGTACTATACACAACCAATAGGTTAGGTGTTACCTTAGGATTCTTATTTCCAAGCACTCATAGAAACATCCATTACAAAACTGGTTCTAAAAAGGGACTAAATTTAGAAGTTTCAAAACACAACTTATAGGAACTGAACAACTTATCCTAGACTTACAAATACAAAATTCTCAGAATCACAGAATCTTCCCATCTAGATATTATATAATAATTTATTTGTTTATATAAATATGTGTTATTAATTATATTTATATAGGCATTTTATATAAATAATTGTAAATATAATATACGTGTATATATGATATTTTTATCATTGAGTAATTGCATCTAATATTCAAGCTACTATGAAAACATTTTCCATCTAATCATCCTTTATCGGTTACCTTGGGTATAATTTATGATTTTTTAATAGGAAAAAAAATGAGAAATCTGTAATTTCACTGAGAAAAAAATAATGAAATGAAGATATTAAACATCTTCAAGTAAATGAATCATTTTCAGTGGTAAAACAGTCATGCTTGTCATTAGCTCCCTTGAAACAGTCAATCTCATAATGTATCTTGATATTAAGTCCAAATAGGACTCAGGAGAAATAAACTCTTTTCATGGAAAGAATAAGCCCTGGTTCTAAAAATCCTTATCACATGTATCTGATCTCAGGTAAATACATAGGTAACTTACTGCATTTGGGAAGATAGCTGTTCACAGATTATTTTTTAAGAATGCAATGACTTTGTGCAATAGTGGATATGATTCAAGCACCATCATACACATCATTCAGCACTGCTGGACAGAGTAAACATTTTTCTAAATCATATCATGGCTGGAGAAAGACATCTTTCCAATTAGAAAATAATTTAAACATTTTTGCAACTCCACATCTGTGTCCTCTTGAATGAGAATATCCACTTGCTCCAATCTATCTTTTAGTGGCTACTGTTGAAATGTCAGTTGAGAAAACCTAGAACTTCTGTATTAGCACTGCAATGGTAATTGCTTCCAAGAATGCAAAGTTGATATTTAAAGAGCAGAACCAACTTTCTTCTACTAAGAAAATCCTTAATAAGAAAATTCATATAACTATCATCAAGATAAAGCTTTGCCATATTACCAGTATGTATCTGTTTTAATTCTGAAAATTTACAAATTAGAAAAATTCTCTTAAATTATTTTTTGGTTTTCAAATTTTTATGTAAGCAATTCCCCAAACTCCCCAAACCCCATATGTTTATATTAGAATTTTTAATAGCTTGATAGAAAAAAATCAAGTTATTGTTTAATGGATGAGAGTTTTTGTTTGGGATGATGAAAAAGTTCTGGAAATTCATAGTGGTGATGATTATACACCATTGTGAATATACTTAATGATGGTGAATTGTATACTTAAACATGGTCAAAATGGAAAAAAGGAAGGAAATGTTTACAATACACAAGAACCGTAACATATATACAGGGATAAAATTGAAAAAAGCAACTTTCTAACCTCCTCTAATAGTGCCTGTTTAAAATTAAGAAAGTGAAATGTGGAAAAGAAAGTGGTTTCTTTCAATGCGTTGGCAATCATTTATAGATTACAGAAGCGTCATTTTATTTGTAATACATATTTGTTTTCTTGATGTGCATTTAGAGGTGCTGACATCTATATTAGTCCTGAATGCAGAAACATAGAAAGAAAAAGGGAGGAAGGGTGGGAGGGAGGGAGGGAGGATGGAAAGGAGGGTGAAAAAGAGAAAAATCTCTCCTGTCTTTCCTTTCCATTCATTGGTGATGTGAAAATTCTGCTTGCAGATCTGCTGAAACTAATAATAATTCTGCTTTTAGACAGTTATTTGAAGCATTTTTGAGGTATTGAAAGTACGGTTATATATTTCTAAAGCTGAGCACATTAATTAGTGTAAGAGAACATTAGCACTTCAGCAATCTCTCTTGATTACTATGAAAGGTTTTTCCATATATATCATAAATTGACAATAATTAGGAAGAAGTCTTACAGGAAGAAGAGACATTAAAACCTGGGAGATAATAAGTGGCTCAAAAATAAAAAAGAAAGAAAGAAATGCTGGCTTTAATTGCTTACATAAGGAAAAGCATAGTTCAACCTAGATACATCAAGATAACCTAAAAAGTAAAGGTGCATATGTTCCAACACAATGTAGAAAAATTTTCCCTAGTCCTAGAACTGCTTTGCAAGGTAAGAAAGAAGGTAGGAGAAAGAGTAATAGAGAGGTCAATAATCTAAGACGTTATTGATGATGTCTCTACCAAGCAAACAAAAATATTACCCTTGACTGAAGGAACATAGCATCTAGCTGGCTACCTAAGAAGTAAAGATATCAAACAACTATAGAACTTAATAAATTTTGTGAAAGACAAGAACTGAAAAAATGCTAGACATGAGAAGACTCCAGGAGACCAGTGCATTCTTGTTTTGCCTCTTCCACCGCCTTTCCCTCTCTACTCCTTCTCTTTCACCTTCTCCCTCATTTCCTTTTTCAGGCTTAATTTTTCATGAAAGAACTTTGTTTTCTCTATGATAGCATGGTTCAAATACATATAGAAGCAGTATAAAGAGGTACAAATAATATGACAAGAGAATGTTTAATATGTACTTTAATTTTTTCATGAATATACAAACCCATAGTTTTCAGAAATCAGAGTACTAATAAGTTGATAGAAAAAAGGCTCAATTACTGTCTCCCATACTCATTGACTCTCTATTTCCCAGCCTTGCTCCTCAGAAGTAGACATTTTAAATTCTTTTGGTTGTTTTTTGTTGTATATCTCCATGACTTTAAGTGACAATCAAAAAAAAAAGGCATTCTCAGTCTATCAATTTAAGCAGCATCTATTGACTTTCACTATGGTTGTGGAAATTTACCTTACATGAGAAATTCCATATCATTTCTGTATCCTTCCCCTATATTTATATCTCAGTTTTTGGTTAGATTGATATTAAGTTTCTATTATAAAAACTAAGAATTATTTCTGAAACAAGTAGCGTACTAAATTATAGGGTTTTTTTTTCTTTTTTTGTTTTTGATTTTAATGGATTTATAAGCACCTTTTTTAATTTGCTGATATATTTTATAGTATATAATGGGAGACTAATAGTATCTTAACCAAAGAAGGACATTATAAAATATTCTGTGCCTGTAATTCTAATATATAAAACTGGGTGGGGCTAGATTAAAGGGAAATGACTTGTACAACTTTTCACCCGTTTGATAAGCAGTTTCTACAACTTAGAAATTAATATAAAATGGTGTCTTAGATTGCCTCTCTCCAGAAGTGAAACCTGAGTGTAGATAGTTTACCTAAGCAGTGATCCCTGGAAGCACCAGTAGGTGAGTGGATACATAAGACAGGGGAGGAAAGGAATCCAACACAGGATGCAGTAATGAGCAGGTTATCATTTTACATAACTGTGTCTCAGTTCCACAGGGAGCATTAGGGGGACTGCATGAAAAATCTTCAGGGTTGCCTCATTCAGGAACAAAAAGTTTGTAGATTTATTCATCACCTCCTATCACTTAGTGGATGAGAGATACTTCTAGGAACATTAACATCCCAGTACTGACATGCTCCCACAGGACCAAGTACTTTCCAGTAGTCAGAGAACCCTGCAAACAGAGTCACAAGCATTTGCAATAAAAATCTACTGGTTAGCATACACAGGAACAGTGAGTGCAAAAACGAAATAAGTGACGCACCAGCAACACTTGCTTTTCTCCCCTGCCTGCTGTGACATAATAGAAAATATACAGTATTGCTCTCTGCCCCAAGTTCTTGAAACCCTTGGAATTTTCTAAGTGATAAGAGCTCTAGGAGCACCTTTTGTTCTAATATTTGGCCTTTGACCACAGTCCCTGACACAGAGTTCCTAAAGCCCTTGGCATTTGCTGAGTGATAGAAGTGCCTTGTTCTAAAGAGACGGACATTTCTGGGTGGGCTCTTGGGTGGGGACTGATCACTAGAAAAACAAACCATAATTAGAAGCTTGGAATTTTCAGTCCCACCTTCCTCACTACTCCAGAGAGGGGAGAAGGGCTGGAAATGGAGTTAATAATTTATCATGCCTATCTGATGAAGCTTTCCCCCAAATCTCAATATGTACTATACGTACAATATGTACTGAGGTTCAGAGAGCTCCGAGTTGGTGAACACATTCACATACCAGGAGGGTGATATATTCTAAATCCTCAGATACAGTTGCTCCAGGGCTCAGGATCTTCCCAGCCCTCACCCTATATATTTCTTCATCTGTCTGCTCATTTGTATCCTTTATCATATCTTTTTTAAAAAACTGTTAAACGTAAGTAAGTGTTTCTTTGAGTTCTATGTGCCTTTCTAGCAAATTAACAGAACCCAATGCGGGGGGTCATGGGAACCTCAAGTTTATAGCCAATGGGTCAGAAGCACAAGTGTTGACCTGAACTTGCAATTGGCATCGGAAGTGGTACTGAGCCCTTCACTGTGGGATCTGATGCTATCTCCCGGTGGGTAGTGTCAGGATTCAGTGAAATTGTAGGACATCCAGCTGCTGTTGCAGAGAATTGCTTGGTGGGAAAAAAAAACACACCCATCCATGTCAGAAGTGTTGTGCGCAGGGTAGTAGTGTGAAAGCAAAGGAGAAGCGCAGGAGAGGACTGAGTTTTTCCCAAGACATGTTCACATCAGCATCAGTATAAGTGAAACCATGAAAGGAGGGCTCTAACAGTTCCTCAAAGACCCCTGCCTCTATCTTTCTCATCCATGATACTGAGCGTCACAAAACAGTCTGTATGGAGTTGGTCCCTCTAAAACTCATTCCATTCTTCATCCCTGTTTATTTCAGACATCATACATCAGTCTGCTCAGACTGCCAGAACAAAATACCATAGTGTGGATGTCTTCAACTATAGAAATTTATTTCTCACAGTTCTGTAGGCTGGCAAGTCCGAGATCAAGATGCCAGCCAATTCAGTTCATTATGAGGGCTCTCTTTCTGACTCATAGTGTCCTCACTTGGGGGAAAGAGAGACAGACAGAGAGCGCTCTGGTATCTCCTCTTATAAAGACACAAATTTTAATGGATTAGGGCTCTAGCCTTATGACCTCATTTAACCTTAATTACACCATAATGACTCTATCTCCAAATAAAGTTACATGGGGGCTCTGAGGCTTCAACATATCAACTTGGGGGGACACAAACATTCAGTTCATAACACATCATGAGAAATCTCACATTTCTAGATCATTCCTTATCACCAGGACTCCCATTTCATAAAGATCTGTACATCTACTCAAACTCTTAAAATCAGACCACAGAACTCTTTGAAATACATAGTTAATCGTTAGAGAATCCCTTATATCCTAAACCTTTTTACTGATGTTTCTCTTCATATTCTTACCTCTCTGAAGCTCAAACAATAGCATTAAAAATGTTAGGGAGGGCTTCCCTGGTGGCGCAGTGGTTGAGAGTCCGCCTGACGATGCAGGGGACATGGGTTCGTGCCCCGGTCCAGGAAGATCCCACATGCCACGGAGCGGCGGGGCCCGTGAGCCATGGCCGCTGAGCCTGCGCGTCCGGAGCCTGTGCTCCGCAACGAGAGAGGCCATGGCAGTGATAGGCCCGTGTACCGCAAAACAAAACAAAACAAAACAAAACAAACAAACGAACAAAAAATGTTAGGGAATAGGTTATATTTTGGAGGTAAGTTGCATGAATTTAACAAGAGCAATTCTCTGCTCTTGAAATTTTTTCTTTACATTTACCCTTTGCAGTATCAAGTTCACCTTTGTTCAGCCTTTTTATTTATTTTTAAATTTGTATTATTTTTTATTGAATTATAGTTGATGTACACTATTATATAATTTACAGGTCTAAAATATAGACAATTCACAATTTTTAAAGTTTATACTCCACTTATAGTTATTTTAAAATATTGCCTATATTCCCTGTTGTACAATATGTCCATGTAGCTTTTTTATACACAACAGGTTGCACCTCTTAATTCCCTAACCCTATATTGCCCCTCCCCCTTTCCCTCGCCCCATTGGTAATGGCTAGTTCGTTCTCTATATCTGTGAGTCTACTTCTTTTTTGTTATCTTCACTAGTTTGTTTTATTTTTTTATATCCCACATATAAATGATATCATACAGTATTCGTCTTTCTCTGTCTGAGTTATTTCACTTAGTATAATACCCTCCAAGTCCATTCATGTTGCTACAAATGGCAAAATTTCATTCTTTTTATGTCTGAGACATATTCCATTATATATATGTGTGTGTGTGTATATATATATGCCACATCTTCTTTATTACATATGTTAATGGACACTTAGGTTGCTTTCATATCTTTGCAATTGTAAATAATGCTGCTATGAACATTGGGGTACATATATCTGGTGGGAATGTAAATTGGTACAGGCAATGTGGAAAACAGTATGGAGGCTTCACAGAAAACTAAAAACAGAGCTACCATATAATCCAGCAGTTCTGCTCCTGGGTATCTATCTATTCAGTCTTTTTAAACTCCACTCTGCTACAGTTTAACTTCCAGATTCATATCCTAAGTGCTAAAAGCAATGGGCATTTTTTGGCATGCCTGCTACCTGAACTCTCTACATCCTATGTTACTTTTGGCTCCCTACTTTCTTGGATTCCAGAAAACCGTATTTTTTGTTTCTCTTCATTCTTTCTAACACCTATTCCTCATACTCTTTCACTGGCTCATTTCTAACATCATCCCCCTAAGTAGTAATCTGATCTCCCACGTTCATATTTTCTGCCCTCTCCCCTTAGTATTCACTAATCACCCTTTGACAGAGAGAAAGACCAAGGATGAACTCTGATTCCTAAAAACTAACTTTGTATCTTAATTATGGACCAATACTGTGATCCAAAGCAAATCTCTTAACCTTGTTTCCCCCCAGTTTCTCCTCGGCCAAATTAAGATAATAATTATAACTTCTTTACAGTTTATTTTGAGAGCGATTTGGGATAATATATGTATGGCTCCACAGATTGCAGTGCCTAGATCATAGTATTTAGTCTGCAAATGTTGGTTCCCTCCCTTTTTTAGCTTTGTCCTTTCATCCCTGGCACCAAGCACAGTGTCAGCACTCTTTAAGAGTGTTAAATACATGTATGTGAGTAAATCTTTTCGTTTGTTATATTCACTGTATCCAAACCATCCCCAAACTTAATAGCTTAAAACAATGACAACTTTTATTATGTTTCTGAATCTGCGTTCTGGGCTGGGCTTGGTGGGGCCAGCTTGTCTGTGTTTCACTCAGCATCGCTAGTGTGACTTGCAGGTTGAAAGGCTGAAATTATTTGAAGAGTCCCTCATGCACCTGCCTGGCATTTGATGCTGGCTATTGACTTGGACCTTTGCTGGGGCTGTGGCCAGAATTCCTCCACCTCAGCATTTCATGTGGCTGCTTGGCTTCCTCCCAGCATGGTGAATGGGTTCCAAGAGCAAGTGTCCCGAGAGAGGTAGCCAAGAGGAAGCTGTAGTGCCCTTTATGATTTAGCCTGGAAATCATGCAGCATCACTTCTGCCACATTCTATTAATCAAAAGTGATTAACTAAGGCTAGCCCATATTAAAGTAGAGGGGAATTAGACTTCACATTTTGATGGGAATAGTGTCGAAGAATTTGCTTACTTGTTTTAAAACCATGCATTCCTATACCAATCAATACCAGGCTGCTGTGTTGACTATAGGGATGAGCCCTCTTGAGAGCATCAGGGTTCCAACTCACCGATTAGGGATCTATACAGTAAAGGAAGTTTGGGGTGGACATGTGTACACTGCTATATTTAAAATAAAATGCCTTTCCATGAAAAAAAGATAAAAAACAAAATAAAGAGAAGAACAAAACAACACAAAACAAAAAACAAACCCAGACCCAGAACTCCAAAGACCTGAATACTAAATCTGGACGTGCCCAGCTAAAAGCTAATTGGGCCTTAACTACAACTAAGTCACTTAACTTTTGAGCCTCAGTTTTCCCAGCTCTAAAATGGGGATGATTATTATTATTATATAATTCATGTAAAGGCATTATGAATTTTGTAACATAGATAAAAGACAGCTTATTGGAGTAGAGGTAGATGAGAAAAAACGTTCTCATTTTATATAACAATAGGAATTACACTCATCTTTGTCAGATTTGCTTTTACTGCTGGCAGTACAGACTCTTTGTTCTTTGATTTTCCCTGTATAAGAAATGAATTTTTAAAAAGGCCACCACTCTTACCTAGGTACCAGGAAAGTTAATTAGCTCTAGATGCAAGATGTTTTGCAAGTATCCATTGCAGTATTACCTATCCCACCCCAGTGATACACTCTACATTCAGTCATGTATTTCAAGAAAGTAAAACCAAGTGACATTCTACAATCTAAGCTTGTTCTGTTAAAAAAAAAAAAAAAAAAGATGGATTCTAGGTTTATAGAAAATGTCAAAGAACATCAAAGAAAATATCTGACATTTAGACAACCAAGAACCTCAATACTCAGTATATAAGATGAAAAGGATGACTAATGTGTGTGCTCTGAACTATATATTACATTTTTTATCCTTCTGCTTAACAATGCATAACTTGTACTTACATAGCTTCCTTCCTTAAAACCACTTAAATTTCCCATGATTTCTCCATTAAAGTATATTATCTCCTTTTAGTCATCTTTATATGGAATGCTTCATCACTTAATCTTTAATGCTCTTGATGGTTCTTTTTCACACCTTTGTCTATCCATATATAGCCATACGATAAGATTCTGGAAATTGGCTAGTTAATTAAAATGTTGATGGATCTACAAAAGAAAATATTGATGTATTTGTCTGGATTGAAGTGGAAAATTCCTCTTCAACACAAGACTTTGTAGACAAAGTTAAAACAGAAGCCCCAGCGTTGGGATGACATATTTCAAACACATAACTGGCAAAGGATCTAAATCCAAAATATATGAAATATTACTACAAGTAAATGATAAAAGGAAAAACAACAAAACAAAATGAGTGTAGAATATGAACAAGAAATTCACAGAAAAGAAAATACAAATTACTTTTACACAGAAGAGTATTCCCAGTATTACTAGAAGCAGGGAATAATGTATTAAAGCAATAAAGAAATATGTCATGTTCTTAGACCATATTCATTCATAAACTTAGACCATATTCATTAAATGGTCTAAGTTTTAAACTCAGATGAAACTTAAGAGAACCAAGTTTTGCTAGAGCTGCTAAAAGTGAGTTTCATACACTGCTTCCTGCTAGCCTGCAATATTACATAGTGATGAGTATAAAAATATGCAATTAAAATAAATTAATATTTTAGGAAATAGCATTTGCTAGTAACTACATCTGTTAATCATTTGTTCTATCAAAAAAGATTGAGTACATTCTAGAGTCCATAGTAGATTGTCCTAAATCTAAGATGACTGGGCTTTCATAGTGAGAAAATCTATATAGAGGCACTTTAAAATGTGGAGCACACAATAGGCACTCAATAAAAGGTACATTTAATACTGTTTCTTGAGGTTTTGAGCTAACAGTTACAAGGGTTCTATGCCATTGTACACAAGTCAGTTTATGACCATTCATAAAAAAATACTGGAGATAGACTGTAAATTCTGGAGATTCTGGAGATAGACTGATTTATATTTCCAATCCTTTCCTATAAGATAATTTCTTTTAAGATGGGGTTCTTGCAGCTTAGAATATAATTACCAAAGACAGCTTGAAATATGGATTCACGATGTGTTACATCTTAAACAACTTTTATAGAAATGAAGTTACATGCTCTGGAAAAGTATGTTAGCCAACCCAAAAAGAATCTCAAGTGATCCAGATAATATTAAGGCCACAGATACTGAACAGAGAAGTGATAGAGTGGAATAAAACAACAATACTAAGTTAATTTTTTATTTAATATAATATTATAGTGCATACACGTGTATATAAATTAATAAAAATACACTTACTCACCAAGAATGGGAAAAACATAATTTAAAAAAAATTTTTTGGAAGAAATTAAAGATGATACAAATAGATGGAAAGATATACCATGTTCTTGGATTGGGTGAATCAACATTGTGAAAATGACTCTACTACCCAAAGCAATCTACAGATTCAATGCAATCTCTATCAAACTACCACTGGCATTTTTCACAGAACTAGAACAAAAAATTTCACAATTTGTATGGAAAAACAAAAGACCCCGAACAGCCAAAGCAATCTTGAGAATGAAAAACAAGCTGGAGGAATCAGGCTCCCTGACTTCAGACTATACTACAAAGCTACAGTAATCAAGACAGTATGGTACTGGCACAAAAACAGAAATATAGATCAATGGAACAGAATAGAAAGCCCAGAGATAAACCCACGCACATATGGTCACCTTATCTTTGATAAAGGAGGCAAGAATATACAGTGGAGAAAAGACAGCCTCTTCAATAAGTGGTGCTGGGAAAACTGGACAGCTACATGTAAAAGTATGAAATTAGAACACTCCCTGGCACCATACACAAAAATAAACTCAAAATGGATTAAAGACCTAAATGTAAGTTCAGACACTATGAAACTCTTAGAGGAAAACATAGGCAGAACACTCTATGACATAAATCACAGCAAGATCCTTTTTGACCCACCTCCTAGAGAAATGGAAATAAAAACAAAAATAAACAAATGGGACCTAATGAAACTTCAAAGCTTTTGCACAGCAAAGGAAACCATAAACAAGACCAAAAGACAACCCTCAGAATGGGAGAAAATATTTGCAAATGAAGCAACTGACAAAGGATTAATCTCCAAAATATACAAGCAGCTCATGCAGCTCAACATCAAAAAAACAAACAACCCAATCCAAGTACGGGCAGAAGACCTAAACAGACATTTCTCCAAAGAAGATATACAGATTGCCAACAAACACATGAAAGAATGCTCAACATCAATAATCATTAGAGAAATGCAAATCAAAACTACAATGAGATATCATCTCACACTGGTCAGAATGGCCATCATCAAAATATCTAGAAACAATAAATGCTGGAGAGGGTTTAAAAGGGAACCCTTTTGCACTGTTGGTGAGAATGTAAATTGATACAGCCACTATGGAGAACAGTATGGAGGTTCCTTAAAAAACTAAAAATAGAACTACCATATGACCCAGCAATCCCACTACTGGGCATATACCCTGAGGAAACCATAATTCAAAAAGAGTCATGTACTAAAATGTTCATTACAGATCTATTTACAATAGCCAGGACATGGAAGCAACCTAAGTGTCCATCAACAGATGAATGGATAAAGAAGATGTGGCACATATATACAATGGAATATTACTCAGCCATAAAAAGAAACGAAACTGAGATATTTGTAGTGAGGTGGATGGACCTAGAGTCTGTCCTACAGAGTGAATTAAGTCAAAAAGAGAAAGACAAATACCGTATGCTAACATATATATATATGGAATCTAAGAACAACAACAACAAAAAGGGTCATGAAGAACCTAGGTGTAAGACGGGAATAAAGACACAGACCTACTAGAGAATGGACTTGAGGATGTGGGGAGGGGGAAGGGTAAGCTGTGACAAAGTGAGAGAGTGGCATGGACATATATACACTACCAAACGTAAAATAGAGAGCTAGTGGGAAGCAGCCGCATTGCACAAGGAGATCAGCCCCATGGTTTGTGACCACCTAGAAGGGTGGGATAGGGAGGGTTGGAGGGAGGGAGACACAAGAGGGAAGAGATATGGGAACATATGTATATGTATAATTGAATCGCTTTGTTATAAAGCAGAAACTAACACACCATTGTAAAGCAATTATACTCCAATAAAGATGTTAAAAAAAAATTTTTTTGCATTTATGTATCTTCCAAATGGGAAAGTAAAGGATGATCTTATTTTAAATATTGACCTATATTTAAACACATAGTATCATCTACCCTGCTCTAAAATTTTTTAGTGTCCCCTAACTGCTATCAGTACAAAGTTTAAGCCTCTTAGGGAAACATGCAAGGCTTCTAGAATCTGGTTTTTAACCTAACTCTCCAGTTTTTATGTTTTACTTTCCCTTACAGTTCATAATTACAGAACTGTGTGGTTCTCTTCAGGAGTTAAATAAACTCTCCCCTGTTCTTTGTCTTGTCTTATCTTCTGGCCCAAGACACTTCAAAGCTTCAATTCCTGTCATGCCTCCTGTTTGAAAAATTCCCTGAACAGAACCTCTTACCACCTCCTTCTTTTCTTGCAAAGCATCTTTTTCATATCTATTACATAACACTGTATTATATTTTTTTTCTAAAATTCTAACATTGTGAATAAGAGTACATACAAGCTTCCGAGTTAGATAGGAATTATCATCCAAACTTTGTCATTCAAAAGCTGCATGACCTTGGGTAATTTACTTAACTTCTCTGATTCATTTGTAAAATGGGGATAATAATACTTAATATTATACAATAGTAATAATAGTATATGGTGTTATTAAGTTTAAATGAGTTATAGAAAGAATGGAGACAGATCATAACCCAAAGCTATGATCAATAAATAAAAAGTAGATACTATTATCATGATTATTCTTGCTATTATTAATATCATTTTTCTCTTTCCTCTTCATAGCATGTAAGATATTTGGCACAAACTGAATTGTTTTAGTTTTGCGTCACCTAAGGCTGATGCTTTGTCTGGAATACATTGTATGCTTAATGTTTGGACAATTAAATAAGTGAATGAGTGGGACTGCTAGAAATGAGGAAATGACAAATTATAGTTTGTCCCATACAGAGTAGAAGAGAATGATCAATTTTCTTTCTTCCAGAAATCATATGTCTACAGCATTACCGTGTGGTGTTGCTGAGCAAAATCTCCCATGACCTAAATATGAGAAGCCGTTTGCAGGTGAAGGACCTTAAATTTCATCCTCTGAATGCAGTTATCTATTTTTTTAATATTTTTTCTTTTTTATATTTATTTTAGTTTTAATTTTATTTTGGCTGTGTCGGGTCTTAGTTGCAGCACACAGGATCATTGTTGAGGCATGCGGGATCTTTTGCTGTGGCATGCAGGCTCTTCCTTGCAGCATGGGCTTCTCTCTAGTTGTGGCATGCAGGTTTTCTGTCTCTAGTTGTGGCACGCAGGCTCCAGGACACGTTGGCTCTGTAGTTTGCAGCATGTGGGCTCTCTTGTTGAGGCACTCGAGCTCAGTAGCTGCGGCATGCGGGCTTAGTTCTCCTGCGGCATGTGGGGTCTTAGTTCCCCTAGGGATGGAACCTGCATCCCCTTCATTAGAAGGTGCATTCTTTACCACTGGACCACCAGGGAAGTCCCTGAATACAGTCATCTCTTTAAAGATAATCTGAAATAGATAGTGCTGTTACTAGTCCTGTGTACCTCAGAAGTTACTGGACCAGAGCTCTCTCTCTCTGTCCTGATACTTAGTTACAGACCCTCAGGAGTCTGATATGAGAAAACTAAGTGTTGCAATGTCAGGGGTTACAGGTCATAGGATGAAGTAAGGAAGGGTACTTTTGAAGAATGAGGCATTACCCGATGGTACAGGAACAAATGAATGAAAGAGGAGCTGAGAAGAACTGATGACAGTAAGAAAGATGGGAGAGCCTCCAAAGCCAAACGGCTGTTTCCTAGCATTTTATTTAAAAGGTTTCAACTATGGTATTCATGATGTTAACCATGATTTATCTGAATGGGTTAAAAGTACTCTGAGACTGTATTTCCTCCTCTTAGGTGGCCAAATTATTGAGCAGTCTAGTTTAATTCTGGTAAACATTTTCCCAGTGAGGATTGCTAATATTCCCACTGGAAAAACTGGAGAAGCAACTGAAGGTCAGATAGATATCCCACTGTAAATAAATTGACATTGCCGTTTATCACTAGTCCCTTGAGAGGTTAGTCAGCATTCAATCTACAGAGCCTATAAGCCATGCTAGAGCTCAGAAAAATTGAATTTTGGAATCTATAAGAATGAGTAGTCCCTGAAGTAGAAACACATACAACAAAACCAGCAGGCCCCTTCCCGCCAACTTCCCCTCCTCTTCCAACTTAAGGAAATCACACACATCATCATCATTATCCCCATCATCCTGCTTTATTTAAACACCACTACCTCTAATATGTGTACCATACACATGGCTTCTAAGGCCAAGCTCCTGTAACAAAATGCCTGATTGGCACGGTGAGCAAGTACAAATGCGTCTGAGGCCAGCTGCTCAAGGACATACGTTACAACAGAAATTTTCTTAAGAGAATTAAGGTGCAGTGCAGAAGAAATGGCCACAAACTTCACCATTCTAGTAGTACCCCATGAAATCAAACATAGCCCACTCTTCCAGATTTCCATAATGAAAGGAAAAGCTACGGGTTATAGTTTGTTTGTTTCTACCATTATAGGTCAATTTGTTTCAACTCTTCCCAGGAAGTAAGACAATGAAGGCTGTTTTGTTTTCCTCAGAGCCAATCACTGTTAGAGCCCAGGCTACGTGTGCTCCACCAGCCCTTGTTCTCAAAACTCCATTCTGCTTTCAGTTGTTTTAATGACTCTTTGGGCACTAAAGGTGGGGGGAGAGTATGCATTTGGCTTTTTCCCCTATTTCTTTCTCTACATCTCCTTTAATATCTTCCATTATTACCCTAACACAGATGCACCATCACAAGTACTTTGGTAAAGATGAAACAGCATAATTTCTCGAAAGATTTCTGAAATGCATTCTTGTTTATTTTTCATTAAAAATCTTATTTTCCATGCTTTTCAAAAAAAATAACAACTCCACCATGACATCTCAAGTGTGCCTAACAGGCAGACTTTGGATAAAGTCACTGTCAAATTACGTTCATCTAAAAGCTGTAAAATGGCTTATCCACTTTTATCGGGGAGGCTTTCTTTTGAAATAGAAATTCTAATAAAAAATTTTTGTGACAGTGAATACTGCATCTATTACTGGAGCATATTACTAGCTTTCAGGGATCATCTCTGAAACAAGACTGACTGACCAGCCCTAAAACATCTCACCTCTTATGAGGATAGTATAAACAACCAGTGGGCCCACTTCATGGCTATGAAACTTATCCTCTTGTTGATGTGGCCCTATTGTCTGTCAACTCTCCTGAAGTGAAGTCCTGGAGAAACAAACTTGCCTGCAACACAGCTTCATGTCAGATTAGCACATGGCATAGCATACGGAGTGACAACTAGATGACTGGTCTCTCAGACCTGAGAAGATGCAAGAAAAAGATCTGTAGAAGAGACACATCTCTCATTGAAAAGGCAGCTGCCCAACACACATTGTCTCCCAATAGACTGGTACTGGCAAAGACAACTGTCTTTGCTGAAAAGAACACTGCCAAGAAACTGACCTTAGAGGGAATGAGAGAGCACAGAGCAGGATATTTACATTTCTTTGAAGTCTCTTTCAAGTTTTGAAAATCACTCCTAAAAATACACTCAACTGTGACTAGAAATAGATTTTTATTCTCTTAGAATGGTTTTGAGGTAGGAGATGCACTGAAAAAGACACATTCACTCTTCTTCATCCCTATATTCTCCAATTTTTTACACAGCCTGACTAAAGTAAAGCAATCCAACAGATTAGTAATATTAAATATATGCATTGAGGTTTCCTTCTTATCTCTTTCTCAGTTTAGTAGCTTAGAGTCTTACTGAAAACTGTGCTAAACCCACATTATATTTTGGTACCCCATACACTCTGAAGAGAGAGAAATAATCCCCTCTGATTCTTTCTTTAATTTGTAACTATTGCTAAGTATTTCAGCATTATACCCCTTTACCGCACAACTGTCAGTAAAGAATACTTTGAAGATAGCTTATAATCCTTTATGTGAGTGACAACTTGTTTCATAGCTTTTTATTTGAATCAACTTGTAAAATCCCACCAATCAAAAATCTCTTTCTATCTCAAAGAAATGAATTTTCATGTATTAAATATGATCTACTATAGAGTACACCTTGTAAGAAGAAAATATATACAAACATCAAAATATATAGACATTCATGTAGTGAGATTATCAATGAACATTTCAGAAGTTTTTGTTTTTTTCAGTAATAGGGGTCTGTGATGTTCCTCATAAGCCTCTCACTAAAACTCTAGTTCACATTAACTTGTTTTAGAGTGTTTCTGTCCTTTACCACCAAATGATGGCTTATTTCCACAGCATCTAATATTAACAACTCTAAATGCCCACATGGGTGAACCTACTTTTCAAGTACTAACAGAGCTGCTTTGAACTTCATTCATTAAACTCCATCTCACTAAAACTGACCTTTACTTACATGACATTCTATAGTTCAGCTACTATGCCCTAGTCATTGTCAACTTTCCATTGAAACACAGTAGGAGTTCAGTTTATGTATACTAAATTATATTGAACCTTAATATCTAGACCTTTTCAATTGTCCCACTATGTGTTCACCTGTGCCTTCCCTTTTTTCCCCAACCAGTCAGGAGTCTAAGATAAGCATTTTGTCAATATATTGAATAGTCTAAAAACCAATGTTATTTTAAGTCTCTATGTTCTCCTCATCAATCACTAGTCAATGTCATTTCTGTATATTTGTTCTTATTTTACTTAAAAGCTGCAAACTATTAGCCAGGAATATTAAAAACAACAAAAACCAAACAAAAACCTCTGTGCTGACGTCATACAACATGCTTTAGATTCAGGGAAAATTGGGCTCAAATCCCAGCTCTGCTACTTGTTAACTATTTGGTTTTTCTCAAGTGACTGAAGTTATCTGAGCCTCAGTTTCCTCATCTGTAAAATCAGGTTACCTTCAGCTTTAGAGTTTTTGCGTGAATCACAAAGCCATTATTACCTGGGTTTTAACTTACTCGAAATAGTTTTGCTTGAGAAAGAGAGAATAATGTAAATGGAATGGGTGATCCCATCAGCAGTTCTACCAAATCCGTCACTTCCCTGGAGTAAGCAGGACATGAGGGATATAAATTGGCTAATCTCTTAGTCAAATATATTTTTCATGCAACATATTTCCAAAATGTAAGCTTTCAGTTTCAAACAGAAATTGCAGTCTGTTTCAGTGCTGAAGGAAAACCTGACAGTATTCGATTTAAGGAGAAGCAGTTGATCAGTCCTTACTTAGAAATTCTCAATCAGTATATTTGAGTATCTGAAATATTCACCTTACTGGCTGACTTTAGAACCTAACACTTGTGAATTATACTACCTTGTTTTACTCGGCAACAATGTTTGTAAATTTCCTTACCCATCACGTCTCATACATTAATGGCATTCAACCACATTAGGTGATTATTATTCAACATTTTATTACTACAATAAAATAATCACAGCTGCTAAATTTTTATAGCTTCTTGTTGGCCTTACCACATCCATTACAGTAGTGCTTCCAAACCTTTCCACTTTCCTCAAGTTTCATATTCATTCTTCCCTTTTCATTTGTAGCAGATACTCAATTTTCACTATTACTCCTCAAATTAAGATTATCCAGTATAAATATACCTTTCTCACATTTTTTCCATGTAAAAGCATCACTTTATATTTAAACTCCCTCTCTTCCTTTGGCCAGTCTTTGAAGAAAGATAAACCTTCTCCAATTTAAGGCTAAGACCTCACCCATTCTCAAAGGTCTTATTTTCATAATTTATGATTTGATCTTGATGACAATTTGAAATTATAAAGGAGTAATCATAGTCCAAGCATACAGAAATGAAACCAAGGGGCAGGCCTTTGAGGATCTGCTCTCAGATATGTCCCTGTACTACTGAGAACTTGAATTTTCTCTGAACTGTGTCAAACTCAAGGATGCCACCAGCCATTTTCAAAGCACATCTGCTAGCAATTGCTAGCTGCAACCTTGTATTTTCAAAGTTCTCCCCCTTCCCAACTATGTAGTCATTTTGAACCACAACCAATCCTTGCTTAACAAGCACTCTTACTTCTTGCCAAGCCCAATCCTAATTCTTGACAAACAGCCCTCTTTATTTCAATCGGGTCTCCGTTTCTGAAACTATTATCTTTCTATCATTTGACTCCATCATCAGATCACCTCAGCATTAATAACCAATTTCTTTGATCCTGCTAGGAAGGAAGGGATAGCATCTGCTCTATAACCCATTCACTCTATCTTTGGCACACCTGGGGAAAGAATCTGGACAAAGAAAGAAACGTCCTGGGCAAATTTCTCTGCAAACATACTAACCAGACCTCTTGGTAGTATTTACTAAAATGTTTTTAGCAGATTAAGTGTACTTTATCTAGGTTGGATTTTTCCCACTTTGTATGGGGGAGTTCATCTGTGTCAGCTATATCATTATCCCCATATTAAATTATTACTATATAAAATGGAAATGTTTTGTAATCAAAATAGTCCCCTTTGTGTGAGTGATGCCCTGCATGCATTAACTCAGATATCCCCCATGTTCAATCTGGCCTGGAGTGCATTTTAGTGAAGGAATATACAGTTTTTCAGACTTCTTCATTCTTTTTCTGTAGCTTGTGAGGACCTGTTCCCTTTAAATTAGGGGTCAGTAAACAACAGCCTGTAAGCTAAAGAGTTGTTTAAAAAATATGAAGAAAAATGTGTGACACAGACCAGGTGTGGCCCACAAAGCCTAAAATATTTCTTATTTGGCTATTTACAGAAAATAATTGTTGCCAACCTCTTATTTAAATTATTAGTTAAATTCAGTCGCTCCACAGGATCGCTGAATTTGTGAGTCTTACTTGACAGTTGACCCCTTTTGCTATCATGCCTGCTATCCTCATTAGACTAAAAAACTTCTTAAAAAAGAAGAAGGAGTCAGCACCCTGAGTTAACGTACCCACAGATATAATAATCTTGTTCACCCAGAAATAGATCCACTCATATATAATTGTCTGATTTTCAACAAAGATACCAAAACCTCCAATGGGAAAAGAAAAGTCTTTTCAACAGTGGTGTGATGGTTAAGTTTGTGTCCACTTGAGTGGGCCACAGAATACCCAGAAACATGGTCAACCATTATTCTGGGTATGTCTGTGAGGGTGTTTCTGGATGATATTAACATTTGAGTTGGCAGAGTGAGCAAAGCATATTGCCCTGCTAATATGGGTGGGCCTCATCCAATCAGCTGAAGGCCTGAAACTCCACCTGCCTAACTGTGAGCAGGAGAGACATCAGTCTTCTCCTGCCCTTGGACTGGAACTTACACGATCACCACAAAGTTCATGGCTCTCTACAGTTCTTTCTTAAGTGTATCAAAAATAAAATGTTCGAATGAATGGATAAAAGAAAAGAATCACATATATATTTGATAAAACAAATATAAAATGTTAGTGATAGAAACTAAGTGATGAGTATACAGGTGTTAGGGACTGAATATTTGTGTCCCTCCAAAATTCAGATGCTGAAGCCGTAACCTCCAATGTGACTGTATTTAGAGAGAGGGCTTACAAAGAGTAATGAAAGTTAAATGAGGTCAAAAGGGCAGTGGCTTAATCTGGTAGGATTAGTGTCCTTGCATAAAAAGAGGTTATGTGAGGTTGATGGTCGTCTTCAAGCCAGGAATGGAGTCCTCACCAAAAACTGAATTCTGCTGAACCTTGATCTTGGACTTCCAGTCTCCACAACTGAAAAAATAAATTCCATTGTTTAAGCCACTCAGTCTGTGGTACTTTGTTATGGCAGCCCAAGAAGTTTAATAGAACAGCTGTTCATTGCAAAATTCTTTCAACTCTGTTATATGTTTGAACTTTTTCATATGAAAAAGACTAAAAATAAACCAAAATATAATGGGGGTAACGATTAAGAGCATTACCTCTTGAATCATAAAGAACTGGGCTCTAACTTTAGCTGTGCAACTTGCTAATTGGGTAAAAATAAGTATGTTGCTAAACCTATCCTAGCCTCCTTTTCTCATCTAAAAAAATGAGGATAATAATAAAACACCTCTCTCTGGATTAGATTATGCTGGTAACTAGCACAATACCTGTTACATATTCAGTACTCAATTAAAATTTGGTGCTAATAACATTTTTTAGTATCATCTTGCATATTTTTAATATTACTTTGCAGATTTTTACTACTTCTTTGAAATAAATGAGAAACAATATGTGAAGTATTGCTCTCGGCTTTCAGGTTAATATGCGCCCTTTCATTTCTTCCCTTCAATGTTATTATATAATCAATCGTTTATCAGTACTTCCCTTCTCATCAACTCTCAGGATTTAAAAAAATGGACTATTCAAACTCAAATAACAGGATAATTTGTTTACAAAATATTTTAATTTTATAGACTATTTTACTTATTTTTTAGTAAACTAAACAAAATTGATTTCTATTACCATAGTAATTTAATTAATTCTGCTGAAACTGGCAATATTCTTAGGTATACTTTTTAAATTATAAAATATGTAAGTATAAATAAAAATATTAAAATTCTATAAATCCTGTATATAGAATATGTGTATATTTTAAAGAAAAATAATAAAATGGAGAAATGTATAACCAGCATCCAACAGAAATGGTGCCATTACTGTGAAGCCCTCTTGAATTCCCCCCAATCAAACACATGCTCCTCTCATTTTCTTCACACTTCCAAGAAGTAAACTCTATGGTAAATTTCCTGTTAGCTACCCTCTTAGTGCTATAGAGCACAATGAATCAGCACAGCCTCATGAGTCAGCCTGCTGGATTTAAATCCTGGATCTTCTCCTTTATAGCTGTTTGATTTGAGGGATGCTACTTAATCTCTCTGTATGGCATTTCCCATCTTTAAATGTGAATCACAATAGTAAAAATACATATTGTATTTTTCTAAAGTATCTGGCATACACTAAGTGCTTTAGATGTATTTTCTATTACTATCTTGCTTTTCTATTTAGTTTAACGTGTTTGTATGGATCTCTATAAAATATATTCCTAAATTTCATCTGGTTTTGATGTCTATAGATATGGGATCATACTACGTGTACAAAAGTGTAACTTGCTTTTATCCTTCAACAAAAATTTTTGAAATTCTTCCAATATAATATGATATTATAGTATGTTTTTCTTTTATTTTTGCTATATAATATTCCACTGTATGAATACATGGCCTTTTAATTATCCCTTCTCCTGTTGATAAATATTTGGACTATTTCCAAATTTTTATATTACACACAGTGACACCCAGGTCATTTAAGTTAAAGTCTAGACACAATGTGTCCATGTGGATTGGTCAGCATCTTCTATCAATGTACTCTCAATTAATGTGGAACACTAGTAAGTTACTGAATCATAATTCTCTTTCCTATTTAAATCCTTCTGTATTGGCCATCTAGTTAGTAACATTTCTCCATATAAAACTGTATTTAAGAAAAACTTCACCACCACTTTGCAAAGTGTTATGGATTTTCAATTTGCTTTTTATTAAGATCAGTTTTATTTTCATGAAAATGACTAAATGAGTCACAATTAAACTGCTATTACTGAGTTAGCCAGACACAAAATATATTTGTAATGTATTGAACATCTTTAACCTTCATGAAGGACCATATTTTAATCAACACCAGAGATATCCAAAGGCTGCTAAACGTTTGTCTCTGCATGGCTAGAGCTTAGCTGAAGGATCACTGTGTCCAATGAATAAATCCATTTAGAACTTGTCAGTAACCTAGAGAAATGTTTTATTTGCTTTACTAACAGCTTATGGAAAAAAAAATTTCAATATCTTTGACTAAGCTAATGGGCTAGCATCTGATATGTAGAGCAAATGATATAATCATTACAACAGATGATTCTGAGTTTAGAGTCATAGATTTAAACCCATTTGGGACTTTACTTTTAGCCATATCATTAGTATACATTGACTATTCCGACTGGCTAATCATTTAATTAGGAAATATACAACATTTTTTAATAAACTGATTCAAGACCATCTCAAACTTCGGGAGAGAATTAGTAGTCCTCTATTTTGTGTAAATATGTCCTTGAAATCTGAAAATGAAATTTAATATTGCACTTATGTAAAATGTTTTTAAATAATTAATTCCAATAGAAATATATGAAGGAAATATACATACACACAATTTTGTTGCTAGTGAAAATAAAATGTCTAATTAGAAAACTTGAAAACTGTCAGAGAAATACTTTGGTTTACTGTGTTTATTTTGTTTTTGAGCCCTTTATCAAAATCCATCAATATAACAAAAGCCTGTTTTCTAGAATCAGTTGACGTGATAAGTAATCCTGCTGCTCTGATGTAGAAATGCAGTTCTGAGGTACAATGAGAAAGGTCTTAAGTTACACTAGTTCACAGAACAATTAAACTATCATGTGTATTCCCTAAAGAGCTTCCTCTATTACAAATAACACTGAAACAAGAGGAGAGGTTGAACATTCTGGTTAAATGATAATGGATGGTACAAAATGTAATGCTATAAAGGTATGAATAAGACATAAGAAAATTGTTTCAAAGGCCAGTCCAGTCTCTCTTTGATACAAACCCAGGGCCCTTCCCTTTGCAATGAGCTCAATTAGCACCTCTGCTTCATGACATCACAAAGTAACTGGTTTAAACTATGCTTCAAGAGGCTTTTATACACAAGAATTAAATGTCTCATTTAATTTCAGTTAATGTAAGTGAGCTTCTGAGAAGGAAATGCTCAGTTATAACACTGAGCTTGAAGCCAGGCTGGCTGATTAATTCCTAGCTGTTTGAAGTGCTTTCTTCTCTTATCTTGAGCTGTGCAGGCCTCACTATAGCCTGAGGAGACCTGAGCCTAAGTCTTAGGGAGATTTTTGTCTCCTCTCTACAGAGAGGAATGGAGAACAGATAAGCACTGCGGCATAAAACCAAAAACAAGCCAGAAACTTGTTGTCAATTCTGTGAAAGGCATGGGGTGGGGGGCTGATTAGAAAAACCAAAAAGCCCAAAATATGGCATCCTTGTATCTGACTTTCAATCCACTGGTACACTGTGCAATTTTAATTGAAAATTACTATTGCCTAGAAACTAACATTACCCTAAAGATGTCCTAGTTAGTTCCAGTTGAAGTTTTTACATAAAATGAACACTAGCAACAATGAGAAAGGAAGGGAGAGGCTGAATATTGTGAGTCATTAAGGGAATGATTAGGACACTTTCCCAGATTTTATTGTATAACCTTTTGAAATCCTCATATAATCTGCTTTGCAATTCTCAGGGGAGTCCTTTTATGATCTTCAAAGCAAAATATGCCTCAGCATGAACTTCCTAATAAACATACCGTGGCATATCTTCCAGTTTAAGATAAAAAAAGGGATCATTTTTCTGTGGTAATCTAGCGACTACACCCCTCATGTTTTCCCATACACCCATATGTACACCCTGCTCCTCTTCTCACTTGCACTTTTATATTTTAGTGCATTTTTATTTAAAATAGATGTCCAGAGACATGCAGGCTGAGCTGGTATCTTTAGGCCATATAAACATTCTTTCTGGCCTCCACGTGGCAATGCTACTAGGACAGAGTAACGAAACCCAGCCATGCAGCCCCTGTCAGCAGGCAGCCATGGTGCTGAAGACTCAAGCAGCAAACTAAATCATTGCCAAGAACTCACAAGAGCCAGTCAGAATGGCTTCAGCACTTGAGAGAGCAAAACTATTAAAACTAAGCTAGCTCAAAGACCAAGACCGTTCCTCTCCAGCTATTGTGCTGTTTGCTCAAGGTGAACATTCAAAGCAGAGTAAGAAAATAAGAAAACAAAACACCTAAGATGGTGAAACAAAGAACCATTGTTTAAACAACACTTCCTCCTTGGAGACCTGTAAACTGCAATGAATCCAGAGATTCATAGAGCAAAATCCTAAATATATGCTTACTATAAGCATTGTTCTCATAGCCTGATCACTAATGTACTTGCTGGTTCTGAGAAATTTTCATAGTTCTGCTGAGAGGCTAGGTGATCTTATATTGTACTTCCTATAAAGGTACTTCTAGTGTGATGCTCACCATAGCAACTGAGCACTCCAATTGTGTTGTCTGAATGCAGGCTATATGGGAAAGAGAACATTTCCCTCATCTTTATTCCAGAATTATGTAAGGTTAAAGTAGTAATGATTAGGAAACTATATGGATTTTGATATTTGGAGATTCAGAATCAACTTACAAAAATGGATATATTTTATGTCATTCCCTAGTAGTACACCAATGGCTTATGTAGTTATGTTTGTGGAAAGGAAATTTCTTACTTAAGGCATTCTATCCTAAGAGCATGTATAAATTCTCAAATTCAACTGAAGAGCAAATATCTAAATAATCGATGCCAAAAAATTTTGGAGCATTACTCATATAATCATCACATGAAACTATCTATCTATAATTAAAAGCTCAAAATCATGAAGTTTCTTTATGTCATAAACACACAATTCATAATCATGAATTATTATTAAAAATGAATGAGACTGATTTCCCTTACAGCTCATTAGTTAACTCTAAAGTTATCATTTAAAAATGCAAAAGTGTTTTATATTGGAATATATATATAATTATATCTAATAATCAGTATATAATAATCAGTTACTATTTGTTGGGAATCTACTACATACAGGTACTTTACACAAATGGTCTAATTTAATGATAGAACTGTTGGGAGGCAGCTTTTTGACTCCACTTTTGGAGACTAAACTATTTTGGTGTTGATAAATAATGAATCCAAAGTCACATGGCTAGTGCCAAAGCCCGAAGTTTTCTCCATCAGCTCCTTTCCCTATGGCTTTCTTTACACTCATCCAATTCTTTCTCTTTCTGTTCATGCAGCCCCATCTCCTCCCAATATTCTTCTGTCTTCTGCTCTACTAATTTCTCTTTATCATACTATTGAAATTAAACTAAGACTTTTTTTTTTCTCCGAAAGCCCAAAGCTACAGAGGATGTCACCTGCAGTAAAGGGTAAACAATACCTTCAGACATGTTTTGCTTCTAATTTCTTCATCATAAATCCCATTTGCAGTCTGTGCCTGAAGCCTAATCCAAGTGCAGGCTCTCCTTGGCTGACCTTCATCTGAGACAGTTTTCCCTTCCAAACCCTTTCCTATTCTTATGATTACTACAGGAACTAAATAATTCTTTGGTTTTGAAACCACTATAAACAGTTTTAATGTTTTATCTTTAAGGCATTTTGGGTAATGCAATCATAATTTTTAGTATTAATTATGAAATAAGCAATTGTTCTTTATTTGTTAAGTTTCTTATAAAACCGTTAAGATGATTATAATGCTCTATATGGCAAGTTAAGCATAATATTTACATATTACAAAATTTCACTTGTCATTGAATAGGATCACACTAATATGTTTTTCATCTATGTTACTGAAAAATCTATCACACTGCACATTTGTGTTTTTGCAAGATACTGTTTATCTACTCAGCTACTAAGTAAAACATGTCCAACGTCACTATAAGGTTTAAGCCAATATTTTTCTTCTCTTTCCATTTGTATCCCTTTCTGGTATAAAATGACCTCAATGGAAGTGGAACCAAGAATGATTTCTATGGATACTTCTAGAGCTTTTCACAAAGAATCAAGTAATATCTTGAATAAACAATGGGCTTCAGTTTTTTTTTTCCTGGTCAGAAGCAATTCTCATGTTAATAAATTAAGCCAAAGTGACTAGCTACTGGCTTCACAAGTGTTGTTTTTTTTTTTTTTTTCTTTTTTCTTTCACTGACCCATCCACAGTCTTCAACAAATATATATTTCATGAGTGTGAAGATCACAAGAATAATGAGGTTGGAGTAGCGTAATCAATTTATTAACTTATTTAAAATCAATCAGTCAACATGTTTTTGTATTTAGCCTTCTTCCTGGCATTTGGAATTTCACTTTATCTTTTGTCCAACTTACTAAATGCGAGAAATATCAAAAATATTCTATGTAATTTGAGATTTAAAGTTAGGGTTTGAAAGTGGGTCATTTCTTGTCCCTAGACTTAAAATATACATGAATAGTCCTATTAAGGATTCCTCAGAAGGCTTGTAAGAGTAAGGGCTATCCAACATATAAGCTTCAAATTAGAGTAGAAAAGTTCACAAACTTCACAAAGCAGGTGCTAGACCATTAAATTATCTTAAGAGCATAATTATGTTTATTACTATGTATTTAAAGTCATTTAAAAGGCATTTTTAATACTGTTTTCCCAATGCCAAATTTTTTTATAGTATTGAATGCATCTAACTTGTCCTTTGTTAAGAAGACAAGTACCAAAATGAAATGTTGTCACTGGAATCATATTACCCTGATTAAAAAAAGTCAAAAAGTATATGGGGACAGGTAGGGCTATGTGGGAAGTGGTATAGATGAAACAAGATTGGCCAAGTATTAACAACATTTGAAACTAGACCATGAGCACAAGAAAGTTTTTTACACTATCTGCTCTACTTTTTCTTATGAATTAAGAGTTTTAATAATAAAAAAATTTAAAGCTCTATTGCCAAAATGATCCCACATCCCTTCTCCTGTATATATCTAGTCATCCCAGCCTCCTAGAAGATGTTTAGTTAATTCTTAGCATCTTTCATTTTAGTTGAGCTTTTATGCACACATACACAGAAAAAATAATTTCTCATCTGTGTTTCTTGTCGTCTTTGGAAATCCTATATAATATTTAATTGACCATCCCATTCCTATATTCTAGACCAAGTTATTTCTATTTTTGTAGCCATGGCATAGGTCCTTCTAATTATTTTCAAGACTTTAGGCTCAGAATTCAGGTAATTTTCTTCTATGTTCTCCAGCAGTTTTTCAAAAAATCCATTGGCTCTTATCTGTGCTCAAGTCAGAAACTCAGCTGGACAAATGTACAATAGGTAAGGCAATGTCACTGAAATGTTTCCCCCCGATATATCATCTTTATCTAATTGCAGGGCAGTGACATGTTTAAGAAAAAGGAATTCCTTGTTCAAGCCAGTTGTCCCTTATGGTTCATTATTTAAAACTAAACTTTGTCACCTCAGTCAAAACACTCCTATAATTTTCCTGATGGAACATTATTTTCCTTCTGAAAATTTAAAAAGTGTAATGATATCTCATGCTATTCATTTAATGTGGGCTTTCCTGTAATTACCATATGCCAGTTATTAGTTCTGTTTCACTTCTGTTCAGGTCAGGGCAAGGCAAGTTAACATATGTTGCTGTGTTCAGAATTTCACAAGGAAGAATCTCAGTTTGAAAAGATGATCAAAACTATGCCCCCAAGGGAGAGCACCTAAAGTGAGTGGATTTCTCACAACTTTGGGTATGTTCCCACGAATGGCACACAGGCCACAACAAGCATGAGTAACAGCTGACGCCACAGCAAAACCAGACTTGGGCTCTGCAGGAATCAGGCACTGAAAACCACAGTGGCTTAAAAGAGCCTCTGGTGGGAATTTTTAGACAAAAGACCCAAACAGCTTGTAATGTCCTCATTATCTTCAAAACAAAGCATTTTGTTAAGTATGCCAGAAGACTTATTGCTTTCCAAAGACTCAGTGGTACAAAATTTCCCTCTTTCAAGCATGCAGTTAGCATGAATCATCATCTTTAAAGAGAAAGAAACATGAAAGGGCATTACTCAAACATTTCTGGAAATGTAGTGATTTCTTTAAACATCTAGTTATCTAGATGATTCCATTATCCCAAATTAAAGAATTTTGTGGAATGTTAGGTGATATAGCTATAAGAGGATCTCCCCAAGAAAGAAATTTTAGAATACTTTTCCAACTGGCTTGTTATATCACATTTATCATCATGTATGTAGTATATAAAATCAATTTTCACCTATACCAATTTTCAACATTAAAGAACAATTATGAATGTTATATGGTCACTTTAATTTCTCCAATAACATTTATCAACCACATACATTTTCCTTGCATCTGACTTTATTAGCTACATTACTAGAAATATGTATTTAACTTGCATGAAAATCACTTGATCTATAGAGTGAACATACTAAATTCATTTTGATAAGAAAATTATTTTCAGAATATTATTTCACTCACCTGCCTACAGGTTTATTTGAAGTCAAGAAATCAAAAAAGAAAATAAACCATTTACCTCAGTATTTAGAAATAAACTGTATTAGTGTCAAATTGTAAACAGGACGCTTTGCAGGCATTCCTTAAAGAGAATACAGTTGACCCTTGACAACTGTGGAGGGTTAGGAAGGGTGGTGTAATCTGTGTTCAAGGGCAGACTGTACTACATTTTTGGATATAAATTGTACATTTTTTCATTATTTTAAGAAAAAAAATGTTGTATTATTAGTTTCTTCAAAAAAGAGAAAAAGATACTGACTGCTGCATAGCACCTTAGGATCATCATCATGACCATTTTCCAATAGAATTAATATATTTTTTTTACAGGAAGTCCTCTTCCTGACTATATACTAAATGGTTTTGTAGTCTAGAAAATATATTTTAAGGCAAGCTAAGCAAGGGGAAACTGTAGTGAGTTTTATTTATTCACTATTCACCCAATATCATCAGGAGGCTACTGTCTGCAGCAGACTGTGCTAGGTCCTGAGTATGCAGTGCTGAGAGAAACAGAAAATCACATGAAGAGAAGACAACACACAGAATATTATGTTCTATGAGGAAGGAAAAAAAATCAAATTGGGGCAATAAAGGAGAATGAGAGAGAGCATAGAGAAATAGAGGGATGGAAATAAGCTAATGCTAAGGAGGTGAGTTAAATCTTCAGTGAAGGGCTTCCCTGGTGGCACAGTGGTTGAGAGTCCGCCTGCCGATGCAGGGGACACGGGTTTGTGCCCGGTCCGGGAAGATCCCACATGCCGCGGAGTGTCTGAGCCCATGAGCCATGGCCGCTGAGCCTGCGCGTCCGGAGCCTGTGCTCCGCAACGGGAGAGGCCACAGCAGTGAGAGGCCCGCGTACCGGAAAAAAAAAAAAAAAAAAAGCTTCAGTGAAGAGATGACGCAATGAAGGAAAGAATCAGAGAAAGAACCATTCTGGGCAGAGTGAACAGCCTGTGCAAAGCTGTAAGTTGAGAAAGAGCTTTGCAGATTTGAAAAATTGAAAGAAAAATGGATTGAGAAGAGTAAGTGAGGGGGAAAGAAGCACAAAATCAGGTTGAGAAGCAACTGGAAATCTTACATTGAATAGTTGTTTGTTGTTGCTGTTTTATTTTTAATATTTGGGTACCTACCTCCATCATCATTTTAGAAATTTTTAAAAAGAGAATTAGTGATAGCATCCTTTCTCTTTCTAGGCCTTAGAGTATAAAATCAAGGTTCAGAAAGACTTTTTGAGCAATTTGTCCTTTCCTGAATGAAGACATGGATTCCTTTGATGGCTGGGCTCAGAAATCTGTCATCTGCATCAAGAAATTGATTGCCTAAAATTTGAGCAAATCACTACCTCACCCATGTCCTACAAAGCTCGTGTCTCTTTTAAAGCTTTCAATATAAGCTTTGACTTAGATGTTTGGTGATTGCTTTCTCCTTTAGTTTCTAGTAGTCTAATTGCTTTTATCATTACTTTTTCCATATTGAAAGATCACTGGTTTGTGTTTACTTGTTGGTATGTTTTTATGGTTCGATGGAACAACCTATCTAGGATTTATTAGGTACTGTTTTCGTTCCTGGAATTAACTACATGACTATCTGCAAAGTCGATTATTACTTTTCATATATTTGTTTTCTTCTAGAAGTTCGTTTTGGTGGTTGACCCTCATAAAATCAAAGGAAAGAGATCCATCAAAGGTGGCACTGAGAAGGTACTGTAACCGCCTCTTTATTTGCTTCCTGCAACCCCACTCCTGTCCCATTTCATATTATTTGTGCTCAATTAATAAAGCATTCTGACTATACCACTTACCAACATAACTAATTTCTGCCTACTCCTTAAACTTCTTAAAAGAATACACAGCATTTCACAGTTTGATCCAAAACTACTTTTCACAGCTTTAAGTACCACCAGTCCTTGCATACACTATACTATTATCACATTGAACAGACAATTTATGGTATTTTGTAGGATGAACTGCAAAAGTCCATTCACTCAGAGACCCAGGGAGGCAGCAGAGAGTCATGTTGCGTGGGGCTTGAGACTGGCCTCTTGTGAAAATTTCAAAATCTCAGAGGTCCCGTTCTGAAACGTTTGGTTTCAAAGGGACTTCTAATGGGTCCTGGAAAAAGCCTTATTAACCATCAGTACAGGATCTAATACAGGTCTCCAGACCATACAGAAGTGTGGGCTCTAGAAATACGTCAGATGAATTATTCTATTTCCTTTTTTCTTCATCAGATGTGCTCCATGAGGAGAGGGGGTGTTTCTGTCTGTTTCACGGCCTCAAGTAAGGTGGGTTTTAGCAACAGTGAGAGAAAACACAGAATATTTTAAAACGGTAGTGTATTTTTCTTCCACATTTTGGAATACTTTCATGTCATATTTGTGCGTGACTGGTATAGTGGCTTCTCAAAGGTTGCAGGGACCAAGTCTCTTTATCTTGTTGCTTTGCCATTCTCAGTACATATAATACACTTAAAGGTCCAATATGGCTACGTGAGCTCCAGCTATCATGTTCATATTCCTGTTAGCAGAAGGAGCAAGAGACAAAGAAAGGCTCTCTGTGTTCCTAGAGGCTATAAACCCAGCTAAAACCCAGGAATTATTCTGCTAAAGAATAAGGGGAGAGAGATATTCAGTATTGTGTCCCATCATCTAGCAGAGTATCTGGCACATAAATATATCCACTGAGTTGATATTCTAAGAACTTACGTCCCAGCTCCATCAAGTATGTTATCTCATTAAAAACCGCACACCAATCCTCTGAATCATGTATCCTTTTAACTGTTTTGCAGAAAAAGAAACAGAAGCCCCCCAAATTTAAAAGCCTTGCCTACAATTGTGCACTGAAGTAAGATTAAAGCCCTAGCCTTGAACTTTAAAGACATTCTGTATATCTCAAGGGTAATGATAGTCTTTTATAGCTTTCCATACAATCTGCCATGGAATCTGCCTCTTTCTGTGTCTGTTCTCATTTCTCCTGGATGGAAACTGCTTCTGAGAAATCCATGTTTATACTTTCTTGGTCCTGCCCTTTTTGCCCTGCTAATTTGCAACCTGGTGCTACCAACTGCTTCTGCACCTGTGCAGGTTTACATAATTTTTTTCTGAACTGAATGGAAAATTTGGAATCACATAAATAGAGGCGTTTAAATGATGTTGGTGATGTGCTGGGTCATCTACATGTAGATCTATGACTCATGGTTACTCTCTTTAAAATATATAGAGCGGACACCATTTTTATCTATAATATTTATTAAATAACTACACTGATTTCATGGAGAAACCCTGTACTTAGAAAAGTTACCTAACAGGAACCAACAAAACTAAGGTCATCCTCCTATATCTCAGGTTATGCGGAAGACAGACAAAACAAGGAACTTGTATCTTTGAGTTTCTATTCTTTCATTTAGCTCATTGAGCCATCTGGCTGCCTTAATTTCCACCCACTACTTGAAATATGTGTTTATAGAAATAAATATGAAACTGCAACTAAAGTAACATGAAAACTGCAAATGCAGAAACATGATACTGACAAATACAAAATTCTGTGTTATAAAAGCAATTAATTACTCTGTTAGCATCGGCTTTGAATGTTATAGTTTATAACCTCATTGAAAACATTATATGTCTATAGATATATCATTGTTGTAATAAGTTTATTAATTTTTAAGTCTATTTCTAATGAATTTACTACTTTTCTTTCCTAGATGAACATTTTATATTGTTCTTTGATTGACTATTTCATTAAAATTTTTTAAAAATGTAAGTCAATAATATGACTTTCTATTCATGCATCTAAGTATTTTAAAGGAGATTTTCTCTTTTGGAGTAAAGACTATAGGACTGGTCGTATTCATTTTTTTTAGGGCTGATATTCCAAATGACTCTGGTCAAGTTGAAATCTTTTGTTTTCTTTAGTTTTGAGAAACTAGACCTAAAAATCTATCATATTAGATAACTTTAGTTTCTACTAGTATGCTTCAGTAGGAGAGAGTTCTATGTCCCTGTATGTGATCACTGGTAAACAACAGTAAAAACGTTAAAAATAATACTAATAATGATACTCATGTCAGCCAAGATTGAGCAATTTGTTGAGTGATAGCACCAAGAAAACACACACAAGCACATACACTCACACACACTTTTGTGCTATCTTCACCACCATTCCCTAATGTAATAATTTTGACTGTTTTGGGCTTCCCTGGTGGCACAGTGGTTAAGACTACGCCTGCCAATTCAGGAAACATGGGTTCGAGCCTTGGTCCAGGAAGATCCCAAATGCTGTGGAGCAACTAAGCCTGTGTGCCACAACTACTGAGCCTGCGCCTAGAGCCCACATGCTACAACTACTGAAGCCCATGCGCCTAGAGCCCGTGCTCTGCAACAAGAGAAGCCACCACGACGAGAAACCCATGCACCACAATGAAGAGTAGCCCCCGCTCGCCACAACTAGAGAAAGCCCATGCACAGCAAAGAAGACCCAACACAGCCAAAAATAAAAATAAATAAATTTTTTAAAAAATAGTAATTCTGAGTGTCTTTAGTCTTCCACTTGCATAAAAAAGATTATATGCTTCAATCTACCAGTCTTCCAATCTACTGAAAAAATGAAAGACCTTGGAAATCTTTTGTCACTGGTGAGGTAAAGATGCTTTTTGAATTCTCTGTGGCAGCTATAGATATTTTTATGTCTGAATAATACTTTACCACATGCATTTATGAGGTAGAGTGGTGTAAAAAAAAAGGTGAATAAGAGATGACTCCTACTCTGAAAAAGTTCATTGTCTATTGAGGAAATACAAACAGATATATTAAATACAAAACGGTAAGTGCATTTGTTAATTGCTTTCAGTTATCATGAAAAACCATCAGTAATAGAGCATTCACTAATTGCAGAGCACTGTAAGAGGCAATACTTTCTGTGTAAAGAGATATAAGAGGAATAACACACAACTAGATGCCAAGTAGGTAGGTAGGTATGTATATGTATGTATGTATATATGTATAATATTAGTGCATTGGAATCTTAGAGTTGTGTGTAAAGAATTCAACAAACTGTACTGAGCAAAGTTAAACAGATTCCTTTATTGTAAAACTTCTCAGAGCTGCTAATATACTAATTTACACCATGTAACTTTGAAAGGAGGATTTAGTTTAAAGTAGTTTCCACCCTCCCCTTTTTTTGGTAGAACTGTGAGGCTATTGTTCCACTGACCAGCAGAACCCCAAGGGACTATGAAAGAAGCTTCGATCTTTGTCTCCTTAGAAAATATTCCCAAGTTCAATATTTTAAATATGCCAGTATTCATTGTAACACACTTTATAAAATTCAGTCCATTTATTTAAAATGTATAATGGTATTGTGCCTTAATTATGAAAGCTTAACAATGTTGAATGTTTATACAAGCTTTTCTCTTTTGAAATGTATTTCCACATTTCATAAATCTAAAGCTATAAATACTTCAAATCCATGACAGCTCAGGTAACATGAATTCAGAATACATTAATTATCTTTCAGGGAGAAACAATTTTTCTCTCATAATAAATTATGGTAAGCAAAATAGAAGTTATGGAAAGAAGTTATGTACAAACTAATTATTTTTAAACTGTGGTTTAAATATTGTCTACATTGCATTATTATAATTTTCCTTTACCTTAAGGGCTACCAAAAAGGGAATATTTAAATTATTTTAGGAATATACTTTTATGTAAACTACCTTAAAGTTAGGACATGAAAATGTCCCAGATATTTGCATTTTCTTGAACTTTTTAAGTTTTGAAATTAGGTTGTCAAATATATTTTTTCTTCTCTGATCTGGAGTGACTTCTTAAAGTTAATTACCTTTTTATTTTAGAGCTTATGAGCCATTCAATCTTACCTAGTATATCTTTTTTAAAAGTGTATTTTCATTTGAACATGTACCTATGAGGAAAATTATTGAATGGCCCAAATTTTAAATTATTGAACTCAAATATTTCAAGGCCGATGTTGAAAAGTAAGTATCAGTGAAAGGTTTACATATCATCAGCAAATACTAAGCAATTTACTCTGATGTATCCAGTCACTGATAAGACTGAATCATAAATTGCCAACATCCCTCCTAGACCAGGGTTTCTCAAGTGCAGTGGATTTTGCTCCTCAGGGAACGTTTGGCCATGTGTGGAGGCATTTTGGGTTATCACAACTGGACAACAAGGGGAGGGGTGCTATTGCCATCTATTGGATTGAGGCCAGAGGTCCTGTTAAACATCCTACAATGTACATGACAGACCTCAACAACAAAGACTACTCCAGCTTACATGTCAATAACGCCAAAGTTGAGAAACCCTGCCACAGACAACACTAGCTGAATACACTGTAGGTATCTCCAATGCACAGCTAAAAGCAAACTCGTTTTCTTCCCAAAACAAACTCTGCACTACCTGTTTCTGATAGCACTCTCATCATCCATTAAGATTTAAAACCCAGGAGTCAATCATAAGAATTACCTCTCTGTTTCTCTTAATAAAAACCCCTGAAAAGTCAGAATCAACCACCACAACAGCCCTCACGTGCATCTTTCATTCTCCCCTTCAGAGAATCTTTACAGGCCATGGACTATTCTGTAACTTTTCTAATAGCTTCTATCCAACCTGCTAGAAATTCTTATTCATTTTCCTGCTTCATATTTATGCCTAGGTAATCCTCCTAAAATACCATAAAGATTATGTCACTCTTCTACTCATGATTGTTCAATAGTTAGGCATTCTCTAAATTATAAACGATCAGGTCTTGATTTTTAATATCCTGTCTCCACTTCACTCTTAACTTTGACCACTTCTTCTTTTGTAATATTCACTTCAGACTAAATAACCTATATAAATCACTATACCTTAAATCCAGTTTTCCTCAGATTTCACTCTACCTGGATTTCTATTTCATTTATAATTTCCAACTTGCAAAATTCATCCAACATTCAAAGACCATCATCCAGTTAACATGGATGGAAGAGATATTACTCTACCCAACACTTCTGTAATACATTCTCTTTTATGTTATGTATATAGCATATAGCTGTCATTATCATCATTATGAATATTAGTTTTAATGTTCTTACTGCTCTTGTTTACCAGTGATCATATACAGGGACATAGAACTCTCTCCTACCAAAACATACTAGTAGAAACTAAAGTTACCTTATATGACAGATTTTTAGGTCTAGTTTCTCAAAAATAAAGAAAACAAAGATTTCAGCTTGACCAGAGTCATTAGAAATATGTCTTAAAAAAAAAAAAAAAAGAGTATGACCAGTCCTATAGTCTTTACTCCAAGAAAGAAAAAGTTCCTTTCAAATACCTAGACATATTGGGAATTCCCTGGTGGTCTAGTGGTTAGGACTCAGTGCTTTCACTGCCAAGGGCCCAGGTTCAATCCCTCCCTGGTCAGGGAACTAAGATCCCATAAGTTGCACAGCACAGCCAATAAATAAATAATAAAATACTTAGATATATCAATAGGAAATCATTTTATTGGCTTTCATTTTTTTTTAATTTAACTAAATATTTAGTCTTTATTCTTTTTTTCTCCTTCATTCAAGAAGGATAGTTTTTTCTGGGTATAGTATTTTTTAAAGTAATTTTTATTGGAGTATAGTTGCTTTACAATGTTGTGTTAGTTTCTACTGCACGGCAAAATGAATCAGCTATACATATATACATATATATATATCTCCTCTTTTCTGAATTTCCTTACCATATACCACATGGATATAGAATTGACAACAAATAATTATTTTCTTTCAGCACTTGAAAAATATGCCACTTTCTTCGGGCTTCCATGATTTCAGATGAGAAATCTGCTAATTCAAACTGGTTTTCTACTGTAGCCACTGCGTTATTTCCTTCTGGCTTTTTCCAATTTTTTTTTTTTTTTTTGCTTTGTGTTTAGCTCTTCAAAGTTTAAGTGTAATGATTCTTGGTGTTTTGTGCTTGTTCTAGTTAGGGTCTTCTCAGTTTCTTGAATCTGTAGGTTTATGTCTTTCACCAGATTTTGGAAGTGTTCAGTAACTATTGCTATAATAATTTTTCAACCTCACTTATTTTCTCCTTTTCTTCTTGAACGCTGATAGTGAAATGTTGGATCTTTTGTTATTGTCCCTAATGCCCTGTTCTTTTCTTTAAATCTAGTTTTCCTTTATTCTTCTGATTAAATGATTAAATTCATTTTTCTGTCCTCTTCTATCAGTTAGTTGCCTCTCTACTTTAGGAAAGAGTCAGTGCCTCTTCACTGCCACTCTACTATTAAGCCCATCTGGCAAGTTTTTTATTTATATTATTGTATTTTTTTAGTTCTATTACTTTCATGTTTTTTTTTAATAACTTTTATTATTTTCATAAGTTTTTCTATTATTTTTTCAAGATAATTTGTCACTGCTTTTTGACTCCTTTATGATGGCTGCTTTAAAATTATTGTCAGATAATTTCAACATCTATTTAATTGATTATCTCTCCTCATTCACATGTGATTTTCCTGGTTCTTGGTATAATGGGTGATTTTCAATGTATCTTGGACACCTTGTCCATTATGTCAGCAGTTTCTGATTCCTATTTAAATCTTTTATATTAGAAGACAGTCACTTTGTTTAGATATAGCATGACTGTCCTGGTCTACTTTTGTGTACTGTTGTTCAAATGACAGCTTAATTTTCAGAGCCTCTGGGGCTCTTTTGGTCTGCTTGATTTATTTGGTGTCTCTGGGACATCCATTACTTCTAGTGCTGTCTGAAAGAACAGAAAGAGCTTCCCCAGGCCATACAACCTCTAAGAAGGGGAAGAAAATTATCATCCCATTGAGACAAAGAGGTTTCCCATGCTGGACCTTTCTCTCTTTTTTTTTTTTTTCTGGCTGGATTCCCCTTACTCTTGCCACCCAGTTGCCTGGTATCTTTGGTTGAAGGAAGAGTGCTCTAAGGTGCATGGGAACAAGAGACTTCCTAGTCTGGGTGCATCTTGGGCTGGAATTCCCATAGCGGACATTGCCCAGCCACTTGGTTTATCTCAGTAGGGAAAGGGAGTGCCAGTCCTGGTGAAGAGTGAGAGTTTCTTCCCCAACTGCTTGTTACTTCCACATGATTCCCCTTGCTGGTGTTGCCAGGTTTGTCTGGTGCTGTCAACAGTACTCCTAAGAGATCTGAGACAGAAGTGAGCCTATCTGGGTTGCCTTCTCTTGCTAGGTTGAAGGGCAGACAAGACCGGGTTTAGGTCACCTTATTGAGCTGGAAGGCACTCTGCTGCTGTGTTGTTCCTCTAGTTTGTGGTACCTAATCTTTCCTATCTTCTTTTTATGTCATTCAGAAATCTCATTTGATTGCCTCTTACATTGTTTCCAGGCCTTATAATTGTACTTTACAGGGAAGGGCAGGGAAAATCATATCTAAGCCATATTTTGTGGGTCTGAAGTATGGCATATTATTTGGAAACCACCATAGAACCTTCTTCATAATATAGACCCAGTATGTATTTATGAAGTAAACACATAAAGAAAGCCAAACTACAACTTGTTGATGTCGAACCACAAATATTTCTTGAAAGTTGCTGAAAATCATCAGTTTTTACTTTGCTAAAGTTGGTATCAGGGCTGGGAAAAATAAATCTCTAGGATACCTGAGTGTTTTTTCCACATCTCTTAGTGGATTCTAACTCCTGGCCATTCATCATTGGTATGCCTTAGTTAAATTACTGATCCACTTGTTGTCCAGGTATGTGTCACAGGGCTAAAATCCTTCACAAGGTCTTGATCAAGACATAACATCCTGGCTACAGCTAAGTTAAATGCAATATTTGCTCATGGCACTGTAAAATCTGAAATATGTTCATGGTAGAATCCAAAGTTCACAACACAAGAGTGATGATAAGCAACAGGATCTTAGGTAGATTAAGATCACAGGTAGAAACATTACTCACAAGGTCAGAAGCAAAGAAGGTCAGCAACATGTGGGGAAGCAGAATATAAGACAGTCCATGAGGTGTTTTTCATACAGAGACCATATGGTCATTTAATTTTGACTGAGCACTTGGGACAGCAACAACTTCCACGCAGGTCACCTTTTACATGGAGCACGTATCATATGCATGGCTCAGGTTCTGATAGCAAAATTCCAATAAAATAATATTAATAAATGAAATTGGAGAAGCATGTCTCCAAATACTATGCTCTTTTTCATTCCATTGTCTCATGTTCATTAGCATAAAACATCAACTCGTTCAATTTATTGTCAGGTGAAACATATTGTGAAGTAGTTTTGCATGTTTAATGTCTCACACTGCAAAATTGCAAACCTACAGTACCTACTTTTCTGTATTTTATATATTTTTTCATTTATAACTCATGACTAAATGATTTTTATAATTTTTAACAAAAATATAATAAAACAAGCATTACAAATAATTTCAGGCTTCCTGTAATGAAGATATTAAATGATTTTAATAAACATTTTAACCTAGGATTAGAAAGCATGTTTTTGCCATAAAACCTCCGGGTATCCTAAGGTAGATTATATTACTTTCTACTCTAGGAATCATAGTTTTCATTCTAAATTATAGAAGTATAAGTAAAAAGACCATGTGGGCATATGCAATCTATCTTGAATTATCATACTATTGGTGGTTTGCATGACAATCCTTAAATGTTACCTTATATTAGTGTATTCATTTCACTACTAAAATTAAGTATATCAATATGATGCCTTTCACAGTATGCAAAATTAAATGTTATTCATCATTAAGTGCTTTAGCAAATCCATTAGGTTCTAATTATACTTTAATTTACTCAGTAGCAGGTAATATATGTGGTTTTCATTCTTCCATAGAAAGAATTACATTAAAATCTTGCTGAAAATGCACTCTCTTTGCATTTAACTCGTGTTTCAATAATAATGTTGACTAGATATAACAAATAAATTGTCTAATGGGAGGGATATTTTCAACTAACAGGATTACAAGAGGCTGAATTGAATAAGTAGTACATATGTAATATAATGAGCCTTTATACATGGTCTTTCCTGTCTGGTTTAATTGGTTCAAGCACTCACTACAGACTTATTTCTCAATTTGGGGAAAGTAATTCCGTTCTCATTACTAGCATAATACCCAATTAATAAAAATTGTCCTGAGTCTATTTTTTTGTTTCACCAATTGATGGGGAAAGGAAAGTATCTTTGTAGAATTTCACCCCTTCAAAAATTAATTAACTCCTCTGAAAATTACTCCAGATGGGAAAACCATATCTATCTCCAGAGATGTGCAACCCCATCCACAAAAGCTTTCACGATAAAAATCTGACAAATAACATTTTGTCTTTTAAACTGTGAGGTTTGTTTTGTCTTTGAAACCACTAGTAGGCCCACATGGAGAGTCCTTAATCAGAAATTATTCCACAAAAATTATTCCAGATACCACTCTGATTACAATTATCTGACAGTTTGAAACTGTGTAGATACTTTTTAGTAGTATATGAGAGATTTCTCTTTACTCTGGAATTTCAAAAGAGACATACAGAACACATATTTGAAAATAAAAACAAACCTCCAAAAAATCCAGTCTATGCAATAAACTGTATGTAGTATACTAAATAGTTAACCTAAACATATCTATACCAAATTATATATAATATCAACATATAATTATAGCTGTCCTTAGATTAACAACCAAATACAATTCACCAGGGAAAAAGGAAAGTTTTACCTATATGTGACAATTCCTAGTAGAAATTTCATTTACTATGATGTAAATTACTGTAATATCGGTAAAGACTACCATCAGTCAATTTCCTTCACTATTAAAGCCTTTTGCTGACTCTTGGGAAACTCTTAGGAAAATAGAAAACTCTCTCTAGTTAATGGCTTCTTTAATCCATACATATAAGAAACAATTAATTTCATAGCAAGTAGGAGTATATACTGTAATGCCGTACAGGAGTACCTATACTTCCTCTTTTGAAAGTATTCTACCATTTTATCCTTAGTGATGACCCTTACAAAGGTTATTGTTTTTGTTTTTAATCATAATGTGTATGTATGTATTTACAGGCTCAGTATAACCCTGTTTCACCAACGACCATTTGAGCTATGTTCAGGTTTTTCTTTCTAGTATATAAGCACTATAATTTAAGATCAAGACTTAACCTGTGATCTAAACGAAATCATTTATCTCCTTCTCAGGAATCTTCCAATATTGATTATTCCTTATATATCCTGGATCTTCATCACACACACCTCTATGCGATGCTTCCAATCCACATTTAATTATACTGAAATTTTCCCAATTTAAAGACAATAATTTTCCTCATCCTGACTTATCCCCCTAAAATCATACCTAACTTCAGAGGAGAGATATTCCTGCCACTATCATTACATCCTCCCCTTCACATACTGCTCAGTGAATCCTGATGTCTTTTTCAGCAGCCTTTTCCACCACCACTGCACAAAATGGCTCTAACTGATGTAATAACGACTTCTGAGTCACTCAATCTAATGGATATTTTTATACCACATCCTACTTGACTCAATTTCACTCAAAACTATTTACACACACACTTTCTTAAAACACTAATGGTTTCCTTGAGACCACATTTATACTTCATGTCTCTTCACTCCTTTGTCTCTTCTGCTGATTCACTCTCATCTACCCAAGCAATGTATATTAGAATTTCTGCAAGTTTGGTCTTTAGCCATATTTAATCCATATTTCCTCATCCCCACCCACAATTTCAGTTACAATCTATTCACAAATGACCCCAGATATATTTCTTCCGTCAAGACTTCTTCTCTGAGGTCTTCCAAAAACTTAGATTCTCACAGATCTCTCAAATTTTTAAAACAGCTTTATCAATATATAATTCACATATCATATAATTTACCCATTTAAGGTACACAGGTCGATGGATTTTGGTATATTCACATATATGAACAACCATCATCACAATCTAATTTTAGAACAGTTTTCATCTCAAAAACACATCCCATATACCCTTTAGCTAAAACCTTCCTATTTCTCCATCTATACTCCAGCCCTACAAAACTATTAATCTACTATTTGTCTCTGTAGAGTCTGGATATTTCATGAAAGGGAATCATATTATATGTAATCTTTTGTGACTGGCTTCTTTTACTTAGCATAATATTTTTAAGGTTTGTCCATGTTGTAACATGTATCATAACTCCATTTTTATGGCTGAATAATAATATTCCATTGTATGGATATACCACTATTTTTTAGCATTTTTCACTTGAACAATAAGTTTGTTTCCACATTTTGGTTATTATGAATAGCACTGCCATTAACTTTCATGTACATGTTTTTGTGTAAACATGTTTCCATTTCTCTTAGGTAAACACCTTGGAGTAGAATTACTGGGTCATACGGTAACTCTGTGTGAAATCATTTGAAGAACTGCCTGAGTATTTCTCAAATTGGTTGCACCATTTTCCATTCCCACCAGTAGCATATGAGAGAGTTCAGATATTTCCACATTCTCACCACAACTTGTTCTTATCTGATTTTTTTATTTTGGTCACACTAGCGAGTATGAAGAGGCCCGTCAAATTTAACATGCCTAAATCTAAACTCATCATCTTCTCCAACCTTTTATTTTTTTTTTTTTAAGATTTTTTTTTTTTTGATGTGGACCGTTTTTAAAGTCTTTATTGAATTTGTTACAATATTGCTTCTGGTTTTTTTATGTTTTGGTTTTTTGGCCTTAAGGCATGTGGGATCTTAGCTCCCTGACCAGGATCAAACCTGCACCCCCTGCCCTGGAAGGCGAAGTTCTAACCACTGGACCGCCAGAGAAGTCCCTTCCCCAACCTTTTAAATCTGCCCCTTTTCCAGGGCTGCATATTTCAGTGAACATTATTAATTTTTTTTCAATGCATAATAAAAAGGTGATTATGATTTGATTATTATTGAGGTATAATTGACATATTACACTATATCAGTTTCAGGTGTAAAATGTAATTTTTGATATTTGTATATATTGTGAAATAAAAACAAGTCTAGCTAATATCCTACACCATGATATTAGTTTTTTAAAGTAGAAAACTAGGAATAATTGTTGATTGTCCCCTCTCCTTCATCATCCATGTTTTATCTATCAGAGTCCTACACATTCCATTTCATAACTATCTATTGAACTCACTTTCCTGCTTCTCTACTATGTCAATCCAGTTTAAATTACCACAGCTCACCTGGCCCAATGCAGACTTTCCTAACCAGTCTTCTCAGGTCTCTTCTTACCCTCATTCAAAACATTTTCCACAGCAAAGTGACATTTTTCAAAGAAATGTAGGAGTATGTCACACTCCTCCTTCAAAGTCTTCATTAATTCTCCATTATTATTTAAATAATGGATAAAATCCTTAAATTAACCTACATGTTTCAGCATGATCTGGATTAGCTGATTCTTACTGCCTCATACCCACCTACTAATCTCCTTACTAGCCATATGTCCTTGATTCATTTTCCCCATCATGCTATGCTCTTAACCACCTCAGGACTTTTTTACAGTCAGTGTCCTATAACTTGCAAGTTTTCATCCACTCTTTTCTCTGTGGGTTCAGTTGATATTCTTCCCTAAATATTCAGTTAAAATATTGTTTCCTCAAGAACAGCTTCCAGTTATACACTTTCATAGCAATATTTCCATGTGGATAGAAGTTATGAGAACTGAAATTAAATTCTTAATTGCATAATGAATGCTAAATTTGTTCTATCACTAAAACATGAGTTTCATGAAGGCAAGTGGGGGAATGTCTTATTATCTGCTCTAAGTCCAGTGACTAATTTAGAATGTGTGTGCATGCAATGATTAAATAAATAAATAAATAAATAATATTCTTACATAAAAACCAAACAGATATAATTTGAAGAATTTGCAAACATCACATGATTTTTTACACTTAAACCATTTACCTTCAAAATATTATCAAGTAGTTTATTGTAATGTTGATCTATAACCATGAGTGGCAATTGCAAAGAACTACAATCCTACCTCTTTATAATTCTTTAAATCTCTTGACCCTGATGTGCTGTATAGGAACAAGAAGCAAAGTTAGACCCTTAACAGTATACTCAGTAATATCCTAGGAAACAAAAGCAAAGATATCTATGCAATTCAGTATAATCACAAATGTTAAATATCACGAGGCATGCTGATGACACGTCTGTATCTGAGTTATTTATTTCAATTTATATATAACTAAAAGCTTATAAAACAACTTAGCATTTATTCCATAACTATATACTTATCTCAGCACTATACTAAGAACTGTGATTACACATGTGTAAATGTTTTTGGTCAATGATTTTAAGCCCAATTCAATCCAGAAGCAATTGTCTCTATTGTATCATGAGAACAGCTGAAGAGGTTACTTACTTTATTTAACCTGAACAGGTTTTAGTTTTAGCTATTTTGTTAATAATTATTCACTTAAATTATATAGATAACATTTCCAAAAAAAAGTCTAATACATTATCCCTTTCCTCAAGGGTCAATATAATCAAATTCCCCAATTAATTCAGGCTTGTATCTTGACTGAGCCATTCAGACCACTCTGATTTTGAATGTCAAAGCTTTCTGGGTCAAACCAGAATATGGCTCATGATTCCAAGCATTTTATTAGAAATCATGCTCTGAGGGGTAATGAGGCTGTCCTAGCTATGTGAAAATGTAGGGCAACATTATTCAAAGATTCTCACAGGGAATCCTAGGAAGAGAGACTAAACATTCAGAGTTAAAAGGAAAAAGATTTTATATCATACACACTCATGCATGTATATACAAGTTTTTTCCATCACCTTAAAGTGATGGAGAAAATGCTGGTAAATCTATTTATCTGTCTATTTATCTGTTAATAGATAGAGGTACCTTTCTCTCTCCCTCTCCCTGTTGCATTCATTAAATCTACAGAATTTAATATCATAAAATAATAAACAATTAACATTAAAAATTCCATTTACACTCAAAATACATGCACAATGCTTATTTTTTTCATGGAATATCAGATATTTGTGCAGTAAGAATTTCCAAAATATTTATATTGTTTTTAGCCAATGATTTGTATTGAATCAAGTGACTACTTAGTCAGATCAGAGTCCTGAAATTCAGTTATTTTGACATGAAGCAAAACAATTTTTAGCACTAAAATTTAAAAATAAATAAGTTATTTTCATTTCTAGGTGAACAATTTTTATTTTATGACATAGTTTCAGAGTATATAATAATTATTTACTGAGATTGATATCTTAAAACATTTCTGATTCATTAGGCATTCTTGAAATCATGTACATAATAGGAGCCCCAGTAGCAAAAAGAAGAGTGAATGGAAAAATACTATTTGAAGGTAGTAGATAGCTGAAGAAAGAGCAGAATGTTCAGTTTCAGGGAGCACATACAGAAAAGCCCAAATGCGTAATTACCACATAATATATACCTAGCCTTATGTAGAGAAACTATAGAATGTCCAAAGCTAATAGAATATATTAAAAGTAGCTAAAATATAACTCACAAATAACAGTTATATTTTTTAAGAAACAAGTACAACAATATCTTCAAATACTAAGACAAAATATGCAATCTGCAGTTTTATGCCTAGCTTCCTTTTTTTCCTCTCTCTTCACTACCTACATAACTTCCCTAAAGGAACTTCTGAAGAATGCACTTTAAGAGGAAGAAAATTATTCCATAAGGAAAGTATGAGATTTTCTTTAAAGGACTAGTAAGTAAAGAAATTGCTCTTTGAAAATGTTCTGCATGTTCTATTTTATGAAATGATTTTGTCTTTTTCCCTCATTTGCCTATAACACTATGAAGTCCTAGAAGAATGGAACAGCACTTAATAAACTACATATGTATGCTAAAATAAAGTTTGCCAGCCATACTCTATGCCCCTCATCAATTCTGTGGCTTACTTACCACAGGAGCTATGTTCTTATTAAATCTACATTCATGCAGTTTTTATCACTAATGATCTCATCCTTCATGTCAACATTCTCTATGCATGTGTCTGATCTGTCATGTCTAAGGAGGAGCTTATCTGCCTCTAGAACTCATTTCTTTCTTTCAAGAATAGCCTGGGAATTCCCTGACAGTCCAGTGGTTAGGACTCTGCACTTCCACTAGGGGGCCTGGGTTCGATCCCTAGTTGGGGAACTAAAATCCTGCAAGCCACATGGCATGGCCAAAAAAAAAAAAAAAAAGAGAATGTGCTATACCAAAATTCACTGATTCCTACTACTAAACATTTCTCATCTGTGCTTTATCATTCAAGCCCTCATTTAAGTTCTTCTAAAATGTCTTAAAGCAATCTGCTTTTTTCTTTGATTCCTTTCATTACTTTTTAATTTTAGTTTTTTGTGCCAGACTCCTCAAATGGTTTATGCCCTTTACTCCAATTGTCAACACACACAAAAAAGCACACAACCTTAATTTCTGTAAAATGTCTTCTGCTCCCATCCACTGTTCAAGGTCATACTTAACACATTCACCAAATCTAATAAACGTTTTTAAATGGTTTATTCTACTTTACCCTCATTCTTCATTTCAGTCAGTGACCCTTCTCCAACATAAAAATACAAAATGCTATCATTATATGTTTTTCTGTGGATTATTTTCTCAACGTCCTATCACCTGCCTTTGCAGGTTCTCAACAGTCTGTTTATAGAACAGATTGCCTTCACCTTAAAAGAAGCTGGATTGGATAATCCTTAAATTCCTTTCAAAACCAAATACAGTTCTCCAAATAGAGTTCTCTGTTTATACTTGTGCTCATCTGGATGTCTATAAGTTTAGGAGATAGCTGATAATAATACTTACTTCATAAGCTTATTGTCTACATTCAGGGAGATAATGCATGTAAGATGCCTGGCACATGTTTTAACTCTCAGTGAATGCTAGATAAGATTATTCCTGTTATTATCTACCAAATTCACAAATGGATATAAACTGGTTCCTTCTTTTGTTGTTGATCTCTCTTACCTGGCCAAGATAACATCTGGCCACTTTTCAACACTCCATTTATTTTCATCTAGAGTTGTGCTATCCAATAAACTTGATAAATCGTTCCATCTTCCGATTTTTTAAATGATATAGTACAAAGACCTTTTGAAATTGATACAGCACAGCACCAAAGTAAAATATACATAGGTTATTATTTATGTTAATGTTAGTATTTTATGTCAGTAGGGCAGGTATTAATTCCCATTTATTTTCTATTTTATTCATACTAAATTTATATCATAGCATTAATTGTATATGATTCCATGTATTCCACAGCTCTAGACATATTGAGCTATTAATGGCTATATTCTGAGTGCCTCTGATTGACTAAGTAGACCAGATGCTGATCCACTTAACAGTGAGGTCTTCAGCACACTTTTCCGCATTTCTTGATTAATACTTCATACAAGACTGAATCAAACTCTTTCTAAAGTCAAGATAAATTGCATCTAATGCTTCTCCCTGATTTACTATGCCATTATTCTGTCAATAGAAAGATATCTGCTACCACTGTGACAGAATTTGTTCTTTATTAAGCCCTGTGTGTTTCCCAGTACATCATTCTAGACTAGGTGTCTGAAAATGGGATTTTAGACTTTTTTTCCAGATTTTGTTAGAGCTATAATTTCAAGGGTGATGCCTTTTTACTTTTTTAAGACTTGGTATTATATTAGCCCCAAGAGTGCTCAAAGAAATTAAAGACTAAAATTATACTAGTCAGTCTTTCCATATCCTATATCTTTAGATTTTAACAGCTTATTTAAGCAATCTCAATATATTTTCCCCTTATTTACACTCTATTTTTGCCCTTGCAATTTCTGGGCTACCTACCACAATTTTCAGATAACAATTGATTTTTTCTGTAAATATACAAAGAAAGTACTACATTTTCATTTTAAGTAAGCATAGCAATACTTTCCTTTTTGTGAAAGACAACATTTCCTTTACTTTTCTCTTGTGTCTAATATGGTTACAGAATCTCAGAAATTGCTTACATGTATTTTTAATATTTTACTGACAAAATGATATCATTTTTTAAATATCCTGATATTTTATGCTTTCTATGATGATTCCACCTCAGTTCTGGTTTATTAAACTGTAATTTTTTCATGCCATTTGTTTTTGGCAAATATTCTTTTACTACATTCATTTGCGTTTTAACATCAGAAGATTATGAAGTAGCAATGTTTTTGATAGGAAACACCAGAAAATGATCTATCAGTTGAACCCATATACTTAATTTCTGCCTTGGCATTTATTTTCTCCATTTTAATGTATATTTGATGTACATTTGGTATTTACATTTATATTATTTCTGACTTCTTCTGTACATGTATTCAAGGTGACTTGCATAAGAAAATGTTAAAACATTTCAAAATGAGACAAAGAGAAAATAAAGTTGAGAAAGAGTAAGAGAGCCAGAATGACCTTAGACCAAAATGCCTGTTCTGAGGTGAGCCTCAGATTTGAGTATAAGCTTTTAGCAGTCAACACAGAAAAGACCAATCAATTCCAAAACATGAGCACATATTAAATTTTCAGGAGAACATTATTATTGTTTAAACTGATATCAGAGAGGAATTTCCAACATACAATGTCAACCTCAGGGCCTGGCCCATATTAACTATTCAAACAAAGATTTGAAATGAATGAATGGATATATGAGTGAATTTTTAACTGTAGTCATATTTATATAATCCTCATGACAAATGCAGCAATGAGTTTTAAACACCTATTTCTCATAAGAGACTTCAACATTGCTTGATACCATCACCCTGAACTCTTAATTGTTTAAGAGCAATTCCATAGTGAGGCCAGAAGGATTCATTCTTTGTCGTGGCTTTCTAAGCGATAGATGTTAGAACAACTGAGGAATCAAGGCACATCTTTCAGATGCACCTTCGCAACTTTCAAGGCAGTAAGTTTAAGATTGCTGCTCACCTGTAGTCAAATATGAGCCATGTGTTAAACAACCAGATACTGGGAAAACTGAACAGCCCTTGAAAAAAAAATCAAGGTATTTGATGCAGACATGAATGGAAAGAAAGATCATCTCCTTCCAAATGACCATAAACCACTATTTTAATTATCTTGGACCGCCATAACTTAATACCACAGACTGGGCGGCTTAAACAACAGACATTTACTTCTCACAGCTCTGGAGACTCGGAAGTCACGGTCTGAGTGCCTGTGATTTGTTTCCTGGTTAGGGTCCTCTTATTGGCTTGCAGGTAAGCAACCTTCTCACTTTGTCCTCACATGGCAGCTAAAGAGAGTTCTTATCTGCCTTCCTCTTACTGGAAGGAATAATCCCAACATAGGGTCCCCAACCTCATGACCTCATCTAAGCAAATTACCTCCCCAAAGCCTCATTTCTAAATACCATTACTTTGGGGGTTACAGCTCCGACATATGAATTTTGGACGCTAAAAAACATTCGATCTATAACACACAGCAAATCTTTTCCTTTCTCAACAGAGTTTGACAAAAGTGATTTAAAAGTATTTCCTCTGTTTAAGTATCACTAGGTGAGAGAGATTGAATATCACCTGCTATTACCTCCATGTTTCTGAGGATACACCTATTTTTGCAATCCTCTTTAAGCCTGGAAAACAGCAAGCACTCTATGAATGTTTACCAAACTGAAATTTGAATCTGATCCTGTACTCTCCTTGAGTGGCCAGTTTTGAATACCTTTGGGTTTGAGGGGCTTTGCTGCACAGAAACTGAGCGACTGTGACTTCAGGGTTGTCAAGAAACTCCACAGAGGGGGCTTCCAGAAAGATGGCGGAAGAGTAAGACGCGGTTCCTCCCCACAGATACACCAGAAATACATCTACACATGGAACAACTCCTACAGAACACCTACTGAACGCTGGCAGAAGACCTCAGACCTCCCAAAAGTCAAGAAACCCCCCACGTACCTGGGTAGGGCAAAAGAAAAAAGAGCGACAAAAGGATAGGGACGGGCATTCACCAGTGGGAGGGGGCTGTGAAGGAGGAAAGCTTTCCACACACTAGGAAGCCCCTTCACGGGCGGAGACTGCGGGTGGCGGAGGGGGAAAGCTTCGGAGCCACAGAGGAGAGCACAGCAACAGGGGTGCGGGGGGCAAAGCGGGGAGATTCCCGAACAGAGGATCAGGGCCGACCGGCACTCACCAGCCCGAGAGGCTTGTCTACTCACCGGCTGCGGCGGGCGGGGCTGGGAGTTGAGGCTCGGGCTTCCGTCGGAGCGCAGGGAGAAGACTGGGGCTGGCAGCGTGAACACAGCCTGCAGGGGGCTAGTGCGCCACAGCTAGCTGGGAGGGAATCCGGGGAAAAGTCTGGACCTGCCGAAGAGGCAAGAGACTTTTTCTTCCCTCTTTGTTTCCTGGTGCGCGAGGAGAGGGGATTAAGAGCGCTGCTTAAAGAAGCTCCAGAGACGGACGCGAGCCGCGGCTAAAAGCACGGACTCCAGAGACGGGCATGAGACGCTAAGGCTGCTGCTGCCACCACCGAGAAGCCTGTGTGCGAGCACAGGTCACTATCCACACCCTCCTTCCAGGGAGCCTGTGCAGCCCGCCACTGCCAGGGTCCTGGAATCCAGGCACAACTTCCCCGGGAGAACGCACGGCGCGCCACACGCTGGTGCAACGTCACGCTGCCTCTGACGCAGCAGGCCCGCCCCGCATCCATACCCCTCCCTCCCCCCAGCCTGAGTGAGCCAGAGTCCCGGAAGCAGCTGCTCCTTTAACCCCATCCTGTCTGAGCGAAGAACAGACGCCCTCCGCGACGTACATGCAGAGGCGGGGCCAAATCCAAAACTGAGCCCCTGGGAGCTGTGAGAACAAAGAAGAGAAAGGGAAATCTCTCCCAGCAGCCTCAGCAGCAGCGGATTAAAGCTCCACAATCAACTTGATGTACCTGCATCTGTGGAATACATGAATAAACAACGAATCATCCCAAATTAAGGAGGTGGACTTGAGAGCAAGATTTATTATTTTTTTCCCTTTTCCTCTTTTTGTGTGTATGTGTACGCTTCTGTGTGAGATTTTGTGGGTATAGCTTTGCTTCCACCATTTGTCCTAGGGTTCTATCCGTCTGTTTTTTTTTTTCTCTTATTATTTTTTATTTTAAAAACTTTATTATATTTCACCTTACTTTATTTTATTTTACTTTATCTTCTTTCTTTCTTTTTTTTCCTTCCTTCCCTCCTTCCTTCCTCCCTCCTTTCTTTCTTTCTTTCTTTCTGTCTTTCTTTCCTTTCTTTCTTCTAGTAATTCTTTCTACTTTTTCTCCCTTTTATTCTGAGCCGTGTGGATGAAAGGCTCTTGGTGCTGCAGCCAGGAGTCAGTGCTGTGCCTCTGAGGTGGGAAAGCCAACTTCAGAACACTGGTCCACACGAGACCTCCCAGCTCCACATAATATCAAATGGCGAAAATCTCCCAGAGATCTCCATCTCAATGCCAGCACCCAGCTTCACTCAACGACCAGCAAGCTACAATGCTGGACATCCTATGCCAAACAACTAGCAAGACAGGAACACAACCCCACCCATTAGCAGAGAGGCTGCCTAAAATCATAATAAGTCCACAGACACCCCAACACACCATCAAACTTGGACCTGCCCAACAGAAAGAAAAGATCCAGCCATATCCACCAGAACACAGGCACTGCTCCCCTCCACCAGGAAGCCTACACAACCCACTGAACCAACCTTAGCCACTGGGGACAGACACCAAAAACAACGGGAACTACGAACCTGCAGCCTGCAAAAAGGAGACCCCAACCACAGTAAGATAAGCAAAAGGAGAAGACAGAAAAACACACAGCAGATGAAGGAGCAAGATAAAAACCCACCAGACCTAACAAATGAAGAGGAAATAGGCAGTCTACCTAAAAAAGAATTCAGAATACTGATAGTAAAGATGATCCAAAATCTTGGAAATAGAATAGACAAAATGCAAGAAACATATAACAAGGACCTAGAAGAACTAATGATGAAATAAACAATGATGAACAACACAATAAATGAAATTAAAAATACTCTAAATGGGATCAATAGCAGAATAACTGAGGCAGAAGAACGGATAAGTGACCTGGAAGATAAAATAGTGGAAATAACTACTGCAGAGCAGAATAAAGAAAAAAGAATGAAAAGAACTGAGGACAGTCTCACAGACCTCTGGGACAACATTAAACGCACCAACATTCGAATTATAGGGGTTCCAGAAGAAGAAGAGAAAAAGAAAGGGACTGAGATAATATTTGAAGAGATTATAGTTGAAAACTTCCCTAATATGGGAAAGGAAATAGTTAATCAAGTCCAGGAAGCACAGAGAGTCCCATACAGGAAAAATCCAAGGAGAAATACACCAAGACATATTAATCAAACTGTCAAAAATTAAATACAAAGAAAACATATTAAAAGCAGCAAGGGAAAAACAACAAATAACACACAAGGGAATCCCCATAAGGTTAACAGCTGACCTTTCAGCAGAAACTCTGCAAGCCAGAAGGGACTGGCAGGACATATGTAAAGTGATGAAGGAGAAAAACCTGCGACCAAGATTACTCTACACAGCAAGGATCTCATTCAGATTTGATGAAGAAATTAAAACCTTTACAGACAAGCAAAAGCGGAGAGAGTTCAGCACCACCAAACCAGCTTTACAACTGCTAAAGAAACTTCTCTAGGCAAGAAACACAAGAGAAGGAAAAGACCGACAATAATGAACCCAAAACAATTAAGAAAATGGGAATAGGAACATACATATCAATAATTACCTTAAATATAAATGGACTAAATGCTCCCACCAAAAGATACAGATTGGCTGAATGGATTCAAAAACAAGACCCATATATTTGCTGTCTACAAGAGACCCCCTTCAGACCTACAGACACATACAGACTGAAAGTAAGGGGATGGAAAAAGATATTTCATGCAAATGCAAACCAAAAGAAAGCTGGAGTAGCAATTCTCATATCAGACAAACTAAACTTTAAAATAAAGACTATTAGAAGTGACAAAGAAAGACACTACATAATGATCAAGGGATCAATCCAAGAAGAAGATATAACAATTGTAAATATTTATGCACCCAACATAGGAGCACCTCAATACATAAGGAAAATACTAACAGCCATAAAAGGGGAAATCGACAGTAACACATTCATAGTAGGAGACTTTAACACCCCACTTTCACCAATGGACAGATCATCCAAAATGAAAATAAAGAAGGAAACACAAGTGTTAAATGATACATTAAACAAGATGGACTTAATTAATATTTATAGAACATTCCATCCAAAAACAACAGAATACACATTTTTCTAAAGTGATCATGCAACATTCTCCAGGATAGATCATATCTTGGGTCACAAATCAAGCCTTGGTAAATTTAACAAAATTGAAATTGTATCAAGTACCTTTTCCGACCACAATGCTATGAGACTAGATATCAATTACAGGATGAGATCTGTAAAAAATACAAACACATGGAGGCTAAACAATACACTACTTAATAACCAAGTGATCACTGAAGAAATCAAAGAGGAAATTTAAAAAATAGCAAGAAACAACTGACAATGGAAACACGGCGACCCAAAATCTATGGGATGAAGCAAAAGCAGTTCTAAGAGGGAAGTTTATAGCAATATAATCGTACCTTAAGAAACAGGAAACATCTCGAATAAACAACCTAACCTTGCAACTAAAGCAATTAGAGAAAGAAGAACAAACCCCCCCCCATTGTTAGCAGAAGGAAAGAAACCATAAAAATCAGATCAGAAATAAATGAAAAAGAAATGAAGGAAACAATAGCAAAGATCAATAAAACTAAAAGCTGGTTCTTTGAGAAGATAAACAAAATAGATAAACTGTTAGCCAGACTCATCAATAAAAAAAGGGAGAAGACTCAAATCAATAGAATTAGAAATGAAAAAGGAGAAGTAACAACTGACACTGCAGAAATACAAAAGATCATGAGAGATTACTACAAGCAACTCTATGCCAATAAAATGAGACAACCTGGAAGAAATGGACAAATTCTTAGAAATGCACAACGTGCCAAGACTGAATCAGGAAGAAATAGAAAATATGAACAGACCAATCACAAGCACTGAAATTGAAACTGTGATTAAAAATCTTCCAACAAACAAAAGCCCAGGACCAGATGGCTTCACAGGCGAATTCTATCAAACATTTAGAGAAGAGCTAACACCTATCCTCCTCAAACTCTTCCAAAATATAGCAGAGGGAGGAACACTCCAAAACTCATTCTATGAGGCCACCATCACCCTGATACCAAAACCAGACAAGGATATCACAAAGAAAGAAAACTACAGGCCAATATCACTGATGAACGCAGATGCAAAAATCCTCAACAAAATACTAGCAAACAGAATCCAACAGCACATTAAAAGGATAATACAGCATGATCAAGTGGGGTTTATTCCAGGAATGCAAGGATTCTTAAATATACACAAATCAATCAACATGATACACCATATTAACAAATTGAAGGAGAAAAACCATATGATCATCTCAATAGATGCAGAGAAAGCTTTTGACAAAATTCAACACCCATTTATGATAAAAACCCTGCAGAAAGTAGGCATAGAGGGAACTTTCCTCAACATAATAAAGGCCATATATGACAAACCCACAGCCAACATTGTCCTCAATGGTGAAAAACTGAAAGCGTTTCCACTAAGATCAGGAACATGACAAGGTTGCCCACTGTCACCACTCTTATTCAACATAGTTTTGGAAGTTTTTACCACAGCAATAAGAGAAGAAAAGGAAATAAAAGGAATCCAATCGGAAAAGAAGTAAAGCTGTCACTGTTTGCTGATGACACGATACTATACATAGAGAATCCTAAAGATGCTACCAGAAAACTACTAGAGCTAACCAATGAATTTCATAAAGTAGTAGGATACAAAATTAATGCACAGAAATCTCTTGCATTCCTATACACTAATGATGACAAATCTGAAAGTGAAATCAAGAAAACACTCCCATTTACCACTGCAACAAAAAGAATAAAATATCTAGGAATAAACCTGCCTAAGGAGACAAAAGACCTGTATGCAAAATATTATAAGACACTGATGAAAGATATTAAAGATGATACAAATAGATGGAGAGATATACCATGTTCTTGGATTGGAAGAATCAACATTGTGAAAATGATTCTACTACCCAAAGCAATCTACAGATTCAATGCAATCCCTATCAAACTACCACTGGCATTTTTCACAGAACTACAACAAAAACTTTCACAATTTGTATGGAAACACAAAACACCCCGAATAGCCAAAGCAATCTTGAGAACGAAAAACGGAGCTGGAGGAATCAGGCTCCTGGACTTCAGCCTATACTACAAATCTACAGTAATCAAGACAGTATGGTACTGGCACAAAAACAGAAAGATCAATGGAACAGGATAGAAAGCCCAGAGATAAACCCACGCACATATGGTTACCTTATCTTTGATAAAGGAGGCAGGAATGTACAGTGGAGAAAGGACAGCCTCTTCAATAAGTGGTGCTGGGAAAACCGGACAGGTACATGTAGAAGTATGAGATTAGATCACTCCCTAACATCATACACAAAAATAAGCTCAAAATGGATTAAAGATCTAAATGTAAGGCCAGAAACTATAAAACTCTTAGAGGAAAACATAGGAAGAACACTCTATGACATAAATCACAGCAAGATCCTTTGTGACCCACCTCCAAGCTAAATGGAAATAAAAACAAAATTAAACAAATTGGACCTAAGGAAACTTCAGAGCTTTTGCATAGCAAAGGAAACCATAAACAAGACCAAAATATAACCCTCAGAATGGGAGAAAATATTTGCAAATGAAGCAACTGACAAATGATTAATCTCCAAAATTTATAAGCAGCTCATGTAGCTCAATAACAAAAAAACAACCCAATCCAAAAATGGGCAGGAGACCTAAATAGACATTTCTCCAAAGAAGATATACAGACTGCCAACAAACACATGAAAGAATGCTCAACATCATTAATCATTAGAGAAATGCAAATCAAAACTACAATGAGATATCATCTCACACCAGTCAGAATGGCCATCATCAAAAAATCTAGAAATAATAAATGCTGAAGAGGGTGTGGAGAAAAGGGAACCCTCTTGCACTGTTGGTGGGAATGTAAATTGATACAGCCACTGTGGAGAACAGTATGGAGGTTCCTTAAAAACCTACAAATAGAACTACCATATGACCCAGCAATCCCAGTACTGGGCATATACCCTGAGAAAACCATAATTCAAAAAGAGTCATGTACCAAAATGTTCATTGCAGCTCTATTTACAATAGCCTGGAGATGGAAACAATGTAAGTGTCCATCGTCGGAGGAATGGATAAAGAAGATGTGGCACATATTTACAATGGAATATTACTCAACCATAAAAAAAACCGAAACTGAGCTATTTGTAATGAGGTGGATAGACCTAGAGTCTGTCATACAGAGTGAAGTAAGTCAGAAAGAAAAAGACAAATACCGTATGCTAACACATATATATGGAATTTAAGAAAAAAAGATGTCATGAAGAACCTAGGGGTAAGACAGGAATAAAGACACAGACCTACTAGAGAATGGACCTGAAGATATGGGGAGGGGGCAGGGTAAGCTGTGACAAAGCGAGAGAGAGGCATGGACATATATACACTACCAAACGTAAGGTAGATAGCTAGTGGGAAGCAGCCGCATAGCACAGGGAGATCAGCTCAGTGCTCTGTGACCGCCTGGAGGGGTGGGATAGGGAGGGTGGAAGGGAGAGAGACATAAGAGGGAAGAGATATGGGAACATATGTGTATGTATAACTGATTCACTTTGTTATAAAGCAGAAACTAACACACCATTGTAAAGCAATTATACTCCAATAAAGATGTAAAGATAAAGCCCCCCCCAAAAAAAAGTATCACTAGGTGAATAGTTTCCCTCATTTCAACTCCCAAGTTACTAACCTTAATCTTGCTATCCCATGACAAAGATGGTAGACATTCAATTGACATGCTCTATTAAAATATTGAAACACTTAAATTTTATTGTTAAAAATACAAAAGTTTTGTGATTCCTGCTAATCTGATGCTCTCCAAGGCCTCCTCCTGTAGAATGTGTTACATTCTACAGTCCAGAACTAAACAAGCACTAAAGTACTTATTCAAACATTTGAGTGGTCCGGAACTCTGACATAAAGTACTTAATAAATAGTGGCTACTATTATTATCATCATTTGTAATTAAGGATATATTAAAAATATTTCACAACCAATAAAAAACCCAACAAATTCAACCTTAACTATGTGCTGCAAACCAATATTCACTCTCATTCATAAAGCTATCATCATCATCATCATCATCATCACATTATTATCTACTTTGTTAAGTCCTTTGTATCAGGTGCTATCCTAATCTCTTGATATTTGATCATCTAATCTAATCTCTACAAAAATACATTTGAAGTAGATACTATTATGTAAATTTCAAGATAGAGAAACTGAAACACAGATGTTAAATATTTGTCAATATGTGGTAGAGATTTTTTTTTTCTTTATTTTTTTGGCTGCATTGCATCTTAGTTGCGGCAAGCAGGCTTCTTTCTAGCTGCAGCATGAGGGTTTTCTCTCTGTAGTTCTGGCACTCAGGCTCCAGGGCACGTGGGCTCTGCAGTTTGCCGCACATGGGCTCTCTCGTTGAGGCGCATGAGCTCAGTAGTTGAGGTGTACGGGCTAAGTTGCCCCGAGGCATGTGGGATCTTAGTTCCCTGACCAGGGATCAAACCCACGTCCCCTGCATTAGAAGGTGGATTCTCTACCACTGGACCACCAGGGAAGTCCCTGCAGTAGGACTGAATTAGAACTCAGATCTTCGTGACTCGAGACAGGACTCTTTACCGGTCATCTTGATTACATCCCAAATGAAAAAGAGACAAGCTATCCCTCTTTTCCACCCAGGTTTTAGTGAAAAAAACCCTACAAGTCCAATTAGGGTAGAGTTTGAGACTGTAAAAAAATGGCCTGATCTTCCTCGAATATTCTGAAGAACTTTGCAAAATTCTAAAAAGTGAATTTTGTAAAGTGTAAGTGAGAATACTAAATGGAATTGCTATGTAATCAACTTTAGTCTTATAATAGACACATACATGAGAGTAACAGGTACAGAAGGCCATTTATTGGCTGATGTGGGGGAAAATGGCAGTGTTATATAAGGTGCCTCCAGAAAATAGTTCTATGCTATCAAAAAAGGGTCGGAGTTAAACTTGTGTTATATCCGAGTCTAACAAAATGATTCAAGTACCAGGGCTGTAAATCTGGTCCTTGTCAAGTACAATAAATTTACCTGCAAATATCACTTCAGCAGGGAAAATCTTGAGCTTATGCTGCTTTGATATTAAATGTAAAATCTTTATCTAAAAAGAGGACAAATTGCGAATCACCACTGAAAATGCTTGTCCTGCAGATGGCCATAAATTTCAGAAAAATTCCGTAAGTTAAAATGTAGACCCAGTAATAGTATTTCGTGGCTCTCACATATTTTGTGATAGACACTTTTAAACCAAATATCAAGCCTTTTATGACCAATACAAATCTCTGACTTTCCATTGCCTGTTTAAGGCTTTAATCTTGTCAACTTCCTATCCTTCAACCACAGAGAAAGATTTTCTTTCTGAGTATGTTTGAGTTATAGACATATTGAACCAGATGTTGACACAAAGAAGAATGTTTCAGTAGCCTCTCTTGGAGTTCAGAACAAGTCATTCATTCATTCATCAAACAATATTTACTGAACATCTAAAGCTTCAATTATTCCCTGGAGGAGCAACATATTTTTTTTTTAAATTGGGGTATATAGCTTGTTTCGCTTTACATCCTTTTTGTTCACTTCCTTCTGTTCCGATTCTGTCCATAGGGTTTCATTCATAACTTGGGAATTAGGCAAATCTTAGTTTTTCATGACCCAACTTTCCCTTCTCGTTTTTATCAAAAATTCTAACCAGCAAGTAATTTCATCCAGTAATCTTTATTTCCAAAGGCAGAGGATGCTATTGATAAAATGGTTTACCAAATTTCCAGGAGTCCGAGAGAGAAAAAGCAAATAGCTTAGCTCAGATGTAAATTGGATAGCTATCTTATGTTAATGTTTATTAATATTCTGTATATTTGTAAAATATTTCTGAAATGATACTTTTAAAATAGCATAGAAATAATAGTTGCCTCTGGGTAGGGTCAATGAGGCTCTAGGGCTCAGGAGTGGGAGGAAAACTTTTTTGTGTTGACTTTTTTATCCTGGCTTCAAATTAGTACTCTAAAAATACAGCACAACTAATTTGTTATTTAATTCTATTTAACTGAAATATTCCCCCAGAATCTGTAATAAAAGAAGCAGTTTTTGCATAATCCAAATGCAAAATTATATAGATTTTTAGAGTATGTATATAAAAGTCAGGATAAGATAATTAATAATAACCCTAACACACACAAAAGTAAAGATCCCTTCAAGCATCATTTATAGCCAACAGTAATTACTCATTTTTAATTTTCAAGCGTTTATTCTATTTAGAAATATTTATATTATTTTCTAAAGTATGTCCATTCTTTATTGTGGTAAAAATATCAAGCATATTGTAGACAAGTTCCGTACTGCATGACAACAAATAGAGTTGATATGTCTATGTAAAGATTTGGAAATTAACCCATATTTCTCAGAATTACCTTAAATGTTTACATTTTACAGGTGAATAATTTAAGGATAATAAAAAGAATAATCTTTACCTTTTCCTGAAAGTGAAAATAAGCAAATCACTTAACTGTCAAAATTTTTATTTAGAAATGAATTTGAAATAACATTTCTTTCATGCTATGTGTAAATTATTAATAAAGTTGTGATGAAATACATTGCTTATGACTTGATAATTTTAGCTGTGGATTTCTAATCTGAGGAATGTATGTAGCATTCAACTGATGCACTAGTAATTATTCTTGGTCTTAAATTGCTCTATAAGCAGCAACTGTTTCAAGCATCAACAGGAAGATGATAACCAGTAGCATTATTTTTTGCTCAGATAACATAAGAAAATTACTGAATTTATGATCAGTTTGTTTAGGCTGTATTCATCAGGGCACATATGTTAATATACGTAGAATTTGAGAACATGAATATTTCTTATGAAAAGAAAAATAAAACACTGTCTCCCATAAAAAAACTTTTCTCACTAGCAGTGGATTCTATATTAAAGGGATAATACTTTATCAACATTTTGTGTTGCTTTTCATTAACAGATATTATACAAAACTAGTTTTACTGTAACTGGAATAATGTGTTATGCCTCCCTCTTTCCCCCCAGGGTTACTTGATAATTTCTGTAGTCATGTTTGTTTACTCATCATAACTGAGAAGACAATACTGACATTTGCTGGGCAGGAGATGAGAACCCTTGATGCCTCAGTGCTCAGGACAGGCCCATACAATGAAGGCTGATATTTAGATGGTTCACCTCGGTGCAGCTATATTGATTCTTTTAATAGGGTACTCTCCCTTACAAGTGCATAAAAGCTTCTCTGATCCTTCTACACACACACTTCTACCAGATCCTCCACCAGAATTTAACAATCTAGCTACTCAATTGTTAATATCTGGCCAAACAGGGGCTTCTATTTTTTGTTTATTTGTTTAACATATTTATTGGAATATAATTGCTATACAATGGTGTGTTAGTTTCTGCTGTATAACAAAGTGAATCAGCTATACATGTGCATATATTCCCATATCTCCTCCCTCTCACCCTCCCTATCCCACCCCTCTAGGTGGTCAAAAAGCACCCAGCTGATCTCCCTGTGTTATGCAGCTGCTTCCCACTAGCTATCTATTTTACGTTTGGTAGTGAATATATGTCCATGCCACTCTCTCACTTTGTCCCAGCTTACCCTTCCCCCTCCTTGTATCCTCAAGTCCATTCTCTACATCTGCATCTTTATTCCTGTCCTGCCCCGAGGTTCTTAAGAAACAATTTTTTTTTCTTTTTTTTTTTTTTTTTTTTTTTTTGTGGTACGCGGTCCTCTCACTGTTGCGGCCACTCCCGTTGCAGAGCGCAGGCTCTGGACACGCAGGCTCAGCGGCCATGGCTCACATGCCTAGCCGCTCTGCGGCATGTGGGATCTTCCCGGACTGGGGCACGAACCTGTGTCCCCTGCATCGGCAGGCAGACTCTCAACCACTACACCACCAGGGAAGCCCCTGTTTCTTGTTTCTTGAGGTAGGATTGCATTGCCATAAACTTTCCTCTTAGAACTGCTTTTGCTGCATCCCATAAGTTTTGGGTCGTCGTGTTCTCATTGCCATTTGTTTCTAGGTATTTTGATTTCCTCAATGATATCTTGGTTATTTTTAGTGTATTGTTTACCCTTCATGTGTTTGTATGTTTTGCAGATTTTTTCCTGTAATTGATATCTAGTCTCACAGCATTGTGGTCAGAAAAGATACTTGATATGATTTCAGTTTTCTTAAATTTACCAAGGCTTGATTTGTGACCCAAGATATGATCTATCCTAGACAATCTTTCATGAGCACTTGAGAAGAAAGTGTATTCTGTTGTTTTTGGATGAAATGTCCTATAAATATCAATGAAGTCCATCTTGTTTAATGTATCACTTAAAGCTTGTGTTTCCTTATTTATTTTCATTTTGGATGATCTGTCCATCGGTGAAAGTGGGGTGTTAAAGTCCCCTATTATGACTGTGTTACTGTTGATTTCATGGCTGTTATGAAATGGCTGTTAGCATTTGCCTTATATATTGAGGTGCTCCTAGAAGAAGAGCACCTTCTTGGGCGCATAAATATTTACAATTGTTACATCTTCTTGGATTGATCTCTAGATCATTATTTAGTGTCCTTCTTTTCTCTTGTAATAGTCTTTATTTTAAAGTATATTTTGTCTGATATGAGAATTGCTACTTCAGATTTCTTTTGATTTCCATTTGCATGGCAAAACTTTCTCCATCCCTTCACTTTCAGTCTGCATGTGTCCCTAGGTCTGAAGTGGGTCTCTTGTAGACAGCATATATACAGGTTTTGTTTTTGTATCCATTCAGTGACTCTATGTCTTTTGGTTGGAGCATTTAATCCATTTATATCTAAGATAGTTATCGCTATGTATGCTCCTATTATCATTTTCTTAATTGTTTTGTGTTTGTTATTGTAGGTCTTTTCCTTCTCTTCTGTTTCTTGGTATTTTTTTTTTTGTTTTTTTTTTTTTTGTGGTACGCGGGCCTCTCACCGTTGTGGCCTCTCCTGTTGCGGAGCACAGGCCCCGGACGCACAGGCTCAGTGGCCATGGCTCACAGACCTAGCCGCTCGGCGGCATGTGGGATCTTCCCGGACCAGGGCACGAACCCGTGTCCCCTGCATCGGCAGGTGGACTCTCAACCACTGCGCCACCAGGGAAGCCCTCTCTTGTGTTTCTTGCCTAGAGAAGTTCCTTTAGCATTTGTTGTAAAGCTGGTTGGTGGTGCTGAATTCTCTTAGCTTTTGGTTGTCTGTAAAGGTTTTAATTTCTCTGTCAAATCTGAATGAGATCCTTGCTGGGTAGAGTAATCTTGGTTGTAGGTTTTTCCCTTTCATTACTTTAAATATGTCCTGCCACTCCCTTTTGGTTTGCAGGGTTTCTGCTGAAAGATCAGCTGTTAAGTTTATGGTTATTTGTTGGATTTTATTTGTTGTCTTTCCCTTGCTGCTTTTAATATTTTTTCTTTGTATTTAATTTTTGATAGTTTGACTAATATGTGTCTAGGCATGTTTCTCCTTGGATTTATCCTGTATGGGACTCTCTGTGCTTTCTGGACTTGGCTGACTATTTTCTTTCCCATATTAGGTAAGTTTTCAACTATAATCTCTTCAAATATTTTCTCAGTCCCTTCCTTTTCCTCTTCTTCTTCTGGGACCCCTATAATTTGAATGTTGGTGCATTTAATGTTGTCTCAGAGGTCTGTGAGACTGTTCTCAGTTCTTTTCGTTCTTTTTTCTTTATTCTGCTCTGCAGTAGTTGTTTCCACTATCTTATCTTCCAGGTTGCCTACCCGTTCTTCTACCTTAGTTATTCTGCTATTGATTTCTTCTAGAGAATTTTTAATTTCATTCATTGTGTTGTTCATTATTGTTTGTTTGCTCTTTAGTTCATCTAGGTTCTCATTAAATGTTTCTTGTACTTTCTCCATTCTGTTTCCAAGATTTTGTATCATCATCTTTCCTATCATTACTCTGAATTCTTTTTCAGGTAGACTGCCTATTTCCTCTTCATTTGTTTGGTTCGGTGGGTTTTTACCTTGCTCCTTCATCTGCTGTGTCTTTCTCTGTCTTCTCCTTTTGCTTAACTTACTGTGTTTGGGGTCTCCTTTTCGCAGGCTGCAGGTTTGTAGTTCCCATTGTTTTTGGTGTCTGCCCCCAGTGGCTAAGGTTGGTTCAGTGGGTTGTGTGGGCTTCCTTGTCGAGGGGACTGGTGCCTGTGTTCTGTTGGGTGAGCCTGGATCTTGTCTTTCTGGTAGGCAGGACTGTGTCCAGTGGTGTGTTTTGAGGTGTCTGTGACCTTGTTTTGATTTTAGGCAGCCTCTCTGCTAATGGGTGGGGTTGTGTTCCTATCTTGCTAGTTGTTTGGCATAGGGTGTCCTGCACTGTAGCTTGCTGGTCGTTGAGTGGAGCTGGGTCTTAGCCTTGAGATGGAGATCTCTGGGAGAGCTTTCACCATTTGATATTATGTGGAGCTGGGAAGTCTCTGGCGGACCGATGTCCTGAACTCAGGTCTCCCACCTCAGAGGCACAGGCCTGACACCTGGCAAGAACACCAAGATCCTGTCAGCCACATGGCTCAGAAGAAAAGGGAGAAAAAAAGAAGAAAGAAAGAAAGAAAGAAAGAAAGAAAGAAAGAAAGAAAGAAAGAAAGAAAGAAAGAAAGAAAGAAAGAAAGAAAGAAAGGAAGAAAGGAGGGAAGGAAGGAAGAAAGGAAGGAAGAAAGAAAGGAAGGAAGGAAGGAAGAAAAAAGAAAGAAAAAAGTTATTAAAATAAAAACTTAAAAATAGCTATTAAAATATAAAAAAAAAATTAAAGTAATAAAAAAAAGGAAAGAAAGAAGAGAGCAACCAAACCAAAAAACAAATCCACCTAATGATAACAAGTATTAAAAACTATACTAAAAAAAAACAAAAACCGAACAGACAGAACCCTAGGACAAATGGTAAAAGCAAAGCTATACAGACAAAATCACACAAAGAAGCACACACATACACACTAATAAAAAGAGAAAAAGGACTATATATATATATATATATATATATATATATATAAAGAAAAAAGAGACCAACAAAATCAATAAACAAATCTACCAATGATAATAAATTCTAAATATTAAACTAAGATAAACATAAAACCAGAAACAAATTAGATGCAGAAAGAAAACTCCAAGTCTACAGTTGCTCCCAAAGTCCACCTCCTTAATTTGGGATATTTCATTTTCTATTCAGGTATAACACAGCACCGATCCTCTGTGTGGGAATCTCTCCGCTTCGCCACCTGCAGTCTTCGCCCACGAAGGGGTTCCTAGTGTGTGGATACCTTTCCTCCTTCCCAGCTCCCTCCCACTGGTGCAGGTCCCGTCCCTATTCTTTTGCCTCTGTTTATTCTGTTTTCTTTTGCTCTCCCCAGGTACGTGGGGAGTTTCTTGCCTTTTGGGAGGTCTAAGGTCTTCTGCCAGCGTTCAGTAGGTGTTTTGTAGGAGTTGTTCCACGTGTAGCTGTATTTCTGATGTATTTGTGGGGAGGAAGGTGATCTCCACCTATTATCTTCTGCCATCTTGAAGGTCTCTCCTGAACAGGGGTTTCTTGTATCCAGTTCTAACAGTAAGACTGGTGTCAATTTTGATTGGATAAAATGATAAAGAATTTGAATATTCACCCATTGAACAAAGAAGAATATTTTCATGACCTGTAATCACATCCAAATATCCAGATGTATGCTTTTAGAGACCAGATGTGTGCTTCATCTTGGGTTCTCTGTGATGTATTTCTATTACTGTAACCATATCATAACATAATTTATAAATGACACTACACATACAAATACCACCCAGCACATTTGCATGAATATGGTATCTCATTTTTTTTTTCTGTTTCAAGAGTAATGTGTCTTGGCATTTAAGTTCTACTCCAGTTGGAGTTATATTCCCCTTTCTCTTATACGTGTAGTATGTTATTTATTACATATAACTCTGGATTTATTCCAGGATCCTACGCCTCTGCACTTTTTATTTCTCTGCATTCTTTAATGAAAAGTGTTTTGATCTTCTTTTAAATTCAAATTTACTCATTATAAGTGGATAAAAACATCTGACTATATTTTTGTCTTCTAGTACACTCAAGCCTGATTATGTTTAAATTCATATTAATTTATTATAGATTACTCCCCTTTTATTTTATATTTATATTTCAGTTTGAGGACTACAATTTTTTCTATAACTATGTTTAGATATAGATTTTATTATTATGTAGTATTTCATTTCAAGTTAGTAAATAGGTCATTAGAAATAGCCCTAAAAGTGTTTTGGGGGGAGACTGAGTCTAATAGGGTTAGAACTACAACTTAAATTATTAAAAGCCAAAGCACTTTCAAATCGGTATATGAAATATAAGATTATCTTATATGCACACAAAAAAGTTTTCTGAAGTCTTCTTCAATAACAACGAATGTTTATGATCTCATCTTCACTATATGCCAAGCACTATTGTAAGCACTGTATATTTATATAAATCCATTCAACCCTCACAATTTTATGAGACAGCTGTTCATAAAAGCTGAAACTGAGGCATACAGAAGGATACGAAACTGAGGCATAGAGAAAGTCATAGAACTGGTAAGTACTGAACTAAAATACGTAAGGAGCTAAAACAAAAAACCAAAATCTTAGAGTAGGTCATAGTAGACAAATGCTCTGATTGAGAACAACTAGAAAATTTTGATAAATTTAGATATAAAAGGCAGCAGAGTCTGTGGAAACAAGGACTGGTGGGCATAAAATTTCAGAGAGATGAGTTGAGGATCCTCAGCTTTCTCAGGGGACAATAATCTGGGCTTTAGGCAGACCAAGAGGGATCTAGAAGACAACACAGCTTTTGGCAGTGCCACCAGTGACAGAACTGGAAAAATGAAGGTACTCAAATGCAGGCTGGATTCACCCTCAAGGTCTTTATGACAGTGCATATAGAGGACACTACAGAGCTAAGCCAAAACCTCAGAAAAGCAGAATGGAATTTCCTGAAGTACTTGGGACCCAAAGGTTGGCCAAGGCAGCCACAAAATGCTGGGCAAAACAGAAAGCCCCCAGGAAGTGGTGAATTGCTGCTGAAGGTCTGCCATGGCTTTTCACCTGGGCACACCTGCCAATCGGGCCACAGCCAGAAACTGTGAATGGAAACTTGACTCCTGGTAGAGAGCCACTGCTGGGCAGGGACATTTTGAAATAAAAACTTACAATAAACAAGACTATGCCTTTGTGGTCCCATTGAATTATTGTCCTTCTGCTGAAGCTTTCTGCCTATTTTGTGTTGCTTCTTTTCCTTTCCATTCTCCATCCTTTCCTTCTCCCACACATGCTATATGCAGTCCAAAATAGGATTTTGTTATTTTTGGATAAGAAAAAACAGCTTAGATTTGTTGATTTCTTCTAATGCTCTGACAGTATTCTAAGCACATTAAATATAAAAACTATCCTCAGGGCTTCCCTGGTGGCGCAGTGGTTGAGAGTCCGCCTGCCGATGCAGGGGACACGGGTTCGTGCCCCGGTCCGGGAAGATCCCACATGCCGCGGAGCAGCTGGGCCCGTGAGCCATGGCCGCTGAGCCTGCACGTCCGGAGCCTGTGCTCCGCAACGAGAGAGGCCACAACAGTGAGAGGCCTGCGTAACGCAAACAAAAAACAAAAAACAAACAAACAAAAACTAACCTCAAAACAACACTACAAGATAGGTGCTATTATTTTTCATTTTACATAAATGTGGAGATTGAGGCCCAGAGAAGCGAAGTAACTTGCCTAAAGTCAAAAGCTAAAAAATAGCAAAATTGACATTCAAGCCAGGAAATCTTGCTCCATGGCCCATGCTCATAACTAGTAACTATTACATTAAAATTCCACAAAAGTCTGAACAGAGATGAGAGGAAAAGGACAATTTAGTATGTAGAATAGGGCTTCCCTGGTGGCACAGTGGTTGAGAGTCCACCTGCAGGGGACACGGGTTCGTGCCCTGGTCCGGGAAGATCCCACATGCCGCGGAGCGGCTGGGCCCGTGAGTCATGGCTGCTGAGCCTGCGTGTCTGGAGCCTGTGCTCCGCAACGGGAGAGGCCACAACAGTGAGAGGCCCGCGTAACACACACACACACACAAAAAGTAGAATAAATAAGGAAATAAATACATAGTGTTACGACCTCACTGATGACTAAATCAGGACATTCATCCCATACAACTAAAATAAAGATCTTCATTCCCTCTACTATAGATTTAGTCTATTTAAAACATCAATTCGTCAGTTCCCTTTTAAGTCAGACTTTGTGCTGGGCAATTACTCAATATTATTTTTAGTCATATAGAGTCTTTTTTTTTAAAGCATTTGAGTCAGACATACTACATTCGAAATTCTTATTTTACTATGTAGTTACATGACATTGCACAACTTAAGTCTCTCTGAGCTTTGGTTTTCTTATCTGTTAAATGAGAAAATAACAATCTTTCCTAATAGATTTGTTGACAGAATTTGATGAAGTAATACAAAAGGTCCATTTATCCCAGTGCCTATCATAAGTACTCAATACAGACCAGCTATTTTATTCTGTATGTGTCGATAGGGTACATAGATAAGGTAAAAAAAAATGATTTACTAAAGGAAGAAATGCAAATAAATAATAAAACATATTTTAAATTCCATGTATTTTAGCATGATTTCCTTCTGGAGAGAGAAAGAAAAATCCATGCGTTCGTGAGTTATAACAAGTATTGTATGAACAGTAATGTCTAGAACAATGATATTCATATAACATGATAATCATACTTTCCAAGAATGTGTGTGGGTCTTTTATGTTGGATAATAGAGCTTCAGCTAACAAATTAGTGAGTTTGGAAGATGCAGAACTGCTAGATGTAGGGCTTCCCTGGTGGCGCAGTGGTTGAGAGTCCGCCTGCCAGTGCGGGGGACACGGGTTCGGGCCCTGGTCTGGGAGGATCCCACATGCCGCGGAGCAACTGGGCCCGTGAGCCACAACTGCTGAGCCTGCGCGTCTGGAGCTTGTGCTCCGCAACAAGAGAGGCCACAACAGTGAGATGTCCGCGCACCGCGGGCCAATGAAGAGTGGCCCCCGCTCACTGCAACTAGAGAAAGCCCACGCACAGAAACGAAGACCCAACAGAGCCATAAATAAATAAATAATTAAAAAAAAAAACTGCTAGATGTAAATATGACTATAAAAGCACAATTTCTCAAATAATGAATTTAGAACTCTCTCTTAAACACTCTTGCTTTGTTTTAACATAATTGCCTCTCTTTTTACCTCTTTTTTTCTGAAGAAGCTGAAAAAATGCAATACAAAATGTTACATGAATATTTTGAGAGAATGTCAATGACTAAAAATGAAATTTACTCCATGCTTAATGTGTTTTACTATTTCTTTCATATTTTTATTGTATTTGTTGATTCAGGTGGAAAGCCCAGGTTATCAAGGACTTGCTCTAGGTCGAACTCAGTGCTAGGGAAGACAGAAGAAGCAAATTCTAATTAGCCATAACCTCAGCCCTCAAGGAGCTCTTATTCTAGCAAGGAAGACAGGCACACACATGAAATGATTACAGAACTGGGTTGGGAGGGGGACTGCAATGGAATTATCTAGTAGGAGGGGTCTTGGGCATCCTAAAGAAAAGGTGTCATAGTCATGGTGTGGGATCAGAAAAGTCAAGTTAGCAGACAGGAAGACTAGCCTGTATTTTAAATCTTCCCATCAAGAGATATTCACAAGCATTTAAACCTGAGTATCTATACATTCAGTATTACTATTATGAGGAACATTTCGTTAGGACCTTATGTAGGTGTTTTGGCTCAGAAAAGTGAGGTAAAGAATCTTTTGAGCTATTTAGTCTTTCTTGGTTCTGAAAGGGAGAAAAGAAGATTTCCAGGAAGTTATTAATGAGCTTTGTTTACTTGTCTGAAGCGTTCTCTTGTGTTTTACCCAATAAATATGTTCGGTTACAATTCTAGGATCTTTGGTGTGTACAAAAATATAACTCCTGGTTGGACATATTTTGTATATTATGGCCAGTTCCTGCTCATAAGCTGCCTATTTTTGAATTAGGGAACTTATTTGAATATAGTAAATAGGATACAAAAACAATTTTACTCTGTTTGAATGTCTTATTAAGTTAAACAAATTATGTATGTGGAAGGAATTTCTCACATGGTAGATTTCAGCACATAAAATATTAAAATATCCATATTCCAACTAAAAGTATAAACAAAATAAAACTGAAAATGACAGATGTCCATTCTACAGTCCTCCACTCTACCAGCTGAGCTGTGGAATAGTGGGGACAGGACCAGGGAAGGGATGGCCACGTGGAGCCCAGGGGATTTTAAGAGTAGTGAAGCTATTCTCTATGATACTATAATGGTGGATACATGGCATTATGCACTTGGTAAAACTCATAGAACTGTAAACTCTAAACTTTAATTAATAATAAGTTATTAATATTGGTTCATCAATTGTAAAAAAATGTACCGCACTAATGCAAGAAGTTAATAACAGGATTGGAGGGACAGGGGATGTAAAGGAATTCTCTGATCTTTCTGCTCATTTTTTCTGTAAACCTATGACTACTCTAAAAAAATGAACTCTATTTAAATGACAGTGAAATGGAAAAGACAAACTAGAGAAATATTTTGCAAGAAATTGACAGTGAATGATTAATATCCTTAATAAACAGGGATCAAATAAGTCAATGACTAAAATAATTAAAGTACCAAACATACTAAGAACATAAACGGATAAATAAATCATTAACAAACATAAGAAGAATAATGGCCTCATTATTGATCAAAGAAATACAGAGAAATTACATATTTTTCACTTACCTGATAAACATTTTATAAAATGCTAACACTCAAGGTAGCTCAGAGTGCAGATTAATGGGTATTTTCAAATCTTAAGGAAAGTATAAATTGAGTTTTCAAAAGTTTAAAAAGCAATTTGGTAGTATATATCAAGAACATTTTACTTATTCATCTATATATCCATTCCTTCATTCATTCACCCATCAAATGGTCTTAAAGACTCAATGAGTTTAGAAGCCCAGAAATGCAATAGTGAGTATGGCAAATATTTCCCCCTGAAACCATGAAGCTTAAAGTTTAGTGCAGAAAACAGATGTTTAAGAACATTTTTTAAATTTAGTGTTCTTGTTACGATTGGTATGAAGAAGAAATACATAAGGACTTAAATTTGTCTGGATTGTCATAGAAGGAGAAGTGAAATTCAAACTGAGAATAGAAAGATAAGCGGGAGTTAACTAGATGGAGAGAGAGTGAGTCATTCTATCAAAAGTGAGAGCATTGTTGAAATGCTGTAGCACGAGAGCCTGTGAGCTCAGGGGAATGAAAGAGGCCAGTGCAACTGAAGCAAAGAAAGTTACAATGAGTCGCTGGGCACAGTGGAAACCTATGAAGGGTCAGGGGCTGATGCCCAACAGGGCATGTGGAGATCTGAAGGCTCATAGCAACTGAACCCAAAAGAATTGAGAGGGGAAATCCATGTTTGGTGGGTCTTAGGGTAGGTGAGTAATGCTATAAGGGCACCCATAATGAATACAGAAATACAACGTATATTTTCCAACCTGATCTCCATTATTTAGAAGTTCAGTGTGTCTTAGTTGAAACCTTCTGGGCAACTATATGCATATAGCAGATGAGATATTAGGTGATCCTACAAAAGAGAACAGGCCACAGCCCCATAGAGAGTGTATCGAAGACATTGGGATGAAAGCATCTGAAGGAAGACTATGGAATATAGTGTTTATCATGGGCTCTTTGTAAAATATTGTTAAAGGGGAATGTTGATAGGTAGGTGGGACCTGGAGTCCTCTAAGAAGTGATGTAAGAGTCTGTAATGAATGGTACTGCATCCCTGTACACATCCCGCTGGAGGACATTTTTTCTTTTCCTATGCTGGAGTCTGCATTCTGGTTTTTTAAATGATTTAGTGAAAAAACTTTACTGTAGAAGATGCTTGATACCTGCAATTAACAAAGATTTAACTGGGTCAAGGGCTTCTAAATATGGGAGATGAGAAAGTGTGGTGAAATGTTTGTATGTGCCAACTATTCTATTTTAGAGCTTGGCTATTGTACTTTCCCCCTAATGTTTTATTTTGCAAATTAGATATTCGGAACTACTTTGCTTATCCTTGTCAAAATGGCCCTTTATCTGGCATCTATCAGCTAGAAACAATGACTGACTCACAAATAGTATATTGTTGCTCTATCATGTAGGCATTTGTAGACAAGCCCAGATCAAAATTACTGTTTATAACATTCCTCACAACCTTCTATCACCACCCATAATAAAAAGATCTGGCGGTTCCAATGCCCAGGTTCTAAACAAAGAAAGGAAAAAAAGGAAAAGTATGGATAAGAATAAGCTAAAGTAGTACAGAAAAATTACATTTAAAGATCAGATATTGAGAAAATGTACAGAAATAAAGTTTTAAAACAGAACAATTAACACTGTACAGTCCATCATCGTGTACCACATGCAATTTCAAAAATATAGCTCCATGACTGTCATAAAAGTCTAGCATCTTCTCTTTAGGAATTTGCTCTCAAATCCTCACAGGAAGAGTGATGCGTACATTTCTAATAGCAGCTCAGTTTGCAGTATAAGCAAGTCCTGGGAGTACTTCTCTATTCAATGTCAGAATTGAAAGTTTTCTATGGCGGTTTCTCAAAACTCTTGCTTTTGAAGTGAGTGTTATTTTTTTCCATCTCAGCATCCTTGTGTGTGTCTGTGTATGTATGTATATAAACATATATATACACTTCTATACTTTTAAAACTTTTGTCAATGTATATATATATGTGTGTGTGTATATACACTTTTTATACTTTTTTATTTGTTAATGTGGGTTTTTTTTGGTAATTATACATAGAAAGAAATCTAGAAGTGTGGGAGTTTAATGACTAAGGGAAATGAAATACTTATTTGTTAGGCAAGTTCAGTGACAAATGTCACAGAACAGTTCACTCTCTACTTCCATCCTTGACTGTTTCTAGGTGTAGTGGTGGGCCACCCAGTCCTCCCCACAGAGGAATTTCAGGATGGCTATAAGGCAATTACTTCTTTCAAGCAAAGTCAAGCCCCAGACTCTCCTTAACTGAAATCACAAATATATCTGACATTTCCAGACCCAGTCCCTATTGTTTTGCTTAAGAGACACAGCTGAGTTCTTCCAATCTATTATACTCACGATTCCAGTTTACATTCAGACTGAGAAAACCAGAGATAGGAAGAGGTGACAATTCATTCATTTAAATCATAGCCCTGAAAGTAACATTTTCAACAAAGTATTCAGACATCACTTCAAGAAATTATTGAAAAGGCAAAACACTTGGGGTTTTAAGGTTAACAGTACCATCTAAATAGGAGTTGGTACTGAATATGAGAGCTTTTACTTGAAAGGAATTGATGGCTCAGAAATATGATCCACATGTAGGCTAAGTGACAACTTAAAGAAAGCTGCTATACTTAATTTGAGTGGATTCCATGAATGTGTTGTGGTATTATGAACTTGTTTATAGTAATAACACTAATGCATCTGCTCCATCTCTGGGCAGTTACCTAGACTACGTTGTTTGACATCACCGTTCTGCATTAACCTCCATCTGCTGGGCTATGTCTGTCATTTCTTTCCCTATAACATAATGTGACAGAGTCTTCATTTACCTAAACTTATCTTGGCAACTCGTACTTCATTAAAAAGAATCCTGAAAGCATCAGTTAAAGCTTTCTTAGCTGGCCATGCATAGCCAGACTTCATAAATCATCCTTTCACTTTCCATTTTGCAGCTTCTGGAAAGGTGATATTATTGAATTCAGATCACGGGAAAAGAGCACTACTAAAATGTTTATTGACCAGCTTTTAGGCACTAAGCTCTGCTTTAAATGCAGACATTAACCAAAGCTTTTGAATATAAAACTTAAGTCACTGATATGGTTTATACTGTTGCTATAAATGTCTCGTATAACAGTCACTTTAGCAAGTTGGTATTAACCTGGTGAAGAAAAGAATATTTTTGGCCCTTGGTTCCCCATTCCTTACCGCCTAACCTTCTTGACTATATTTGTGCTAATTTAAGGAGATACTGATATTATCATTTACCTATCACCACCAACTCTAAACAATATATTGGCTGGGTAATAAAAACCACATACCAAGTTTCCCCATACCAAGTCTCCTTTGTGTTCCTTTCTTAGTATACTTTTCACTCTGCAGAAGCTTGTGCATCAGGTTTCTTCAACTGAGAATCAACAGCTGGAACTTCCTCAGCAACACATTCTAGGTTAAACTGGCTTTTTGCAAAAGGACACCAAGGACAAATCTCTTATCCAATAGGCTTGCATGCATATCTGTGGAAGCATTATCATATTTATGCTTGCAAATTTATGGTCTTTCTTTGAGAGCATTGAAGATTTGCCATCAAAGAATAAGGAAAGGACCTTGAAAGCCAGAAGTTGTGTGAGGTTTGTTCTTGTAGGGAAAATAATTATGTTAATGTATTTAGTACATTACTCTGGCCAAACAAGAAGTACTTTATTATACCCTTCAACCCCTGCCCTGGAGCTCTTGAAATCAAGTATTTTAGTTGAGTACCTGGCAAGTAATTATGGTTTATTTACTTTGGATCATTTAGGTGAAATCCTATTTTCTTCTGTTTGTGTGTCAAGTCATCTTCAATATATCTATAATTTTAACTAACAAAATGAATGGAAATAAGAATTTTATTTTGTTTATTTTTTAAAACAAACATTATAATATGATTTTATAGAAAATCCTTAAAATGATAAATTGGAATCCACTTTTATCGAATAATGTAATTTTAAAATCAAAGGACTTTAGAGCTGGAAGTAAACTTATAGAACACCTGACTTTGACTCATTTTACCTAAACCTAGTAGGAAACAGACTCTTAGGTTTTACATGGTTTGCCCAAGCTCATAAAGCAAGAGCACAGCAAAGATGGAACTCAAGATTCTGACCACAATTACAGAGTTTCTAATCCAGCTTATTTTTAGATGGTAAGATATATGTCAATATAGAGAATAATTTTCATGTCTTAAAATGAACCTTTGATAAGGAACATCAACTGTATATCTGTATATTTATAATAGAAAGTTTATTTTCTATTGTTGGATTCTGAATTATCACAGCAAAAGAAGTAAGAATTACATTCAGAAAATTACTTTCTTCCCTATGCTCTATTATTAGGCATTTTATTTTTATCATAATGGAAAAGGTATGAATTCTAATATTGCTTAACATAGTAGAAATAGAAAAAAAATAAATATAGCAAAAATCATGTCTCTCAGTTGATTTCTACATATGCTTTCTACTATTTGTGAAAACATAGCACTGGGATCCATCAGACAATAGTAAATTTTGAAATAACAATGGAAATTACCTTGCCCAATATCCTGAATTTACAGAAGAGAAAACAGAGGTCGAATTAAGTGACTTGCTCAATTATAGTGTTATTTCCACTATAACATACTATCCCTTTAATCCATATAAAGGAGAGATAGTCATCATACTTGTATTAAGCCACCAACTATGCGCAACAATTGTGAAGGGCACTGAGGAGTTCCTCAAGGAAGTCACAATCCAGCTGAGAATATGAACATTTAAATAACAAATAATAATTTGACAATTTTCTAATAGATACAAAATGCAAAGAGAACACAATAGGAGCAAAGAATTATTCAAAAGATTAAAAGAAAAAGTGAAGAAACAGAAAAGAAGACTGGGAGTTTAAGATTAAAAGAAAAAGTGAAGAAACAGAAAGCAAGACTGGGAGTTTATCAGGCAGAGAAATGGGAAAAGGCTTTTCAGATAAAAAACACAGCAGCAAAGGCATGGCATGAGAAACTGTGGTAGCATTACAAAATAACTAATGATTCCAAGACATACTTAAGACTGCTGGGTCTAATTCCCAACACCGAATACATAAAACCACTATTTGTTTAGTTTCAACTTCCTACGCTGCCTCTCATATTTTAAATAGGTATTAATTTTTTCTTATGTGGTGGACTGGGGAAGGAATTGGGGGTCAGTGATACCTGGGGTCCGATCTCTGCCCCAGTTAAGACTTGTATGTAGTTTGCAAATTACATTTGTACTTCCTCATGTTGCTTAGATTTAAAGTTGAACTAAATAGTACTTAACCCCTAGGGCTACTTGAGCCTAGTTTTTAGTACAGTGCCTACCTAAGAATAGGTTCTCAAAACCCGGTATTTGCAAACATTTGCTTTAATGACATTTTAATATACAATTAGGGATATGCTATTTTGAATATAGCATACAGCCACTTACTAGAAAATCCATCTACTTCTAAAAGCAACATTCAAGGATATAGAATGAAGAGAATGTCCAGATGCATGAGAGAATCTCTATGTCTGTGCCCTGCAGAATAACTATTATACAATTAATTAATATTAGCAAACACTTTGCATATTTCAGATAAAATCTCAATGTAAGTTCTAAGTAAAATTTTATTTCATCTAATGGTACAATCAAAACATTATTCTTAGTGTTTCCAATTATAGTTGTCTATAGCTATATTACTAAAGCTATAAAATGAACTCTTTCCCATAGCCATCGTAGCCCAAAACAGATATGCATAAGGTGAGTTTCCCTGAATGGAGCTATGTACAAAATCTAAAATTAATATTTTAGATATTAAAATTTGTCTGGACCCAAGGTGCAGACAAATTCACGCAGAAATACTCTCACATTTCCTTACAAGCATTCCTGAATTCTTAACAGTAACCTCAAGATATATTTTAGTACACTCAGTGAAAATCAAAGTCCTATCAATTCTAAGGCAAACTCTGTTATAATCAAAAGGTAACAAATACTAGAGAATGTTCATTTTCTTATCACCTTTTCTACAGGAAGATGGTCCTCACACTGCCTTTGAGACCAGACAAAATTTACCATATGGAATGACTCAAATAACATTTATTGTATACAGTGTTCCCATATTCTCATGCTCATTCAATAGAAATGAACAAATCTACATTCCTGCTTTGCTAAGATTACAATAGTTTGGAAAAGCAACAAAATGGCCTTCCCATTTATCTTGTTTCTGAACCTTTGCACAAAGGGAACATATATTAATTTATCCCTTAAATTAGTATTCTCTTCCTGAGTCAAAAGGCCCTTTATAACAGACAATGGATTTTACTTAAAATAAAAATGGAATTATTTCAATAAATAAAAATGTTTTTTCTTCATATACTCAGGTTATCAGGAAGGTTTGTAGTTGAGAGAAAGAAGAATATTTCTCTAGAATTAAAAGCAATATGCTGATAATTCACCTTTTGCTAATTCATTTTGACTTCTTAAACAGAGCTTTAAGAGATTTTGATTTTTCTAGAGTAAATGACCAATGGTCTCTCTGTCTCTATTAAAGGACCTGCTTTCTATGAAGTCAGAAGGAACTGGTATTAGGCATTTTGCCTAGAGACTTGGAGTCCATCCAGTCTGCAAATAGTTACCAAAAATCTGTTGAGCTTTTCTTCCTGCAGACATAGTTAGGGAAGCTTCCCAGCTCCTCTCGCAGTCACGTGTGGCTGAATGGCTGCATTTGGGAAATGGGATGTAAATAGAAAAGATGTCACTACTTCCAGCCCTGGGAGACAGACTCTTTCTATGTGTGGTCCTCATTCTTTCTCCCAATCCAACACCTGGATGAAGACTCTGGAGTACGGAAGAGCCCAAATGGGTCTCCAAATGATTATGTGGAACAGTTCACTTGAGAACACAGACCTACACAGGTGCATACATACAAACACACACCAGTGCTGCCAACACAACAACCCAAGTAGTCTATTTCTGTTTATGTCATTGAAACACTTGGGTTATTTCTATAGAAGACCTTACTCTTGCTTACAAATAGTTCTATTCTTCTTTTTCTGGGTGCATGGGGAAAATGTTCTTTCCCTCTTCCTTGAAGTTAGTTGTGCTCATGTGAATTTATTTGGCCAATGACATGAGAGTAGAAAAGACAACCCACAGAATGGGAGAAAAAATGCAAATGATGCAACAGACAAGGGATTCATCTCCAAAATTTACAAACAGCTCATGTGACTCAATATCAAAAAAAAAAAAAACAACCCAATCAGAAAATGGGGAGAAAACCTAAATAGACATTGCTCCAAAGAAGACATACAGATGGCCAAGAGGCACATGAAAAGATGTTCAACATCGCTAATTATTAGAGAAATGCAAATCAAAGCTACAATGAGGCATCACCTCACACCAGTCAGAATGGTCATCATCAAAAAGTCTATAAACAATAAATGCTGGAGAAGGTATGGAGAAAAGAGAACCCTCCTAAACTGCTGGTGGGAATATAAATTGGTACAGCCACTATGGAGAACAGACTGCATGTTCCTTAAGAAACTAAAAATAGAGCTACCATATCATCCAGCAGTCCCACTCCTGGGCATATATCCAGAGAAAAACATGATTTGAAAGGATACATGCACCCCAGTGTTCATTGCAGTGCTATTTACAATAGCTAAGACATGGAAGAAACCTAAACATCCATTGAAAGATGAATGAGTAAAGAAGATGTGGTACATATATACAATGAAATATTACACAGCCATTAAAAAGAATGAAATAATGCTATTTGCAGCAACATGGATGGACCTGCAGATTATCATACTACAACATGGATGGACCTGCAGATTATCATACTAAGTGAAGTAAGTCAAACAGAGAAAGACAAATACATTTGATATTGCTTATATGCGCAATCTAAAAAAAAAAATTATACAGGACTCAAACATTTAGAGAAGAGCTAACACCAATATTCCTCAAACTCTTCTAAAAATTGCATAGGGAGGAACACTTCCAAATTTGCTCTATGAAACCACAATCACCCTGGTACCAAAACCAGAAAAAGATACCACAAAAAAAGAAAATTATAGACCAATATCACTGATGAACATAGATGCAAAAATCCTGAACAAAATACTAGCAAACAGATTCCAACAGCATATTAAAAGGATCATATACCATGATCAAGTGGGGCTTATCCCAGGAATGCAAGGATTCTTCAATATATACAAATCAATCCATGTGATACACCACATTAACAAATTAAGGAATAAAACCATATGATCATCTCAATAGATGCAGACAAAGATTTTGACAAAATTCAACACTGATTTATGATAAAAAAAAACTCTCCAGAAAATGGACATAGAAGGAACCTACATCAACATAATAAAGGCCACATATGACAAACCCACAGCAAACATCATACTCAATGGTGAAAAAATGAAAGCATTTCCTCTAAGATCAGGAACAAGACAAGGATGTCCACTCTCGCCACTCTTATTCAACATAGTTTTGGAAGTCCTAACCATGGCCAACTGGAGAAGAAAAAGAAGTAAAAGTAATACAAATTGGAAAAGAAGAAGCAAGACTGTCACTGTTTGCAGATGACATTATAGAATACATAGAAAATCCTAAAGATGCCACCAGAAAACTACTAGAACTAATCAATGAATTTGGTAAGGCTGCAGGATACAAAATTAATGCACAGAAATCTCTGGCTTTCCTATACACTAACAACAAAAAACCAGAAAGAGAAATTAAGGAAACACTCCCATTTACCACTGCAACAAAAAGAATAAAATACCTAGGAATAAACCTACATAAGGAGGCGAAAGACTTGTACTTGGAAATCTATAAAACACTGATGAAAGAAATCACAGATGACATAAACAGGTGGAGATATATATCATGTTCTTGGATTGGAAAAATCAATATTGTGAAAATGACTATACTATCCAAAGCAATCTACAGATTCAATGCAATCCCTATCCAAGTACCAATGGCACTCTTCACAGAATTAGAACAAAAATTTTTACAATTTGTATGGAAACACAAAAGACCCCAAATAGCCAAAGCAATCTTGAGAAAGAAAATGAAGCTGGAGAATTCAGGCTTCCATATTCAAACTATACTACAAAGCTACAGTAATCAAGACAGTATGGTACTTGCACAAAAACAGAAATATAGATCAATGGAACAGGATAGAAAGCCCAGAGATAAACCCATGCACATATGGTCACCTGATTTATGATAAAGGAGGCAACAATATACAGTGGAGAAAAGACAGACTCTTCAATAAGTGGTGCTGGGAAAACTGGACAGCTACATGTAAAAGAATGAAATTAGAACACTACCTAACACCATACACAAAAATAAACTCCAAATGGATTAAAGACCTAAATGTAAGGCCAGACACTATAAAACTCTTAGAGAAAAACGTAGGAAAAACACTCTGACATAAACCACAGCAAGATCCTTTTTGATCCAACTCTTAGAGAAATAAAAATAAAAACAAAAATTAAAAAATGGGACCTAATGAAACTTAAAAGCTTTTTTTACAGCAAAGGAAACCATAAACAAGACGAAAAGACAACCCACAGAATGGGAGAAAATATTCGTAAGTGAAATAATGGACAAAGGGTTAATCTCCATAATATACAAACAGCTCATGGAGCTCAATATCAAAAAAACAAACAACCCAATTAAGAAATGGGTTTAAGACCTAAATAGACATTTCTCCAAAGAAGACATACAAATGGCCAAGAGGCACATGAAAAGATGCTCAACATCACTAATTATTACAGAAATGCAAATCAAAACTACAATGAGTTTTCCCCTCACCCCAGCCAGAATGGCCATTATCAAATATCTAGAAACACTAAATGCTGTAGAGGGTGTACTGAAAAGGTAAACCTCCTGCACTGTTGGTGGGAATGTAAATTGATACAATCACTATGGAGAACAATATGGAGGTTCCATAAAATACTAAAAATAGAACTACCATATGATCCAGCAACCCTACTACTGGGCATATACCCTCAGAAAACTATAATTCAAAAAGAGTTATGAACCACAATGTTCATTGCAACACTATTCACAATAGCCAGGACATGGAAGCAGCCTAAGTGTCCATCGACAGATGAATGGATAAAGAAGACATGGCACATATATACATGGAATATTATTACTCAGCCATAAAAAGAAACGAAATTGAGTTATTTGTGGCGAGGTGGATGGACCTAGAATCTGTCATATAGAGCGAAGTAAGTCAGAAAGAGAAAAACAAATACTGTATGCTAATGCATATGTATGGAACCTAAAAAAAAAGGTACTGATGAACCTAGTGGCAGGGCAGGAATAAGACGCAAGAAAGACGCAGACATAAAGTATGGACTTGATGACATGGTGAGGCGGAGCAGGGGGAAGCTGGAGGGAAGTGAGAGAAACATCGACATATATCCACTACCACATGTGAAATAGATAGCTAGTGGGAAGCAGCAGCATAGCACAGGAGCATCAGCTCAGTGCTTTGCGATGACCGAGAGGGGTGGTATAGAAGGGTGGGAGGGAGGTTCAAGAAGGAAGGGATATAGCGATATATGTATACATATGGCTGATTCACTTTGTTGTACAACAGAAACTAATATAGCATTGTGAAGCAATTATACCCCAATAAAAATGTACAAAAAAGTAAAATAAAAGTAAAATTGATAACCAACAAGCACCTACTGTATAACACAGGGAACTCTGATCAACACTCTGTAATAACCTAACTGGGAAAAGAATTTGGAAAAGAATAGATACATGTATATGTATAACTGAATCACTCTTCTGTACACCTGAAACTAGCACAAAAATTTTAATCAACTATATTCCAATATAAAATAAAAATTAAAAAAAGAAAAGGATGTGGGTCACTTATGCATAATGCAATTAGTTGCTGGTACAAGAGTCTCCAGATAAATAAATCAATATTCCTTTCCTTTAAGCCTCTGAGATTTGTAGGTTGCATGTTACTTCAGAATAACTACTGCACCTGATTGTTGAAGTTTGTTTCAGGAGGTAGCCTGTCCTGATAAGTACAAGGTCCAAGCCTAACATCTGTGATTCTGATTTTCCATCAGATAAATATCTAAATATATCTTGCAAAAGTACCTACTCTGAGAAAGCTTCTGTTCAGAAACTGAAATTTAGAATCTCTTAAGTAAATAAGACTCTTCTTTAGTAATAACCTTAAAAATCTAAAATAATAGTACTAGAAATATTCTAATTGATGAAAATGTATAGAAAATGAAGCTTTACTTTATCTAAGTTTCTCTCTCACTATGAACTTGCCTCGAATTCATGGGAATTTCATGCATGTTACATGGTTAGGTAGTATCTAAGGACCACCTTCAAAATACCCAAAGAGTACCTTGCACATAGATTCCAATGTATGGCCCTTCACCATGCTGTCTCTTGCCTCCTTTTTAAGAACCTTCTGTCTCTTTACCATGGAAGCTCATTCTCAAACCTGTGGCTCCTTAATCAGACCACATTCCCCATTCCACTCATATTGCCAACAGCCCATAATGGAAGCTCACCAGGCGTGTAGACCCACACTGTTCTCATCCCGACACTGCTCAGTTCCGCTTCTCTGATGTCTCATGGTCCCATCATCGCCTGCATCAGACATCCAGAAGCAGTATAAGCAGAGTAGTCTAACAGTAGGCTCTGACATCACATATGACTTGACATTTCAGTTCTGCCATTGATCAAATATGTAACCTTGAAAAAACTCTTAACCATTGTAATTAATTTCCTTATTTGTAGAACTCTGACTCATTTTTCATACACACAACTGATTTGTCGATATCTTCATCATTTAATTACAGTAATAGCAACCAAATTGGTCATCCTTTTCCCAGTTTAATTCTATACTGTATACTATATCTAATCCCATGTCCAGATTATCACAAAATAAAATTTTGTTACATTAAAATGTCTTGTACTTCCTTACTTTAAGTCCTCCATTTCAAACCTTCAGCACAATATACCAAATCTTTTCTTTTTTAAACTTTTTCTGCCTTGGTCTCTCCTTGTCTTTTCAGAGACTCTTCCAGCAGTGTCAGCAATAGCAATAGCCAAACTTGAGTCAAATAACCTACGTAGGGACTTCCCTGGTGGTGCAGTGGTTAAGAATCCGCCTGCCAATGCAGGGGACACAGGTTCGAGCCCTGGTCCGGGAAGATCCCACATGCTGCGGAGCAACTAAGCCCGTGTGCCACAACTACTGAGCCTGTGCTCTAGAGCCCGAGAGCCTAGAGCACATGCTCCACAACAAGAGAAGCCACTGCAATGAGTAGCCACTGCTTGCCACAACTAGAGAAAGCCTGCACACAGCTCAAAGACCCAACGCAGTCAAAAATAAATAAATAAAATAAATTAATTAAAAAAAAAAAAACCTGTGTAGAACTTCCAAAAGGAACAGTGTTCTATACCACCTTGCTTTTGCACATGTAATTCACCCTGTCTAGACTGCAACTGTCTTTTGTTTTCTATTTTCATCAATCCTCTTTGATTTTTCTGACTGAGCTCTGAGGACCTGACTTCCCTGGTTATCCTACTTGAGTTAGAGTCTCATCTCTTACATGTACCTACAATGCCTTAGGCATCCCTCTAATAGCAAATGTCACAATGATAGGATTTATTAGTGTGCTTATCTCTCTTCTCCTCTTTGCTGGAAACATCCTTTACAGCATTAATTACGTTCCTTTTATTTTTGTCTCTTCAGGACCTAGACTATTATCTGTTACATACTGTCTCTTTTAGATTGCCAAGACTGCCTTAACAAAGTACCACAAACTGAGTGGCTTAAACAACAGAAATTTATTGTCACAGTTCTGGAGGCTGGAATTCAGAAATTAAGGTGATAGAAGAGTTGGTTCCTTCTGAGGGCCATGAGGGAAAGATCTGTTCCAGGCCCCTCTCTTTGGCTTAAAAATGCTCATCTTCGTGTGCACATGGCATTCTCCCTATATGCATGTCTGTCTTCAAATTTCCAGTTTATATAAGGACACCAATCATAGATGATTAGGACTCATTCTAATACCTCATTTTACTTAATTACCTCTATAAATATCCTGTCTCCAAAAAGGATCACATTCTGAGGTACCAGGGTTTAGGACTTCAACATATGAATTTTAGGAGACAGAATTAAACCCATAACAGTGAAAAATACACATTGAATTAGTTCATGAATGAAAGTTGGGAGGCATTACTAAATTTGCTGTAAATCATTACTTAAGTCAGGTATGTATTATTTAGAGTGTTCCGTATCACAAATAGCAAAAGAACTCTCTGATACCAGAATATAAAATCCTGGGACAGAAGAAAAAAATTTATCAGGTGTCTTTTGGCCTGGATGGGACCTCTTATCCTGCACCATTTCAAAGTTTATGAAGCCATTTATTTCTCCGCCAGCTGGGGCTCCTCTGCTCTGTTAATTTTCATCCTGTTCTTCATTTATTCAACTTTTTAGTCTTTAGAACTACACCAGATTCTGAATATAGCAGAGGGAAGAAAGTACAATACTCTGTCCACTCAACAAACCCATCTCTATGGAATAATGGGATTCATATAAGAAAATAACACACAAATTATGGTTTTACATAGGTTGGCAAAACCCATAAAGCCTCTGGGAATCAAGATATATTGAAAAATCCATTCTGCCAGCTACATAAAAACACTTAAAAGCATCAAGATTCTTTGTGCCAAGTAGAGAAATTGCAAGGAAAGGTGAAAGGATATTACTCTGTACTAAGGTGTTTGCCTTTAACAGGTTTTCCTTTATTTTTAATAAATGTCTACAGTTCTGGCACAGTGATTTCACTTTGTATAAAAGCCTAATGTGTCATAGCATAATTTTTTTAAAAAAATCATTACTGGATTTTTAGACAGGATCCAATTTTGCTACATGTTTCCCTTCTCATCTAGCGGTCACAAGTAACTAAAAATAGATCATCGTGTTAAAAATGTATATAAATAAGATTGGTACCTAGAGTTGCATGCAGTATGTGATGGTTCTTTAGGAATTCAAAACACATATTTGAGTGGTATAATAATCATTCATTTCCTCTCATTTAGATTAGGGGGAAAATAGTAACGCTTGTGGTATTACGCACATTACAACACTACTGTTTCATTGCCAAAAATGAAAGTGGCATCGTGGATCTAGTTATTTAACATATTGCACATATATAATACATAAGCATATGGTTTTAGGTATGAATTGATGGACATATGCACAAACACACACATAGCTTTAATGTGTTAGAGGTATGAAAAAATCACCTTAGACTCAATTTTAGGAGTATCCCTTAGGAGAGTAAATCACCCTAAGTGTTCAGGTTGGAATCCCAGGGAGGCATGAAAAACACTAACTCTCAGGTGAAGAGTTATGGAAGCTAGACCAGCCCCTATTTCATGGCCCTAAATATCCTCTGTGCTCTGCTTATTTATCCCTCTGTCCTACTCCCAACCCCTGACAACCAAATGATTTCCTTACTGTCTCCATAGTTTTGCCGTTCCAGAATGTCATAGCGTTGGAATCATACAATATGTAGCCTTCTCAATTGGCTTCCTTCACTTAGTAATAGGCATTTGTTTCCTCTATTATCTTTCTTTTTTTCTTTCTTCCTCCCTTTCTTTTCTTTCTTTCTTTCTTTCTTTCTTTCTTTCTTTCTTTCTTTCTTTCTCTTTCTTTCTTTTCTTTCTTCTTTCTCTCTCTCCCTTTCTTTAAATTTTTTATTCAACTTTTAAAGGTTACTTTCCACTTACAGTTATTACAAACTATTGGCTCTATTCCCCATGTTATGTGTTATACAATATATCCTTGAGCCTATCTTACACCCAATAGTGTGTGCCTCCTGCTTCCCCACCCCTATATTGCCCCTCCCCCTCTCCCACTGGTAACCACTGTTTGTTCTCGACATCGGCAAGTCTGCCTCATTTTTGTTATACTCACTATTTTGTTCTATTTTTTAGATTCCACAGATAAGTGATATCATACAGAATTTGTCTTTCTCTGTCTGACTTATTTCACTTAGCATTAATGTCCTCCAAGTCTATCTATGTTGCCACAAACGGCAAAAATTCATCCTTTTTTATGGCTAAGTAGTATTACATTGTGTGTGTGTGTATATATATATACCACCTCCTCTTTATCCATTCATCTGTTAATGGGCTCAGGGTGCTTCCATATTGTAAATAATGCTGCTATGAACATCGGGGTGCATGTATCTTTTTGAATATATATTCAAAAAAAAATATATATATATATATACGCAGATATATATATACCCAGGAGTCAAAATTGCTAGATATATACCCAGGAGTCAAAATTGTCAGATATATACCCAGGAGTCAAAATTGCTAGATCATATGGTAGTTCTATTTTTAGTTTCCTGAGAAAATTTTACACCATTTTCCACAGTGGCTGCACCAATTTACATTCCCACCAACAATGTAAGAGGGTTCCTTTTTCTCCACATCCTTGCCAGCATTTGTTAGTTGTGTTTTTGATGATAGCCATTCTGACAGGAGTGAGGTGATACCTCACTGTGGTTTTGATTTGCATTTCCTTGATGATTAACAATTTTGAGCATCTTTTCATGTGCCTGTTGGCCATCTGCATTTTCTCTTTGGAAAAATGTGTATTCAGTTCTTCTGCACATTTTTTAATCAGATTGTTTGCTTTTTTGAAGTTGAGTTGTATGAGCTATTTACATATATTGGATATTCCCTTATTGGTCACATCATTTGCAAATATTTTCTCCCATTCTATATGTTGTCTTCTCTTTTTGTTGATGGTTTTCTTTGCTGTGCAAAAGCTTTTAAGTTTAATTAGGTCCCATTTGTTTATTTTTGCTTCTTTTTCTTTACTTTAGGAGACAGATCAAAAAATAATTGCTGTGATATATGTCGAAGAGTGTTCTGCCTATGTTTTCCTCTAGGAGTTTTATAGTATCTGCTATCTTTCATGCCTTTATAGCTCATTTATTTTTGGCACTGAACAATATTCCATTGTGTGGATGTACCATGGTTGATTTATCCATTTACCTACTGAAGGACATCTAAGTTGCTTCTGAGTTTTGGCAATTATGAATAAAGCTGCTATAAACATGTGTGTGCATGCTTTTGTGTGGACACACGGTTTTAACATTTTTGGGTAAATACCCAGGAGCATGACTGTTAGATGATAACGGTATGCTTAGTTTTGTAGAAAAATGCCAAGCTGTCTTCCAAAGTGTCTGTACCATTTTGTACTCCTGCCAGCAACGAGTGAGAGTTCCTGTTGTTACACATCCTCATCAGCAGTTGGTGTTGTCAGTGTTCTGGATTTTGTCCATTCTAACAGGTGTACAGTGGTATGTAACTATTGTTTTAATTTGCATTTCCCTGATAATATACGACGTGGAGCATCTTTTCGTATGCTTGTTTACTTTCTGTATACCTTCTTTGGTGTGGTGTCTGTTAAGGTCTTTAGCCCATTTTTTTTTATCAGGTTGTTTGTTTTCTTATTGTTGAGTTTTGGGAGTTCTTTGCTGTAAATATTGAATAGCAGTCATTTATCAGATGTGTCTTTTACAAGTATTTTCTCCCAATCTGTGGCTTGTCCTTTCATTCTCTTGACAGTGTCTTTTGCAGAGCAGAATTTTTTTTTAATTTTAATGAAGTCCAGCTTCTCAAGTCTTTCTTTCATGGATTGTGCTTTTGTTGTTGTATCCAAAAAGTTACTGCCAAACTGAAGGTCCTCTAGATTTTCTCCTATATTATTTTCTAGAAGTTTTATAGTTTTGCATTTTATATTTAGGTCTATGATCCATTTTGAGTTAATGTTTTGAAGGGGGTAAGGTCTGTGTCTAGATTCTTTTTTTATGTAGATGTCCAGTTGTTCCAGCATCATTTGTTGAAAAGAATGTCTTTGCTCCATTGTCTTGCCTTTACACCTTTGTCAAAGATCAGTTGACTATATTCTTGTGGGTCTATGTCTGGTAAAAACTGCCTTTTGAGAGCCTAGGTGAAAGATGAGCATACTCAGCGAGCCTGGACACAGGGTAAACTTGACTGTGTTACACACCGTGTAGCAGCAAGAAGCTATGACAGTGAGAAGCTAATCACACTCCAGTTCTCTCAGCATTTGACTGTGGAAACCAGATTAACCCCTTGTCAAACTGTGTAAGTGCTTGCAGAACAAGGAGAGGGGTTCTCAAGAAGAAAATAATTATTAATGAGAAGTAAGGGAGCTTAAGCAACTACACAGAAATACAGAAGAGATGTGAGTGTATTTTTAGTTTGAACTTGTAGAGTCCACTACAGTTATACAGGAGTCCATGCATGCACACACACATATATATTTACACATGATTTTCCCATGATCTGGCTTTTTCGCTCCAACAACTCAATCACCCAAACATGAAGTAATAAAAAATTTCCAGTCTAAACAAGAATTAGATACATCAACAATATAATTAGCATCAGATGGTGATACCCAATGTGAAAGATTAGAGAAGATCCCCAGCATCAGCAGAATAGTCTCCGCTTGCACTTTAGTCAGAGAGACAGGTGGATATTTTGAGCTCTGTTAAGCAGTTAAAGTTTTTATGTGTCTCTCTGGAAATGAGCTTGGATTGATGACTGGTCTGTCATCAGCTGCTTGGAAACACTGAACCATTTGGTAAATAATGCAGACAGATCCTCATCAACCTTTTGGTCTGTATTGCTGACTTTGTTGCTTGTCTAATACAAAGATGTGTTTCTAATTAAAGTGGAGTTTTGAAAGAAGAAAAGTTGAGGGGTAGATAGAAATTAAGTTGATCATGAAGTGGAAATACTGGACAAACAGAAAAGCTTCCAGTGTCAGGAGATAAAGAAGAGAGGATGAGCAATAATAGGGAGGATTACCCTGTGTCGTGCCTCAAGGCATTCCGGAGGCACTAGAAAAAGCTGTACACTGTGGCCATTTCTAGAGCAAATCAGAGCACAGCCCAGCGTTGAAAAGGGGCTTTACTTCCTTCTCAAAAGCCTAATTTGGCAAATTCAGATGGTATCATTTGAGTCTGAAATAGCCAAATAGTTACAATTAATTCAAGAATTGCTTGTAGCAAAATTTCAACATTTTGCAAGCTAAGGGGCTGGACTGACTCACCAGAGTAATGTGCTGTCATTAATGCACGGACCTTGAAATAGAGGACCTGCCATGGTAAGGGGAACTCTCTGGGGAAACAAAGATATATTGATACTAGTTACAGTGGGATTTATTTTAGTAGACACTAGCAGAAAGTGAAGGCTGGCAATATCACAAGATGAAACTGTAGATAAATGTAACTTCTTTCTGACCAACAGCCTGATGACTTAACGTAAATGTTAACAAAAGTTCACATACCTACGTCTATGTATTTATAAGAATAATAAAGAGGTTGATCATTTTGTTTAATTTAATAAAGTCTGTCAATGTTCCACCAAGTTTTTTTCGAACAGAGAAAAATTCATAATGCTTGTCCAGTACTACTTATTATCAGCCTACCAATTTTCTGACAATTTTGGAAGATAATAGAGTACCATTTTAGCATATATTTTATTCTTAAAATCCACAACAAACTACAAAGCATAGTTTGGACAACCAGTAACAATAAAGTTTTTCAGTGTCTATGTAAAATCATGCATGTGTGTATGTTTGACTTCAGTACTTTCTCCCTATTTGTGTAGCACAGTTATTGCTGTAAAAATGTATGGAGGAGGAGCTATGGGTTATAACTAATGGACATATTTTATTGCTTTGGGAAAATTATAAGACCTCCAGTGCTACCAGAGCTTGAGGTTTAAGGGATTCAATGGCAGTGTTGTTTGAGCCAGCCTCCCCAGTATTCCTGTAAGTATCCCTGCCCCTCCATGGTCACATTCAATCCTGCAAAGAGGGATACAAAGGACAGAGTTTGGATACAGCAAGAAATCTACAAATATTGGCCAATCTATTGACTTATTCCAGCAAGTTGGCTACTTTTTATGTCTTCCTTTCGAAAATAAAGAAAAAATATTCCCAGAGGTCAAGTCCTCTTATTTAGCACAGTGGCTTCTAATTTTAATAGCATAAACTTTTTTAATAACAAAACTTATGGGCCCCTTATATTGTAGTAGTTGTTCTCTTGGAATCCATTGATTAAGACAATTCATAATGACACGACAGTCTTTATAAAATCAGTGTGCATTTAAAGAATGCAGATTTTATTAATATCTATGCGTACATATTCATTACTCACACTGCATATTTTGTTAGAGCTAAATTAAGACCAATCTGTCAGTGCTCTGTGTGCATATGAATTGTTGGAAGATCTTTTTCTGGTACCTGTACTCCCACTGATTGTGAACTCTTGCTCTAGTCCCTTCACCCTTTGCCCAAAGATTTCTTCTCACTCAGAATGCTCTCAACCACCTACCCTATTTTCTGCTCTCCACAGTCTATTCTCAAGCAAAGTGATCCCTTTAAATGTAAGTCAGATCCTGGCACTCCTCATAGCCTTTCAGGGCCTTCCCTCTCACTCAGAATGGAAGCCATAACCCTTGCCATGGCCTCTAAGTCCTCCAGGATACTGTGTTACCTCCCTGGCATCATCTCTAGTACTCTCTCTCTGTCTCTACTCCAGTTCCGGACATACTGTCCTCGTTCTTCTTCCCTTGACAACCAAGTCCAACTGCTCTCATCTCAAGGCTTTGTCTGGATATTCTTTCACTAGGGCTCACTCTTTCACCATCTTCAAGGATTTGCTTATATCACCACATCAGAGAACTTCCCCAACCATTCTATTTTGTTTATTTATTTATTTTTAATTTTTTTGGCTGTGCCACACAGCATGCGAGATCTTAGTTCCCTGACCCGGGATAAAACCTGAGCCCCTGCATTGGGAGCACGGAGTCTTAACCACTGGACCACAGGGAAGACCCCATTCTATTTTAAATTGTAATTTCGGACACATTATACTCCAAACTCTCCTTACCTGTTGAAAATTTTCCTCCATAGGAGTCATCACTATCTGATAAAATATAAAGGTTATTTGTCTATAGTTTATTGGCTGAGTTTCCCCATTTCAGTTAAGGCTTCATGAGGCAGGGAGGTATGTATTTACGTGTTTTTATTCACTACTCTATCACCCCTAGTTGGAACAGTTTCTGACACATGATAGGTACTCAATAAATATTTGTGAATAAATTAATCAGTTATTCTCTACGTTTAACTCAAATTATGAGGCACCTAGAATCCTTTCTTAATAAACCATACATTCTGGAATGCAATCTCATTCTATCTCAAAATTGTTATTTTTTTATTCTTCCTGAGTAAATTTTGCCTGCCCTAGAAGTCACTAGCTCATTAACTTCAGGACCTCATTTATGTCCTCCAAATGCTTCTGACACAGTGATAAGCTCTTACTAGATCCTCAAAAGCACTGCCTGGTTTAAAATGAGTTGCTTCAAAAATGTTGGGGAAAATAGATTGCTCTTTCACACCCTCCCTGTACCATTTTTTTTTTGTCTTCATAAAGCACAGGTTAAAGAGGAATGTAACTTTTGAATAATGCCATTAATATAAAAATCTGACTGAGATGAGGGAAAGATGGAAAGGAACATATTTAAATAAAAATGCAGGACTGCATTTGAAGAATCAGTACAAGTATGATGGTGAGAAAGTGCCAAAGAGATAACCTCTAAAGCCTGGCCACCAAATCCCTTCCACCTTATTGTTGAGAGCCTCCCTAATCCACAATGCACACCTGCCAACCTGAATAGTATTTATTTACACACACCAGTGGACCATTTCTCATACGTGTAATCGTCTTCCTTTCCTCATCTTATTTCCCCATATTTTTACAGTCACAGCCTTTTTTAAAGGTTAAATTCAAGCACTATTTTCTTCATTAAAATTTCCTTTATTCTCCCATTAGGAAGAAGTTTACCCTCTTGGCAATGTTATAGTACCTAATGTCTACATTTATGGGCAACTGTTATGTGCCATTATGATTATATATGCATTTGATCTACCTTATTAGAGTGTAAGCTTTTTGAGGACCAAGCCTAAGTTGATTTATAATATAATCTTTAGGAGCAACTCACCAATTCACAGAGTGGGTACTGAATATATGTATGTTGGATAGGTGGATGGATGGATGGATAAATGATTGATATAGATTGAATATATACTTGACAATAGCAAAACCTCAAGTTCAAAGATACATACTTTCATTGCCAAGCACTGAATTCTTTGTTAACAGTAGTTTTACATTGTGTTCAAAAGAAAATCAAGAGTTCTTTGAAAACAACATTTAATGAAACTGAACTTTTAAGAGTGAGAAACTTATGGGGCATTAAAGTTTCTTAGAAAATGTGTGGTAATTCTTTTAAAGTTTCTTGAGAACCTAAAACAACTGGGGGATGTGAAAAGGTAGTTTTCTAAAATCATTGATTTTCTGCTACTTTTAACTGCAACTCTGGATTAAGGAGTTTTTCTTAGCAGTACGCGGGCCTCTCACCGCTGCGGAGCACAGGCTCCGGATGCGCAGGCTCAGCGGCCATGGCTCACGGGCCCAGCTGCTCCGCGGCATGTGGAATCTTCCCAGACCGGGGCATGAACCTGCGTCCCCTGCATCGGCAGGCGGACCCTCAACTACTGCGCCACAAGGGAAGCCCAGAAATATTTTTAAATGTTTATTTTCAGATCTGATTGAGACAGAAAAAAATATGAAAACTACAAAGTACAGTTCTTCATTTAATAATTTAATAATAAGACATATATAGCACTTACTATGTGCCAGGAATTGTTGGAAATTATCTTTTTAATTAAGTTAATATTGTATTTATAATTTCAAGTCACTCACAAACTTAACGTTAAAACTAAATCTAGTGAGAAAAAAAAAACCTACCTATCAAATGTGGATCTTTTATAATCAGTTTGTTACACTGAAAATATCAATAATTATACCTTTTAAATTTCCTATTATAATAACTTACAACGCTGTTCAGATGCAGATGAAAATGTGTAAATGTCATTTGAGTGACTATCCTATTTAATTTGATATTTACCAATAAATCGTGTTATGTTTCCGAACTACTTCTAAATAGGTTAAATCTTAAAACATATCTACCATCTGGTAAGCCAACCAAAACAATGCCTATGAAAATAAGAATGCAGCATTGAATAAAATGAAAATGAAAAGCAGGACTGACTTTTTGTTTGTTTGTTTTCTTGTTGCAAGAGAGGAGAGCGAGCATCAAAAAGTCAAATGAGCTGGACCTAGGATAAAACCTGAGAGAGCACTTAAGAAAGTACTTCACACAGTGGTCAAATCCATCCAAGGCAGAACATCTTGAATCATCCATTTACTGTGGGCCTTCCTACCCTAGTTAATACAGGAAGGTGTCCTAGGATATGAGAAGAAAGGAATTCACTTATCTCAGCTAGGTCAGCAACAAGCAGATGGGCTTTTTAATATATTCAACTCTCAGAATTGTTACAACCCAAAGGTGGCAGCATAATGTTTTAAAATCATACTCTACTGAGCCTTCAACAACTATTGTTCCTTGTATCCTAAGATGCTGTCTTTCTGCCATTCTTCATGGTTTCACTACAGTAGCGTTTACCTAACCCTCTCATATGACTACATTTTTTCCTGTACCTTGTCTTATTTATTCCATTTGTAAACCTTGTTTTACTATGAAGATAGAAATATGAATAACGTACTATGTTGTTCTTCCAGAACTAACAGTAGGAGGGACTACAGGGTAATAATGCAAAAACAAGCTCGTATACATTTTACAAAGCTAAGATAGAGGATGTGTGAATACACATGTGGGAGATATTACCTGCAAAGATTTCCTAAACAATGTAATGCCTCACTTGGACTTGGAACATAATATTTTATTTGCATAAGTTGAAAGAATAGAAAAACATTCTGGAAAGAGGAAACTAATAGTGCAAAACTATGAAAGTATAAAATGAATATAATATATAGGAAATTTGGAAAAAAATCAGCTTTCCTAAAGTATAAAGTGAAGTATAAAGCCTCCCACCAATGGAAAATGGTTTCGAGAGCTAGAGTTTAAATCATAAAAATCTTCAGCTGTCGAGATGACAGGGGTAGGTGTCCTCTCCAGCAGTGAGAAGGTAAAGACTAGTCTTCAGTTTTAGAGGTCTCTTGGCAGTAGGATGAATTATGGATGATTTCTCAGTAAGGAAATGGCAGTGGGAACAGGAAGGAACAGAAAGTGATTGAAAGAAATAGAGATTTGCTGAATAGTCAGATATGGGATAGGAATGATTCATATAAGATGGTTCTCTGCTTTCTTGTTTGGGAACTAGAATTTATCTACACATCATCTCCCAAGATAGTTAATATGGGTTGGAAAAATATTGGAAGAAAAAAGGCATTTTTTTATTTTGGACTTTACTTTGACATCCATATGATAATCCACTTGGATATGCGATTTTTTAAAAAAATTGTATTTTAAAAACCTTTAATTTCAAGTGTAAAAGAGTAGCTAAAGAGCTTTAAGTCTTGAAAGCATTGGTACCTTTTAAGTAGGAATTTTAAATACGAAAGTTTTGGGGTTTTTTGCAGAATTGTTATTGTTTAGTAATTATAAGTACAATATATAGCTTTAAAATGTTAACCTCCTTGTGAAAATCCAGCTGAGATGTCCAGCATTTCAATAGCTTCTTTTCCTTTCACCAGTAAGACCATCATAAATAGCACAGTTTCTTTCAGATTCTTTACTTTTGTTAGTGATCATCATAAAAGCAAAGTCTCTCAAACAATTCACTCGAGTGTCAAAACAAAAGTGTCAAAACAAAATTTTTATTTTAAGGAATAATGCTAGTTTCTAATTTTCTGACAAAAATAATAAAAAGTGAAGTCATCTGATGACTTTTCAGGATATCTAATTTACCTGTCTGAATGACTCTATGAGAGAAATACTTGAATGGATCTGAAATCTGGAAAGCAGGTATGGAGTTGGGATATAAATTAAACTAGGATCAGATTTACAATTTTGCAGGAAAACGGAGACAGTAAGGAATATTGAATTCAAGTCAGCAGGGAAAAACAGAGACATGAGGAGAACAGCCCAGAGTAATAAAATGCTAGTAGTATTATATTTTTCTTAATTATTTTTTTAAATGACAAAAAGAAGAAAAGATAAAACCACCTACTATGTGTGCATCTAGATTTTATGAACATCAATGTTGTTTTATGAATAAAATAAGAAAATTGTTTGCTTTTATTGACAGCTTTTGGGGCTATTCTTTTATAAGTTTGAGTGCAGTTTTCTTTTGGATTTTAATACCCCTCTTCCCTGTGGATGTATGATTCTGAGCTTCATATGTGGGAGCAAGCATCACTCAGATGTCTAGAATTCTTATCTCTTCTCCCAGTAGGTTTGTTTTTAATTCACTCCCCACACTTGTACCTCTACCCTCCTTAATAAAAATGAAATCCCTTTTTTATTCATTAGCATTTTAATAGAAAAGGAAGGCTACAATAATGGTATATGCTATGTCCATATGCTATGTTAAATAGGACCGAGCATTCTATAATTCCCAGAAGAAAAGTTTCATGCAGGCTAAATACAGCATTTTGATTGTATCAGCACTAGATATGGTAGTATTTTCTTTCCTCATAGCAATTATGTTAAGAGCACCTAAGTGTCTAAAAATAACATTTGGTTATTTTGCCTATGTTGTGAGATTATTATCTTAACTATGCTTTGTTGAAGCAAAACTTAAGTCTACCAGAGCATTTTTATTATTTGATATTTTAACTTATTCTTTTAAAGTATGATTGGGATTGCAGATTTTCAGTTAATTTGCTAACTGTCTTATGATTAATATTTGAAGCAGCCAGGCATGCATTCCCATTTCGAACAGAGCTACCTCTCCAGCTTTGAAATCTCATTGTCATATTTTCAGTAGGCCTCTATACACCAGCTTAAAAAAACTGAAGGGCACCTATCTGCATGCAAAGAGTAGGTGTCTAACTTAGAACTTCTTTCTCATTTTCAAGATATCTTTATTTGGTTGTCATAGCTACTTATTAACAACAATAATAGAATAACAAACATAACAACTATCTTCAGGGTTATCAGAATGATATGTTTTAAAGTTTATAAAGCCACCAAATAAACTATCTCATTTTGATCTCTGTCAAGTAGATGGCACAAGTTTAATTATGGTCATCTTATAGGTAATTCAACTGAGGCTCACTCTTCTGTCCATAGTCACTTGGCAATTTAACAGTGAAGGCAAAACATGAACCCAAATCTTTAAATTTCCTATTCAGATCTCTTTTCTCTATATTTGTCAAATCTTTAACGTCACAGATACCTAGGAAGAACCAGTTGAAAGCTTACTAGTTTAATAAAGTTGATCTTCTTGGTGCATAGGATTTCCACCTTTCTTTCTTTCTCTCCCTAGGTCATATTTTGTCACAGTTTTCCTCATGAATGTCTTGCTTTCATCTGAATTTTTATCTTGTTCACATAATTGATGTTCTATTTTTTTCCACTTAATTAAGTGCTGTAAGAATCTCTAAACCACATTATGCATTTTCTGTATTATCCTTCTTGTTCTTTTTTTAGGGATGAAATGTTCCCACATGCTACATAAAATGTATGTTCTTTAAGATGCTAAATGTTAGGAGGATACATCTGTACCAAAAGTAACATCTAGGCACCAGATTCTGTAGAGAATGGATATTTAGCACATATTGAGTGTTGAAGTGGATCATGATAGCTCAATCGACTTTGGCAAAGAAAAAAGATCCTTAGAAAAGGCAAACTTTGGAAGACTCTACTCTTGCCTCTTCTGTTATTTGGTTTTAGCTTTTTTATTGGATATGGGTTATTATGGTTACTATGATAATAAAGGGAGTTTGTGGAGAAGTATCAAAAAAAGCAGAGAAGGACTCCTGTATAAAAGCTTGTGCAGTATTCTTTTTTTCTTAGAATTAGGCTTGAAACGTGACAGGCTTGTTTCTCTGGGGAATCCAGACATCATGTGATCAACAACAACAATAACAAAATTTAAAAACCATGATTGTCCACTCAGAGTCATTACTGTCTGCTGAATATTACTCACACACCAGGGAATGTAGTTTAGGAAGAGGAAATGGGAAGGGTTACAGATGGTACAATGAGATACTAGAAAAATATAAACCTGACCAAAAGCGTTGGCTATGAGATTTGTGATGTGTCAAATCAAGTCTTAAGGAACACTAGACCACTAGGAGTTAAAGAGTAAAGTTAAATGCTGGTCTTCAATTCCCAGTCACACTCTGTCAACTCTGGGACCAGCGTTGCAAGGCCTCAACAGACCTTCAGGGTCACATCTACCCTCATTCCACCCTGATTCCCAAGTCTTCCTTATCCCAAACCTGATCATCGTCCTGCTGTGGAAACTGCCACTGCACCCACTGTATAGCTTTCTTATCAAGGTGTCCTCAACACATTCCCAGTGCCCACCGTCCAAACTTCTGATTTCACACCACATCAACCTCCCCTTTAAACCTCCCCCACTCTTCCCAGTTCTCTTCTCATCTATCACCTTTTTATATCTTCAAATTCTGTCTCTTTATTTGATTTTTTCATCAGCACTGAAATATGTTTAATCTCTCCATCTGAAGATAATACACTTAGATTGCAAATTCCAATCCAGCTCTCATTTCTTTTCCCACTCACAGCCAGGATGCAAGTCCTTTATCAGATATTTGATTTGCAAATATATTCTCTCAACCAGTACTTTGTCTTTCCAATCTCTAAGCAGTGTCTTTCAAAAAGTAGAAGTTCTTAATTTGGATGAAATCCAATTTAACAATCCTTTGCCTTGTGGGTCATGCTTTAGGTGCTATATATAAACAATCATTGTCTGATCCAAGGTTATAAAATTTTCTAGCATGTTTTCTTCTAGAAGTTATGTAATGTTAAGTTTTACATTTAGATCCCATGATCCACTTTGAGTTACCTTTTTCTCTGTGGTGTTAGGTATGGATTAAAATTGTTTTAGTTTTACATATGATTTTCTAATTGCCCCAGCAACATTTGCTGAATAAATAATTTGTCTACTTATTTGGTTATTTTTTAATTTCTCTCAACACTGTTTCAGAGTTTGCATTGTTCATTTCTTGAACATTTTTTTTTCAGATATATTCCCAAGTACTTACACCCATGAAATAGTGCCACATCAGGGATTCAATGTTAGTTTCAGCTGTTGGCAGATTAGCTACTCAGCAGTAGCAATAGTCAGTTCAGCCTTAGAAAGGGAAGTCCATGTTGTTGAGTCTCTGTCCATACCACTGTGACCACTCTCTTCACTGTCCCATTGAACAAGAACTGGAGTGACTGGACAAGGAAGCTAACTGAAATCCATAGATCATGTCATTTTGTCCACTGATTATTATTTTGTCCACTCTGATTACTAGAAGTTTCTTCTGCAGTGAATGCTGATTGGTGGACATTCACACAGAACACAGTACTTTTACAATGTGTGTCTATTCCAAGAGATCCATCCACATACTTCTTTCCCAAAATTACTTTTTGCCAGTCTTTTATTTCTTCCAAGTCCATGGCCATCCACCCAAACACTTATGAACTGCCCATAAATCATCAGAGATCTGTCTTTCTGCCCAAGTCTCATTCAATATATACTGAGCAACAAATTTACTGCTCATTGGGAAAATTTTTCTTCACCACCGATCTTCAGGGTCATCCCTGAAAGGGTTAATAGTACTACAGCTTTCCATTTTGTGGTGGTCACAGCTTATCTTGTGACCCATTTCTAAAGCTCAAGTTTGTTCTTCCTCAGTTATTTGGTTTCAAGGAACCCTCCAGGAATCCTAAGGTTTGAACTGAGGGAGAGGACACAATGCTTCAGGAGCTGGTGTCAAAGCAGTCAGAACCACCTATTCATGCAACTTACTTGTACCTTGCTCATTAGGTACAATCAGCATGATGGTATCAATATATTATACCCATATGATGGTTTGTAGAATGCCATTATGATCAAGATCTCAGCAGATAACATTATGGCAAAGATCATGGGACTGTTTAACTCCATGCAACACTGTGAAGTTATATTGTTGGCCCTGGCAGGTAAAAGTAAACTGCTTTTGGTCATACCTAAAAATTGGTATGAAGAAAAATGCATTATCCAGGCCAATACTGGCATACCAAATACTAGGGGCTATACCGATTTGCTCCAGTAAAAATACTACATCTGGTATAGCAATGACAGTTGGAGTTTCCACTTGATTAAGTTTGTAATAGTTCACTGTCATTCTCCATTTGCTTTCTGCACAGGTAAAACTCATAAATCAGATGGGAATATGATATACATTACCACCCCAGCTTCTTTCAAGTCTTCATGGTGGCATTAAATTTTGCGATTCTGCCAGGGATATGGTATTGCTTCTGGTTTACTATCCTATCTTGGCAGGAAGTTCAAAGGACTTCTACTTAGCCCTCTAAACACAATGGCCCTCACCACATGGGTTAAAGAGCTAATGGGGGTATTCTGCCAGTTGTCAAGTGTGTCTATTTCAATTACATATTCTGTAGCTGGGAAAATAACCATAGTATCTGCAAACCTACTGGGACCTCTGTGATTCAGACATGAGTTTCCACCAGAGTAGCACAGGCCTTTATTTTGACTGGTGGGCCACAGTTACATTTCAAGTCACCAGGAATAAGTCTCAGTTCAGTGCCAGCATCTAGTAATCCCTGAAAGGTCTAGGTCTTTCTCTTCCCCAAAACAAAGTCACTCTAGTAAATGGCTGATGATCTCTTTGGGAAAGGCTTGGAGGGAGATTTAATGTGTACTTGAAGCAATTGTTCAGTGTTTTCTCTCTAGGGGACCAGAACTCCTGCAGTCAAACGTTCTGGGTCTGTGAACAGACAAGTCTGGAAACTGGGTGAGAGGAGGTAATTCTCCACTTTGGCAATCCAAATCAGGTTTCTTGTTACTGGACTTAGGGTTTTTCCTATTATGTAAATCAAGCAATATGCTACTAGGTTGTCCATTCATTTCATTCCTAGAGACACTGTGATCAATTAGCCACCACCTGCAGATCTCTGCAGGTCAATGCATTCTAATTACTGGCACATCCCTGTTTCCCTTTATGGTTGAGGTGACCACCTTGCCTTTAATGATTAAGTGCTGCTGCCTGGCCTCTGCTATTCTGGGATTCTATCATTTTTTTTGAAATCAGGGAACCCATCTGAATGGTGGTATCCCCCGCAGTCACACCTGACCTACAACTGAGAGTGACCACAGAGCCTTTCAGAGGTGCTCTTGTCACTAACATGTTTACCAGTGTCTTAGTGAAGAGGGTATTTTCTATGTCTCCTCATGGATCATGGTTGTGGGATGGGTGTACAGGTCACACATAACAAATCTAGTACAACATTTCTATCTCCCTTTGGATTTTCTTGGAGCCTTTGGATTGTCTTTTCATTTCATGTCAGGGAAGCTCTGGCATCTGTCATATTAAATGGATGCTACGATTGAGTTTGTATCGACTCAAACAACCAAGTAAATGATTAAAGCCATATCCAACTGCACAAACAGATGCATTAAATCTGGACTCTATTAAATGTACCTATATCAGTGAATTCAGCCTAATCTAGTGTTATATTCGGCCCTCTTTCGTCTAACACACTTAAAATCTATTTGCACATGTTTCTTAGATTTCTGCTGCTATATATTAGCAAAGTCTTAAAAATTGTTCAATGTATAAGCTATTTCTTTTGCCTCCTGGAGTGTGGAGAAAAGGAGTACCTGTCCTATTGGACTATGCAGAGATGTGACCCTAGTTATGGATACAGCAGCAAGAGGATGGTTGCAGTGAGGCCCGAGGAAAATGAGCATTACTTTTCATGGTACGTTATCACAGAGTTTTCAAAATAAAGAAATCTAGTCTCCTTGGCCCTTTGAGGGAGAGCTTCTCGTACTTTGAAGGGAGTCTCAGGGTGACGAGGGGATTTAATATTGTCAGTTTCATCTGGGTCCAATGAGATATCTCAAATTTGAGTTTAAGGATTTAATTCTTTCCTGATTAATGTCTTAGTTTTCACATGAGGAACTAGGAGAAACTGAATTCAACTGTCACTGCAATATAGAAACTTCTAAGATTAAAAATCATATTTGATTTTCAACAATATCAGCCCTGTCGCTACTAGAAATAAGACTCTTTTAGGGCTGTCATTGAAGCTGTGTTTTCACAGTCAAAATTCAAGTGATATTATACCACTTCAGTATAACATAAGAATCTCCCCACAGGATACTTTTATTTCTCCCCTCCTGGCCTTTGTGCTATTTTTATTATAAACTTTATTTCTATATAGGTTGTAAATATTGTTATCTGTAGTATAGTTATTATTTTCACTTTAAACAATGGATTATCTTTTCAAGAGGTTTAAATTTTAGAAGTCTTTATGCACATAGCTACGATTTCCAATAATCTGCATTGCTTTATGTATAACCACATTTCCATCTGATATCATTTTCCTTCTCCTTAAAGGACTTCATTCAATATTTTTAGTGGTACTCGCTGGCTGCTCATGAATTGAGCTTTTGTATAACTGAAACTATCTTGATTTCTCCTCTGCATTTTGAAAATTCTCTTCCCTAGTGTAAGTTTATAGGTTGTCAGGGTCTCTATTTTTTTGGTTTGATTTTGCTTTTATTTTCTCTTAGCACAGCAGATTTCTGATAAAAAATAACGCAATGCCCTATGTCTTTTGACCTGCATTATTTTGGATTAGAAATCTACTGTAATTCTTATCTTTGTCCTTAAGCATGTAATCTAACATTTTGCTCTGGACATCTTTAAAATATTCTCTTTATCACTGGTTTTAAGCACTTTGATTATAATGTCCTTTGATGTAGTATTCTTCATGGTTCTTGTGCTTGGGTTTTGTTGAGATTCTTTTTTTTTAAATTTATTTATTTTGTTTATTTTATTTTTGGCTGTGTTGGGTCTTCGATGTTGTGCACAGGCCTTCTCTAGTTGCAGCGAGCGAGGGCTACTCTTCGTTGCAGTGCACTGGCTTCTCATTGCAGTGGCTTCTCTCGTTGTGGAGCACGGGTTCTGGGCATGTGGGCTTCAGTAGTTGTGGCACATGGGCTCAGTAGTTGTGGCACCCAGGCTTAGTTGCTCCCCGGCATGTGGGATCTTCCTGGATCAGGGATCAAACCCATGTCACCTGCATTGGCAGGCGGATTCTTAACCACTGTGCCACCAGGAAAGCCCCTGTTGAGATACTTAATATCTGTGGTTTAATAGCTTTCATCAAATTTGGAAAGAGTTTATCCATTGTTTCTTCTCTGTTTTTTGTTATTTTCCTTTTGTTAGAGAACTCCAATTATATTTATATTAGGTCCCTTTATTTCTCCCACAGCTCACTGATTATCTATTCATTTATTTTATTTTCTATTTGTGTTTTATTTGGGATATTTTCTATTGCATCTTCAGCTATTATTCTCTTCTCTAGAATGTCTTATCTGCCATTAGTACCATCTAGTGTATTTTTCATCTCAGAACAATTTTCACATGTTAAAATTTTAATTTTTGCATCTAAAAATCCAACTTGCAATTTTTATATCATTTTATGTCTCTCTCAACTTGTTTAATATTTCCTCTAATTCTTCAACACCTATACAAGACTATAACATCATTTTTTCACCAAATTCACTATGACCTCATCTTCAATGGCATTTCCCATTGTTCTCTTAGTAATATATGGGATATACTTATACTAAAATTATTATTTGTTTTTTTTTAAATTGAAATCCAGATGTGACTGAGCATCCTATATATATCTGACATTCCTAATAGCTAACCTCACTTCATGACATTTCCTAACTTTGTTATCAACTTTATTTACCTACTTAGCACTAAACACCAATAGACCTCCTATATACTTTATTTATTTATTTGCTAATAATCTACCTTCTTCCACCAGAAGGTAAGCTCTGTGAGGGTAAATATTTGTATGTTTTGCATACTGCTGTTTCACAGTGTCTATAACAATGCCACACATTATTGGCATTTCCTTAATATTTGCCAAATTAATAAACGGATGAATAAATAAACAAGTATTTAATTGATTGATTGATTAACCTTGGAGAGATATTCTTCCTGAAAGAGAAAATGGAGGATGAGAGGGGATAAGAGAAGTAAAACAGAGGCTGTTGTACAAATCACAGTGCTTTCTTTTCATTATCTTCCACTTTCCTGATTACATTTCAGAAAATATTATTTAGAAGTGGACAGTGATATATTCTGTGGTTTTCTGAGCACTTAGCTTTAAGGCAAATGTCCTACCAGAAACAGTCACCTAATGAAATGAACCATTTGCTGTGCATTTAGTTTATTTTTGTTCTTTAAGATACACTTTTTCTGATTGCTCTGTGAACCACTTATTTTTCTCAAACCAGAAGAACTTTAAAGAACTTGACTGCTTTGTCCTTTAATTCAGATTGAAGGGTGGCTGGAAGGACAGTTTTGTACATAAAGGAAAGGGTGATATTTTAATTTTCTTTCCCTTGTTCCTGTGAAAAGCAACTCTGTAAATCCTGCTAACGTAATGAGACTTGTGAGCTTGGGTTACACTTAAGGATTCCACAACGAGAATATTATATTACAGTTTCTTTCTCTAGTTTCTAAATGTCGGCATTGATATTACCAGGCAGCATAAAGATATCAATCATCAGAAAGCTTATCGACTGTTCAGAATGGTTCTATCAATATCTAATTTGCTGTCTGATCTAATGCACAGTCAGCCAGTGCAATGCCAACATACCGGCTCTGTCTTTCAGGATATGTCATCTTCCCTCTATAGACAATAAGAAAAGCCTTAATTTTTTCCTTGGATCGACACACAGAGAAATACCCTTTACGTGCTAGAAGGGAAAATGTTAAAGAAAAACACCAACTTTTCTGTTCTTGTCTCTACCATCTATACCTCAGAGTTTACAATGTTTCGGTGCACCTGACACAAGCCTTACATTAAAAATAAATCAGACATTTTTTAAAGATCCCATAAAATTGTTATCATTGAACTCATGAATAGCAAACTCCTGTCCATCACTAATTATGAAACTTTTTCCATTTGCAACTACACATTTAATTCTATTTTGCAATTGTGACTTTCAATTTGAAATGGCTCCTCAAAGGGTCAATTTGGGCAAAAGTTGAAAGTAGCTTATATCCTTCCCAGGGTTTATACCTGATTCCAAATCCTCCCCTTATGTACTCTTCTGTTTTTCCATTTTCACAGCCATATTCTTTTCCTTCTCAAGTGAAGAGAGGAAACCCTACCTAAAATATAGTTAGTTGATCCTCCATTTTAGTGCAAATAGGCTTGTACTACACACAAATGGCTCACAGTACCTAAAGCGCAACTCATTCATTCATGGATTCTAATTCACCAAATACATACTGATCACTGATATATAGGACAGACCTTATACTAGTTACTGCACAAAACAACCTATCAACATAGATCTGATCTTGTCCTCTTGGAGTTTATGATCTAGTGGAAGAGAAGCCCAGAAGTTCAAAATCTCATAGTTAATCTGAACTTGCCATATCTCTTATTATATATATATATATATATATATAATATACATATATCCCATTTTCTCTTGTTGCTGTACATAATTTGGAAAGTGTTTAGTAATTTAAGAAACTCAGTTTTAGAGCATGCTAAGTCTTTAAAAGCTATTGAATATATGAGCACAGTAGGAAAATGTAAGAATTTGATTCAGTTTTCCCCTACCTACTTGCCCACTTTTCATTCTCTTCATGCCTCTCAAGTGAAACAGCAGAACATCAGCATTACAGGTACACCACAGAATTTGGGGGCAAACTGTGTCATAGCAGTTTACCTTATCTATGTGAAATATCTTACAGTGGATTGAGAATGGAACTAAACACGGGAAGAAACAGATGGATGGCAAGAGATTTTTCTTTCCCTTCTGAAAAGAAACTTTGCAACTATTTAAGTGTTCCTCCATTCCCCATGCTTAATCAATAATAGCAAAAGCATTTGCTCCTTGGCTGGAACCATTTCATTTCAGAAACTTTATCAGAAGGAATATATATAACACAGGCAGACATCCAGGATATCAGCAGAGAGGATTATGGTACACATATGACATTTAAATACTGACTAAAATAGCATGCTTTCTTCCAAACCTCAGAAAATATAGATCTAAGATCCTTGGGGTATGTTGGAGGGCAGTTATGTTTTATAAAAGTCTGACCTTTCTAAAGTAGGAAAATGAGAAGACTGTAGACTCTCAGCTCAGAGGGAAGATCCTTGGTGGAAAGAACTGGGTTCCAGCAGCTTCCAGATTTCGGCTTCCAAGTGAAAAGCTAGCCATTATTGCATGACAGTTGCTATGATGCATCACTTTATCACTCCAAAATAAAACAGAACAAAAATATCTTAGATTGGAGCTGTATAACTTTGTTATAGCAGCATTAAAATCATTCCACAATTCAATGATCTGAACAACAATTATTTATTTTCTCTCATGTGTTTGAAGATCAACTGGGATTGACTGATCTAGGCTGAGATTGGTTCCAGCTGTTTGCTTCTTTTCCATGTGACACTTGTCCTTCTCTGGGACCAGCAGGCTGGCTGGGTCATTCCTCTCTCATAGTGATGCCAGAGTACAAGGGAAACCTCCAAGGCCTGTTAAGACCTGGTTGGAGCCACCATACTCTCACTTCTCCTTCACTGTATTGGCTAAAGCAAGTCACATGGTCAAATCCAAAGTCAAAGGTTTGTAAATTATACTCTGCTTTTGTAGGGAGAGGACATTCTCTAAATAGAGGGAGGAGTGAAAAAGTGCCAATCAGTGCAACGTTCCTAGGAATCCGTATAAACTCATGTGTTCTATCTCTTCTTCAGAGGCCTTAAAACTGTCCTGAACTGGCCTCTGATTTCTAGTCAAACCACATGAAGATGGTATTCTTTTTCTACTGTCGCTGTGAAAAATTATTATAAACTTAGGGGCCAAAAACAACACAAGTTTATTATCTTATAATTCCGTAGGTCAGAAGTTCAACATAGTCTCACTGGGATAAAATCAAGGTATAGGCAGGGTTGTGTTCCTTCTGAAGACTCTAAGAAAGAATCTGTTCCCTTGCCTTTCCCAGCTTCTAAAGGCTGTCTGCATTCCTGGGCTCAGAGCCCTTCTTCCATCATCAAAGTCAGCAAATTCAGACTGAGTCTTTTTCATGGGGCCATCTCTCTGGTTCTCATCTACCTCCCTCTTTCCTTTTTAAAGACCCTTGTAATAACATTGGTCTCTTACCTAGATTATCCCAGATAATCTCCCTATTTTAAGGTTTGTTGATGTCCATCCTTGATTCCATCTGCAAATTGAATTCCCATTGCCATGTAAACTAACATGAATTAGAATGTGAATATTTTTTGAATGGGCATTAATCTGCCTACTGTTAAAGAAAAAACTATTCATGACATTTGTTAAAGGACAGTAATGAAGGCTTTATTTAGGGGGATACTGCAGTGGGGTTTTATTGTCAGGGAGAAAGATAAGGCTCAACTCTGAATACAATAAGGAAAAGCAGGAATCTATAGCCAAGGAACAGGTAGGAGAAGGGTGGATGGAAAATTACTGAGGAAACATAAGAGGTAGTGGGAGATTCTGGCTAAATCAAACTAATAGGATTCTCACTGACGGAAGGCCAGGGTGACCAGACATCACCTGGGAAATGGTGGAGGATGAGGAACCTGATCATGTATCACAGATGAGGGATTCTGTCTAACTTACACAGAATTCTTGCTAAAATTGGGCCATGCAAAGACAAGCACAGAGGTCCAAAAGTTAGGGCCTAGTCAAGGAGATGGTTCAGAAGAACCTGACTGGGGTTTGGTCAAGAAGGGAATATTTGTTGCTACCATAGAGATCATATCTTTTTTGTTACTAATAACTTCAAAGAAACAAGAACATATATGCTCTTGGAGGAGGATGAAGTGTTTCATATACCTCCCTTGTGTTCTAGATTATTTCTTTAAATAACATTTTATTATTACAGTAGCCTCCCCCCACCTGTAGTTTCTGTTACCAGTGGTCAACTATGATCCAAATATATTAAATGGACAATTCCAGAAATAAACAATTCATAAGTTTTAAATCGCAAGCCATTCTGAGTACCATGATGAAATCTTGTGCTGTCCCACTCCCTCTCACCCTGGATATGAATCATCCCTTATGTCCAATGAATCCACACTGTATATACTACCTACCTGTTAGTCACTTAGTAGCTGACTCATTTATCAGATCGACTGTGGAAGTATCACAGTGCTTGTGTTCAAGTAACCCTAATTTTACTTAATAATGGCCCCAAAACACAAGAATAGTGATGCTAGAGATTTGGATATTCTCTTACTGTGCCTATTTTATAAATTAAACTTTATCATAGGTGTGTATGTATAAGAAAAAACAGTATACATAAGGTCTAGTACTATTCACAGTTTCAGGCATCCCCTGGGGGTCTCAGAACATATCCCCTCCAGATAAGGAGGGACTACTGTATTCTGATTATGTAAGTAAATTGGGTTCATAGTGAAAATTTTATAAAGAGAAATAACAAAGAAAACTAGAGTAAAACATAGTCCTGCAATTAAGTAGCTACTTTTAATTACCTTGAGAATAACTTTATAGATAAAATATGTCTTTCTATCCACATGTTTTCATTTAAACCTCATTCTCACTAATGTATAATGAATCAAACTGTATGATGGACTGATGGAAAAATTCCTAGTATGCTTAGGGGAAGGATTAAAAAACAAGGAAAGACAGGGACAAACAGGAGTATTGTGTGTGGGAGTAGAGGCAGATGTTTTTGAAAATATAATTACCTGGAGAAAGCAAAGGTTGTTACTCATCACAACCATATTCCCAACTTGAAACTCTTGCCTTTGTTTGCCCCTGTCTACTTTCAATTGTGTTGCAGCAAACAGAATTTCTAGGTGACTGTAGATGTGTATGAGATGGGGTTAGGGAGTATTTGTTTGGCCTACCATAACAGCATAATCTAATAGGAGCTTTACTATTTAGCCGTTTTGCACAGGCCAATCATTTTCACAGGATTTACGAAAAATACTTTCTTTTTTTTCTTGTTTTTCTAATTTAGCAATCTTATTTCTCAAAGGAGTAGAAATCATGGCTAGTTATACTAATTGTATCAGTAATGTGGTAGGGAAGAGACAAGGTACATTTTCTAGCAACTAGTCATTATCTCTGGGAGCTTGAGCCTACAATCCAAGGTAACAGAATACAAATGGAAATAATATCTTATTCAGTATTTTGGCTAGGCAAATGAACATGATAACTGAATTATGGCATATTTCATGGCCCAGAGACTGGAAAGCATAGAATATGAGTTGGAATACAGTGATCACATAGCAGCAGTCGTCAGTATTCTTCTTTGTATATGTACTTTTCAACTTATTGAGTTTTTCTAGAAACTATTCTTGCCTTTAACAAATTCATAATCAAAGGTATCAATTTAACATAATAGAGGTATGAACAATGTACTCTGAAAGAAAAGCGAGTGGTTAATTGTCCCTGAAGGTGGCCAGAATAGCTTCATAAAACTGTTACTGTCACATCTGTAATGAAAGTACAGATTTTCTGGTTCCTAATACAGAAAATTGTAAGTATTGTTTTCAGAGAACTGTTTTTAAAACAAAATGTAAACCTGGTGTGCGTGCGTGAATTAACACCAGTCATACATATGCATGTGTAATCTGGAATGAGATATGAGGAATAAACTCAGGGTTCTCATTGACTTTCCATGTGACTTTGGCCAAGTCAGTTAGCCTCTGCACATCTTTTTCCTCATCCTTAAAATGAAGGAGCAGAATTACTGGCTTTCAGACTCTCCTAATTGCTTTCTCACATCATTTTATGGTTTGCTCTTTAGTTATACAACCTGGAATCTAAAACATACTGAGAGAGAATTCTCCATGGCATTTCTGCACATCTTGTATCAGCTTTTGTCCCAGACTATACTTTTAAGTATGTTTGTAGTTTGTATAACAGTTTTGGAAATAGAGATAGTGTCACCTTCTGGGGAAGAGGGCAGAGTTATATCCTGAACAAAATAAAGATAATGTCTCCCTTTGGGGCAAAGTTGGGCAGTTTACTAGCAGCCCCTTTTAGAGGATCAGAGGGTACTGAAGAGTTACCCAAATGGAGTACAAGATGTATTCAGATTCAGAAAGCACCAGCTTCTCCAGGGCTTAATGAGGGACCCAGTAGGACAGTGGCCCTAAGAGGATTCGACTCCAGTGAATGATGGGATACTGCTAGAGAAGCAGACTGTTGTCTCATTATGCAATAAAGGTAGTTCTGTGTTCTGAGAAGTAAATTATTGTGAAATATCTTAGTGATTGAGATTAAAAACATTGCTCAAAAAATTTTCTGTGGTACTCCTAGGTATCCCTTAAACCTGAATGCATATTTGTCAGGCTGCTAGTAGTAGAGCCTATTTATATTTGCGTAGAAACTTTAAAATCATTCTGAATTCCTTCCCTTGCCTTTTTCCTGTAGATCAACTCCTCACTATCTCCAATATCATGGTCCAAGCTCTTAGTATACCTCACTTCACAAGTGGCATCCTGACACCAACAGTTGTCATTCCAATACCTAGCATCCATGCTTCATGATGGTAACAAAATGATTTTGTTCTAAAATGCAAATACTACATCATTCTGTTAAATATATTAATGTGGTCAAGGGAAAAGTTTAAATTTGTTGGTGAAATGGAAGAAGCTCTTTAGAGTATGCCCCCTGTTTATCATTCTCCCTTACCTCTTGCCTTTCCCTTGCAAGCACTGTCCATTCTAGCCATATTATGCTATTTACAATTTTAAGATCATCTTGTAGTTTCAAACTGCTGTGCTTTTCCACAGCTGCTCTATCTCCCTGTGAAGGCCATTCCTCCATTTTCCATCAGATCATTTTTCATCGTCTTTTAAGTCTTAGCTTAAATATGCTTTCTTCCAGTAAAAATTCTATAATCCCCAGCCCATTTAAAAATTTCTGAGTTCCCATAAACCATTGTGCAAAATAAATACAATATACTTGTCAGCATTATTATTGTTTATTTTTGTTTTCTATCTTCCACTAGGCTCTAATCTCCTTGAAAAGACATCATGCTTTATTTCACTTAAAATTGGAGATGTATGTAGTTCCAAAATTAGGAATAATCTCACATCCAAAAATCTATTAATCAGTCATTGTTTGACACTCAAAACTTATTCCCCATTGAATCAGTCTTATACACTTCAAAGATGTTCTTTAGAAAGTACTTTCCTGGAGAAATTAAAAACTTTAAGGAATATTTTTTTTATGTGAAGCACATTTTTAATTAAAAACTATAGGTTTCTAGAGTTGAATAACCGTTTCTTTGAATGTAACATTAAGCGGAGATTAAGCCATAATGGGACCCAAGATTTTTTTATGGTCACACCTAAGAGACTTCCAAATTACAGGTTCACCAAAGGTACATATTGGAGCTGCACCTCAGATTAAAATAATCATCTTAGCACTGAATTAGTTCCGTATGCATCATGACTTCCTAACTATTGGGTTCATGGTATTAAGCATACACATTCCTCAGACATAAGTTTTTGTGGCTCTTTAGTATTTAACAAAAGATTCAAAAAATATCCTGTTACCAGTGTTATATTGAGAACTGCAGTTTTGGAGGAGCGTGTGCACTTTGAGACTTGAGAAACTGATATCTATGGCATTAAATATTCAATGTAAATTTGTGAATCGGAAAGTTATTTTTACCCAGATTACTGTCTAGAGTCTTTCTGGGTGGATAAAAGAGATACATCTCAGATCTGCTCATATTTGTTTACAGCTTCTGCCTAGACCAGACAGCTGCCACCAGGTACCTAAGACTGTTGCCTATGCTGTGGGACATGCAGTCAAAAGAATTTAGAACTACTGTAGTGCAAATAACTGAAAGATGCAAGAGCAATTCCAGGAGGGGATTGCGACAAGAAGCAGAGAAAGAGACATTGAATTATTATTAGCACACACCACTGCAAAGGTTCAGAAAAAGCAGTGTCAGTGAAGGACAAGGGCTAAAATCTAGGTGAATCTAGCACTAGGGTGACTCATGGATACCAAGCTATGAAAATCAGCAGATATTTACCTTCTACATAGAGAGATCAAGAGGTCCCTGGGGGTTATGATTCTTATGTCCAGTTTATAGCATGTAGTATTGAGAAAAAAGAAATTACCATGACATTTTTAGGACTAGAATATAGTTATTCAAAGCAACTCTTTAGGGATGTAGAACATGATTGAAGGTTTGGAATTTCTGTAGTAAGTTTACATAGCACTAATTCATTGTCACATAGGAAGCTAACAATGAATAACACATTCAAAACAGCGGAAAGCACAAATTAACCATAAATTACAATAATTATACTGATAGTAGATTTCTCAAAAGCAAAATTAGAAGTCATGATATGGTGGGAAAAATTCTTAAAAATTCCTAGAGGAAGTCCCTGCTAACTTCAAATTTTATATGCAGTGAAACTAACTTTGAAGGATGAGAGTGAAAGGAGGATGGTTTAAGAAGAAAATACTGACTGAATTTAGCATAAATAGACCAACACTGTGGGAAATCCCAAAAGATGTATTTTAGGAGAATGCAAAATAATCCTGAGAGAAGTGTGATATGAGAGAAGGAATGATACATAAAAATAAAAACATAAACAACAGGATAAATCTAAAGAAACACTGATAATAACAGTAATATTATTTAATTAGTGGGGTTAAAAAAACATAGAATCAAAATGACAAAATATACTAGCAAAAAAGTTTTAATTTGAAGCAACAATCAGAATATAAATATTGTGAGTTTCCTTTAAGTTTAGAAGGACTGTAAGCACACTATTCAAATTTAGACATTGTTATGATAGGTATGCATGTAAAATATCTATGACAATCACTAAAAAAAACCATATAGAATTCAGAACTTCCAAAATAGTGGGAAAGCAATATAGAGGAAAAACCAATCAAATTAAAATAAAGAAGGCAGAAAAATAAATAGGGAAAAAAGAGACAAAGAGTATAAAATTTTTTAAAAAGACACACACATATGTGAGTTATCTCAATTAATGGAATGAATCTTTAGTTAGCAGAGTTTCAACAATAGTATCAAAACATGTGCTAACAACACATAATAAAACACTAAAAGCTAAGAGAAAAGGATGACAAATAGAAATATCAGTCATTACTAACCAAAACAAATTTTGTGCCATTATATTAAAAACAGACAAATAGACTTTAAGGGAAAAAAGCACACTTAGTGTTCTTTAAAGTTGCTATCGAGGGCTTCCCTGGTGGTGCAGTGGTTGAGAGTCCACCTGCCGATGCAGGGGACACGGGTTCGTGCCCCGGTCTGGGAAGATCCCACATGGCGCGGAGCGGCTGGGCCCATGAGCCATGGCCGCTGGGCCTGCGCGTCCAGAGCCTGTGCTCCGCAACAGGAGAGGCCACAGCGGTGAGAGGCCTGCGTACCGCAAAAAAAAAAAAAAAAACAAAACACAAAAACAAAAAACAAACAAAAAAAATAAAGTTGCTATCGAATGATAAAACATTTAGTCACCAAGATGATTCCATTAGTTGTCAATATATAATTATCAGGTATCAAGCATATAATGGTGAAAAAGCAGATGCCAAAAACTGCCCTCGTGTATTACTTTCTAGTGGAGAGCTGATATTCTACTGGGGAAAAAATGATAGTTCTAAATCTGTATGCAATTAATAAATAACTTGAAAATATTGAGAGAATCAATGGAGAAGTTGAAAAATCTATATTCACGGTAGAAGATGTTAATACATCTCTTTCTCTAATTGATCTAACCAAGCAAATACAAATAATTCTAAGGATGTAAGGATATAGAATATTTGATCAACACGAATTAGAGTTAGTATAATGGACTTACATAGGACATGTACCCAGCAATCTATCTCAAGCTCACATGGAATGTTTATGTTAAATCATCATGCACTTGGTCATAGAGCAAGTGTCAGCACATTTTGGAGTATTGGCTTTATACAGACCACATTAACTGACTAACACGTAATAAAAAGAGGCATTAATAATTTAAAAACTACAAACACCTATATACTTAATAGCTCGTAAATTAATGTAATCAGTTAGACAGCAGAAATTAGAAAACACTTGGAACAGAATGATAATGAATATTACACAGTGAAATATGTGACATGCAGGTAAAAAATTCTTACAGGTCTTAATTGTTCACATTAGAAAAGAAGTCTACAAATTAATATGTTAAGCATCCCATTTAAGATGTGAAAACAATGAGCAATGAACATAAAAACTATGGAAATTACGTATAACTTCCAAAATAATAGAGGGAGAAAGCATAAATTCTAGTAAGATAAAATTTTTAAAAAGAAATAAAAGAAAATGTGAAAATATTGAAATTGAAATATGAGATGTGACTACAAATGCAGATTTTAAAAATAAGAGATGATTACGAATAATTTTATGCCAATACAGTTTAAAATGTAAATGAAGTGGACAAATTTATAAAAAACTAAGTATAATAAAACTGGTTCAAGAAGAAGCTGGACAAATGGTACTGCACTCATTAAATTAGTCTGAAATCTTTCCACAATAAAAAAAAATAATCTTGGCTCAGACATTTTAAAAGATAAAATAGAACAAACATTCAGGGAGTAGGTGATTCAAATCTTTAACAAATTCTTCTAGAGAAAAAAGCTAGACAGAACATTGAACATACATACTATAACCTTATAATCATAAATTTAACACCATAACTTAGTCTGTTCCAGCTCCTATAACAAAATACCTACCATAGACTGTCTGACTTATAAAAAACAGAAATGCATTCCTCACAGTGCTGTAGTCTTGGAAGTGCCAGATCAAGGCGGCAGCAGATTCACTGACTGCTGAGGGCACATTTCCTAACTGGCTGCTGGTTTTCCACTGTGACTTCACATGGCTGAAGAGGTAAGAGATCTCTCTGGGGCACCCTCTTATAGTGGCACTAATCCCATTCATCATCTAATCACCTTCCAAAGGCCCCACATCGAAATGCCATCACATTGGTAGTAATTAGGTTTCACTGTATGAATTTTGCAGGAACACAAACATTCAGTCCACTGCAGTAACCAAGCAAAAACTACCCATGGGAATAAACGTACAGATCAATTTTGGCTGTGACTATAGATGTTAAAATATTACATAAAATATTAGCAAATTGAATGTAGCAGTATCCTTTTTATAAAGATAATATGAAATTGGGTTTATTCAGGGAATACATGGACATTTATCATTATAAAAATCAGCATTATATTTTATCACATTAACAAATTCATGGGGGAAAAACATGAACATTTTAAAAGATGTGGGTAAAGTATATTTTAACAAAAAATTAAAATTCATTCTTGATGAAAATTCTTAGTATGCCTAAATCATATAAAAAGACTTTTCAATAAATCAGTGGGTGAAATAGTGAAAATCACAGCAGTCAGCTTGTGATATCAAACATGACTTGAGTTTGTATTTTTAATACAACATATAAGGTTAATTTTAACTTATATAAAAGTGACTTCAGTAAATCCCATGTTATAAATAAAAATATAAAAGGCTGCTGCTAATTATACAGAAATTATTTAGGAAGCAGTAGAACCTATAATATACCTTTATAGCTATTTAAAAGTGAACTGAGCCTCTCACATTTTTCTCCATGCTTATTAAGTGCTGATGTAGGACTTTATATGATCAAAGTTTCTAACAACCATTTTTACTTGTTATTTGTTGCAGCATCACCTAGATATACAAAAGAAATGTAATGTAACTTATTCAAGTTATTACAGCATAACCATTTTGCTATAGACAGTACCTATCACTTAAGATGAGCAAGAACTCCAAGCCCTTTTTCCTACCAAATTGTCTATGTTCATGGCAGTCTTATATGATTTATTTCATTACTAAGTTAGTGGAAATTTAGTCTTTAAAAAGCAAACTTTCCTTTTCATTTCCATTTAAAGCTCAATTTATTCTATTTATTTAGCTGTGGGGTGCTGGTGTGTGTGTGTGTGTATAATATTTACTATAGCCTATTAAATAGGAATGTTGAAAAATAAAATGAAAATAGACTATTTTAGGTATATATATACACACACAGTGTAAAGGATATGTAGTTTACATAACGTGTGTTTCTAGGCAGTCTGATGGATTCAGATACTTGTAAACATACTATTTATGTAGTGATCTAAGATGTCTTTGTAATCTCCCCCTGCAAATTATATACTGCATGTCTACATGCCAGCTAAGACATTTGGTATCAGTGTAATAGGGAAAATAGACAAAATAACTGGATTTTTAAATGGTCAATGGACTTGAATAGACATTTTTCAGAAGAACAGGGAACCCTTGCACATTGTTGGTGGGAATGTAAATTGGTATAGCCATTATGGGAAACAGTACGGATGTTTTTCAAAAATTAAAAATAGAACTACCATATGATCCAATCATCCCATTCTGGGTATATATTCAAAGGAAATGAAATCAGGATCTTGAAGAGATAGCTGCACTCCCAGGTTCACTGTAGCATTATTCACAACAGCCAAGATGGAAACATCTGAATGTCCTTTGGCAGATGAATGTATAAAGAAAATTATATCTATAGATATAAACATTATTCAACCTTAAAAAAGAAGGAAATGCTACCATTTGTGACAATATTCATGGACCTGAAGGACATTATGTTAAGTGAAATAAGCCAGACACAGAAATACAAATACTGCATGATTTCATTTATATGTGGAATCTAAATAGTGAAACACATAGAAGCAGAGGGTAGAATGGTGGTTTTCAGGGCCTAGGAGGAGAAGGAATGGGAAGATATTGGTCAAGTAGTAAAAGTTTCATTTATGCTAAATAGATAAGTTATGGACATGCAATGTACAACAAGGTGATTATAGTCAGCAATATTTTATAGTATTCTTGAAAGTTGCTAAGAGAATAGATCTTAAGTGTTCTCACCATACACACACACATACACACACACACACATGCACACATGGAAGAAAATGATAACTATGTGAGGTGATATCTCAAGTAGCTTGACTGTGGTGATTATTTCACAATGTAATATATATCAAAACATCAAGTTGTATTCTTAAATGCATACAATTTTTATTAACTATACCTCAATAAATCTGAGGAGAAAAAACTAAACATCATTGAACCATAAGTGAAGTTATTACAAAGCAAACTAAAAACAACTGCATATCTTATATGTATAATTTTTGCCCATAGGCAAAATACCACTGTAATGGGTATGAGGTTCCATACTGTTAAGAGTCAATCAATAATTAACTGGGCATTATTTATAATTGATCACAGAGCATATATATATTTATGTTTTTGGTGTGCATTGCCAAAATACTTTTTGAAAACAAGTCATAATCCAACTTGAAGTATGAAAATGACAATTGCACAACACTCATGCTCTCATATCAGCCCTGATATTTTCTTTTTTGTGAATGTTAGGTTATTTGATCAGTAAAAATGCCTTACAATGTTGTTTTAGTGTTACTCATTAAAAGCTATTTATTGTATGCCTACTGTGAATTAGGCATTAGTACAGCTCCTTCATACACTGATGAGCAAGACAGATAAGGCCTGTGTTCTCAACAGGTGTTCTTACAGTAGGAAGAGATACATCCTACTCTAATGGAACAATTAAAAAGAGATGAGATTCTTTTAAATGCCAAGAAAGGGGACCTTCAAGGTGGCAGGGGAGTGAGACATGGAGATCACCTGAAAATTATAAGATATTGATGAAAGAAATTAAAGATGATACAAATAGATGGAGAGATATACCATGTTCTTGGATTGGAAGAATCGACATCGTGAAAATGGCTATATTACCCAAAGCAATCTACAGATTCAATGCAATCCCTATCAAACTACCAATGGCATTTTCCACACAACTAGAATAAAAATTTTCACAATATGTATGGAAACGCAAAAGACTCCAAATAGCCAAAGCAATCATGAGAAAGAAAAACGGAGATGGAAGAATCAGGCTCCTGGACTTCAGACTACACTACAAAGCTACAGTCATCAAGACAGTTTGGTACTGGCACAAAAACAGAAATATAGATCAATGGAACAGCAATAGAAAGCCCAGAGATAAACCCATGCACATATGGTCACCTTATCTTTGATAAAGGATGCAAGAAAATACAATGGAGAAAAGACATCCTCTTCAATAAGTGGTGCTGGGAAAACTGGACAGCTACATGTAAAAGAATGAAATTGGAATACTCCCTAACACCACATACAAAAATAAACTCAAAATGGGTTAAAGACCTAAATGTAAGGCCAGACACTATCAAACTTTTAGAGGAAAACATAGGCGGAACACTCTATGACATAAATCACAGCAAGATCCTTTTTGACCCACCTCCAAGAGAAATGGAAATAAAAACAAAAATAAACAAATGGACCTAATGAAACTTAAAAGCTGTGCACAGCAAAGGAAACCATAAACAAGAGGAAAAGACAGCCCTCAGAATGGGAGAAAATACTTGCAAATGAAGCAACTGACAAAGGATTAATCTCCCAAATTTACAAGCAGCTTATGCAGCTCAATATCAAAAACACAAACTACCCAATCCAAAAATGGACAGAAGACCTAAATAGACATTTCTCCAAAGAAGATATACAGACTGCCAACAAACACATGAAAGAATGCTCAACATCATTAATCATTAGATAAATGCAAATCAAAACTACAATGAGATATCTTCTCACACCAGTCAGAATGGCCATCATCAAAAAATCTACAAACAATAAATGCTGGAGAGGGTGTGGAGAAAAGGGAACCCTCTTGCACTGTTGGTGGGAATGTAAATTGATACAGTCACTATGGAGAACAGTATGGAGGTTCCCTAAAAAACTACAAATAGAACTACCCAATACGACCCAGCATCCCACTACTGGGCATATACCCTGAGAAAACCATAATTCAAAAACAGTCAGGTACCACAATGTTCATTGCAACTGTATTTACAATAGCCAGGACATGGAAGCAACCTAAGTGTCCATCGACAGATGAATGGATAAAGAAGATGTGGCAAATATATACAATGGAATATTACTCAGCCATAAAAAGAAACAAAATTGAGTTATTTGTGGCGAGGTTGATGGACCTAGAATCTGTCATACAGAGTGAAGTAAGTCAGAAATAGAAAAACAAATACCGTATGCTAACACGTATATATATATATGGAATCAAAAAAAAAAAGATTCTGAAGAATCTAGGGGCAGGATAGGAATAAAGATGCAGACGTACAGAATGGACTTGAGGATGGGGGGGAAGGGTAAGCTGGGACGAAGTGAGAGAGTGGCACGGACATATATACACTACGAAATGTAAAATAGATAGCTAGTGGGAAGCGGCCACATAGCACAGGGAGATCAGCTCGTGGATTTGTGTCCACCTGGAGAAGTGGGATAGGGAAGGTGGGTTAGGGAAGTTGGGAGGGAGACGCAAGAGGGAGGAGATATCGGGATATATGTATATGTATAGTTGATTCACTTAATCATACAGCAGAAAATAACACACCATTGTGAAGCAATTATATTCCAATAAAGATGTTAAATAAATAAATAAATGCCTAGAAAAATGAATAGGAAAACACAGTTGAAATGGAGGCATCTTACAGATTAGTTGTAGTTGAAGAAGTCCTCCCTATTTATATTTTAACTTTAAATCCAAATTATAGGAAAAGTCATCCTTTGAATATCTGGAAAAAAAGATTTCCAGGCGCAAGGAAGAGCTTATGCAAAATCCCTGAGAATAACCAGATCTTGGTATGTCTGAGAAACCAAAAAAACATCATGTGGCTACAGTGAACAATATGGCTATGAGCAAAGTGGAGACAGGCAGGAGACAGAGTTGATTCATGTAGAGAAATAGTACTCAACCGTCGCTGTGTGCGTTAGCACAAAGCCCTGCAGCATGACAGCATTTAGAAGTTGAGCAGAGGAGAGGAACCCAAAAAATAGATAGAAAATGGCTAGTGAGGCTGGAGAAAAAACAGGGGAAATAAACGCGGAAGCCAGGGAAAGAGATGTTGATGAAAAAGGAGAGTGATTAGCTGTGCCAAGTGCTTTTGAGATAAGAACACAGAGGAGTTGCCAGGGAGTTTTTAAAGGTGGAATCCAAGCTGAAAAGAGGGAGTACAAGAACCAGGGGTGGGGGGAATAGTGAAAGAGTGGCGCAGCCATCAGATCAGAACTCCCACTGAAATATTTAAAGCTGATATAAGAAGAGCCCTGAGTAACAGCTGGGAGGAAATTGAGATTGTTGAAATGTCACAGTGATTACAGGTAATGTTTTTGATAACGTTGACTCTAAAAGAGAGAAAGGAGAGTAGGCAGGAAGAATGAGAGATGAATAAATTTTTATTCTCTGAGTTTCAGCTTCTTATGGGAGAGATTATAGCACATTTGAACTCGTAAGGGATAGCCATTGTGTTGGATATACACACCTCCTCAGATTTCCCTGGCACCACCATTCCCTGCACATGCTTGTTCCTCCTCAGCTACTGCTGTAGCTGACCTATTCCACTGAGGTCCATGAAGCCTTGCTGTGACTTTTAACTGCCACTGCACAGTCAGGCAACCAGACATTTGCCTCAGTTTCTGGTTCCTTCCTTCTGAACTTGAATGTTGCACCACACCATAGGGTAACAGATCTGGTGCCCCAAACAACCACCAAAGGGGCCAGATAATGCAACCTGAAGTAAGTGTGTGTGTGTGTGTGTGTGTGTGTGTGTGTGAGCGCATGTGTGTGAAGGAGTGTGGATGTAGCTTCCTGTGGATGAAAATTTGATGACTGGGAAACAGAAGCCTTTCTTTCTTCCTGCAGTAGACAGCAACAAGGTACGATTTCCGTGTACTATGAGGAGAGGCCATGCTGACCGACCTGCCAAGTGGTCATCAGCTTTCTCCTAAGGAGTCATAGTGAAGTAGTGACCAGCATGCTGCTGTATCATCTTTCATGATTCTCCTTCCTTCCTTGACTTAGTTCCCTTGTCCTTTACTCTTAAGATCCTGACATTGTACCTCCTACAGATTAATCCCAGTCTTCACCTCAGGCTGTTTCCGTGGGCACTCCGCCTAACATAGTGATATTTTAAAAACAATATTCAAAGTATGTACTGTTTATGGATTCCATCAATGTTTTTTCTCTTTTACTGGTTACAGAAACTTTAAATAGTTGTAGTTTTATAATTATGTTTTAATATTCAGTAGAATTCCTGCATCTAAAATGTTGAAAAATATTTCTATTCTCATCTGTATAGTCATATAAGTGACATTTAGAATTGTACTGTCAGGATGCAAAAAAACTTGTTATTTTAAATTATAACCAATAAAATATTAATTAGTGAAGAACTGAACACATGAATTTATTCAATGTAAAAATTCATTTTTACTATCATTAATGAGGAATTGAAAATATGAATTTGTTCAATATTCTTATCTATAAAAGCATATATTTAGGGTATTTTTACTTCAATAAAATAAGCCATTTGCATTCCTCGTCTATTCATTTTGGTTATTACATTTTCCTATTGTAAAGGATCATTATTAAAAATTTAGAGAAGACCCGTGAGAAGATATAAGAAAATAAATTATTAAATGTTAGTTTATTTCCCTTTGTGTGTGTATTTGATCTATACATAGCTGACACATGCTGCATGTGATATATGAATGTTTTCCTTTAATATAAAATAAAACATAATATGGACATTTATTATTAAATCTATATAAATCTAGTTTTACCTGCAAAATATCTTACTTAAGCATTTCCTGATATTCTCAAATTAAGCTATTATAGGTAATTTGTTATAAACATTTTTATACATAAATGTCTTTTATAATTTAGGTTGCTTTCTTAGAAAAGATTCATAGACTGTACTACTTAGGGTTTATTACTTTTATAATTCTTGATAAATATAACCATTTTTTTCTAAAAGTTTGTCACAACTTATATTCCAGCAGCAATATAAGAAAACATCTCTTTTACCACATCATCTTAAATATTTTGTATAATCCTTTATAAATGGATGCTTTACTTAAAAAAAAGACTGTTATTTAAATTTTTCATGTGTTTAATTTCTAGTACAAACATAGAATTTTCTGAATTTTCTTTTGTATTTCATGATTTTTACATTGTTTAATTTCCTTTTTCATTTATATGTTATTGATATATTACAATAATTTCCTTATGGTAATATAATATGTATTATATAATGCAGTAATATTTATAATATTAAATACATATCTTTAATACTTTCTTTTAGCCATTATTAATAATGTTTGCTAATTAATAATTTGCCTTTAATTTTATTTGCCAATGAAGTCTCTCCAGTGATCATGTAATCTAACATATCTGTATTTATTTTGTGTCCTTTACCACTGATTTCAAAATAAGAATAATCTTCCCTCTGAAAGAAAGGGCATATATATTTTTTCTAAGTTTTTAGAGTTCATATCATTCTTTAACCATTTTCATCCAGCTGAAATTTAATTTGATATGGTTTGATATGTGATCTAAATGTATTTGTTTACAATAGAGTTAACCAATTATTCTAATGATTTTTATTTTAAAAATCCATAGATCAATTAATTTCTATTTTATTGTTTTTTTAATGTTATATAATTTTTTTATGTCTTTGTCTCATTTCATACTATTTATTCTGCTCAGTCTTGGGACTAAACCTAATAGTAACATTTTAATATCTAGTAGAAATTGTCCTGGATTGTTATTACTCTACTTTTAATTTTTTTCTCCAAATTTTCTTAATTTTTCCTTGTTCAATAACTTAAGAACTGTTTTGTCAAATTATAAAGAAATTTATCTCACTATACAATTTCACTTTAGAAAAACAAATTTTTTATAATATTCTGCCTTCTGAATCAGGAATCATGGTACCCTTTCCATTATTTGAGCCTTCTTTTGTATCACTCAGAAAAGTTACATACTGTTCTATATGCTACATCTTTTACCTGTAGGTTATTTTATGTTCTGTCTGTTTTGGACAGTTAGAGCTTGGAATTCAAATTTCCTTAAAAACTTGATATAAGAACCTCCAGGCAAATGCTGATGTTGCCCAAGATGACAGCAGGAGTTTTCAAACTGATCAAAGCCATAAATTCAAGCGCATGGGACAATAAACTCAAAGAAAAATTGGAGATTCAATATTTTACATCATAATAATAGCATTGCATACATGACACAATCACTCCTCTTTTAAAAAAAAAAACAAAAGCTGAGGGGAGGAGCTTCAAGATGGCGAAAGAGTAAGACGTGGAGATCAGCTTCCTCCCCACAAATACATCAGAAATACATCTACATGTGGAACAACCCCTACAGAACACATACTGAATGCTGGCAGAAGACCTCAGACATCCCAAAAGGCAAGAAACTCCCCACGTACCTGGGTAGGGCAAAAGAAAAAAGAAAAAACAGAGACAAAAGAATACGGACGGGACCTGCACCAGTGGGAGGGAGCTGTGAAGGAGGAAAGGTTTCCACACACTAGGAAGGCCCTTCACGGGCGGAGACTGTGGGGGGAGGAGGGGGGAAGCTTCGGAGCCACGGAGGAGAGTGCAGCCACAGGGTTGCAGAGAGCAAAGCGGAGAGATTCCCGCACAGAGGATCGGTGCCAACCAGCGCTCACCAGCCCGAGAGGCTTGTCTGTTCACCCGCCGGGGCGGGCGGGGCTGGGAGCTAAGGCTCGGGCTTCGGTCGGATGCCAGGAGAGGATTGGGGTTGGCTGCATGAACACAGCCTGAAGGGGGCTAGTGCGCCACAGCTAGCCGGGAGGGGGTCCAGGAAAAAGTCTGGACCTGCTGAAGAGGCAAGAGACTTTTTTTTTGCCTCTTTATTTCCGGGTGCATGAGGAGAGGGGATTAAGAACACCCCTTAAATGAGCTCCAGAGAGAGGCGTGAGCCGCGGCTATCAGCGCAGACCCCAAAGACGGGCATGAGACACTAAGGGTGCTGCTGCAGCCACCAAGAAGCCTGTGTACAAGCACAGGTCACTCTCCACACCTCCCTTCCGGGGAGCCTGTGCAGCCCCCTACTGCCAGGGTCCTGTGATCCAGGGACAATTTCCCTGGGAGAACACATGGTCCTCCTCTGGTGGGTGCAACGTTACACCAGCCTCTGCCACCACAGGCTTGCCCCACACTCCGTACCCCTCCCTCCCCGCAGCCTGAGTGAGCCAGAGCCCCCGAATCAGCTGCTCCTTTAACCCTGTCCTATCTAAGCGAAGACCAGACGCCCTAAGACGACCTCCACGCCGATATGGGGCCAGCCCAAAGCTGAACCCCAGGAGCTGTGCAAACAAAGAATAGAAAGGGAAATCTTTCCCAGCAGCCTCAGGAGCAGTGGATTAAATGTCCACAATCAATTTGATGTACCCTACATCTATGGAATACCTGAATAGACAACAAATCATCCCATATTGAGGAGGTGGACTTTGGGAGCAACAATATATATATACTTTTTTCCCTTTTTCTTTTTTTGTGAGTGTGTATGTGTATGCTTCTATGTGTGATTTTTTCTGCATAGTTTTGCTTTATTAAGCAAATATAACTTTTTTATTTTATCTTTTTCTTTCTTTCTTTCTTTATATCTCACTTTTATTCTGAGCCGTGTGGATGACAGGGTCTTGGTGCTCTAGCCAGGCATCAGGGCTGTGCCTCTGAGGTGGGAGAGCCAAATTCAGAACATTGGTCCGCCAAAGACCTCCCAGCTCCACATAATATCAAATGGCAAAAATCTCCCAGAGATCTCCGTGTCAACGCCAAGACCCAGCTCCAAACAACAACCAGCAAGCTACAGTGCAGGACATCCTATGCCAAACAACTAGCAAGACAGGAACACAACCCCACCCATTAGCAGAGAGGCTACGTAAAATCATAATAAGGCCACAGACACCCCAAAACACACAACCAGACGTGGACCCGCCCACCAGAAACACAGGATCTAGCCTCATCCACCAGAACAGAGGCACTAGTTCCCTCCACCAGGAAGCCTACAGAACCCACTGAACCAACCTTAGCCACTGGGGGCAGACACCAAAAACAACGGGAACTACGAACCTGCAGCCTGTGAAAAGGAGACCCCAAGCACAGTAGGTTAAGCAAAATGAGAAGACACAAAAACACACAGCAGATGAAGGACCATGGTAAAAACCCACCAGATCTAACAAATGAAGAGGAAATAGGAAGCCTAGCTAAAAAAGAATTCAGAATAATGATAGTAAAGATGATCCAAAATCTTGGAAATACAATGGAGAAAATACAAGAAACATTTAACAAGGACGTAGAAGAACTAAAAAGCAAACAAACAATGATGAACAACACATAAATTAAATTACAAATTCTCTAGAAGGGATCAATAGCAGAGAAACTGAGGCAGATAAATGGATAAGTGACCTGGAAGATAAAATAGTGGAAATAACTACTGCAGAGCAGAATAAAGAAAAAAGAATGAAAAGAATTGAGGACAGTCTCAGGGACATCTCAGACAATATTAAACGCACCAATATTCGAATTCTAGGAGTCCCAGAAGAAGAAGAGAAAAAGAAAGGGACTGAGAAAATATTGGAAGAGATTATAGTTGAAAACTTCCCTAATATGGGAAAGGAAATAGTTAATCAAGTCCAGGAAGCACAGTGAGTCCCATACAGGATAAAACCAAGGAGAAACACGTCAAGACACATATTAATCAAACTATCAAAAATTAAATACAAAGAAAAAATATTAAAAGCAGCAAGGGAAAAACAACAAATAACATACAAGGGAATCCACATAATGTTAACAGCTGATCTTTCAGCAGAAACTCTGCAAGCCAGAAGGGAGTGGCAGGACATATTTAAAGTGATGAAAGGGAAAAACCTACAACGAATATTACTGTACCCAGCAAGGATCTCATTCAGATTAAATGGAGAAATTAAAACCTTTATAGACAAGCAAAGCTAAGAGAATTCAGCACCACCAAACCAGCTTTACAACAAATGTTAAAGGAATGTCTCTAGGCAGGAAACTCAAGAGAGGGAAAAGACCTACAATAACAAACCCAAAACAATTAAGAAAATGGTACTAGGAACACACATATCGATAATTACCTTAAATGTAAATGGATTAAATGGTCCAACCAAAACACATAGACTGGCTGAATGGATATAAAAACAAAACCCATATATATGTTGTCTACAAGAGACCCACTTCAGACCTAGGGACACATACATACTGACAGTGAGGGAATGGAAAAAGATATTCCATGCAAATGAAAACCAAAAGAAAGCTGGAGTAGCAATTCTCATATCAGACATAATAGACTTTCAAACAGACTATTACAAAAGACAATGAAGGACACTACATAATGATCAAGGGATCAATCCAAGAAGATATAACAATTGTAAATATCTATGCACCCAACATAGGAGCACCTCAATACATAAGGCAAATACTAACAGCCATAAAAGGGGAAATGGGCAGTAACACAATCATAGTAGGGGACTTTAACACCCCACTTTCAGCAATGGACAGATCATCCTAAATGAAAATAAATAAGGAAACACAAGCTTTAAATGATACATTAAACAAGATGGACTTAATTGATATTTATAGGACATTCCATCCAAAAACAGCAGAATACACTTTCTTCTCAAGTGCTCATGGAACATTCTCCAGGATAGATCATATCTTGGCATCACAAATCAAGCCTTCGTAAATTTAAGAAAAGTGAAATCGTATCAAGTATCTTTTCCGACCACAACGGTATGAGACTAGATATCAATTACAGGAAAAAAATCTGTAAAAAATACAAACACATGGAGGCTAAACAATACACTACTTAATAACCAAGAGATCACTGAAGAAATCAAAGAGAAAATAAAAAAAAATACCTAGAAACAAATAACAATGAAAACACGATGACCCAAAACCTATGTGATGCATCAAAAGCAGTTCTAAGAGGGAAGTTTAGAGCAATAAAATCCTACCTTAAGAAACAAGAAACATCTCAAATAACCTAACCTTACACCTAAAGCAATTAGAGAATGCAAACAAAAAAAAACCCAAAGTTAGCAGAAGGATATTAATCATAAAAATCAGATCAGAAAGAAATTAAAAAGAAATGTAGGAAATGATAGCAAAGATCAGTAAAACTAAAAGCTGGTTCTTTGAGAAGATATACAAAACTGATAACCCATTAGCCAGATTCATCAGGAAAAAAAGGGAGAAGAATCAAATCAATAGAATTAGAAATGAAAAAGGAGAAGTAACAACAGACACTGCAGAAATACAAAGGATCATGAGACATTACTAGAAGCAACTAAATATCAATAAAATGGACAACCTGGAAGAAGTGGACAAAGTCTTAGAAATGCACAACCATCCGAGACTGAACCAGGAAGAAATAGAAAACATGAACAGACCAATCACAAGCACTGAAATTGAAACTGTGATTAAAATCTTCCAACAAACAAGAGCCCAGGACCAGATGGCTTCACAGGCGAATTCTATCAAACATTGTGAGAAGACTTAACACCTATCCTTCTCAAACTCTTCCAAAATGTAGCAGAGGGATGAACTCTCCCAAACTCATTCTACGAGGCCACCATCACCCTGATACCAAAACCAGACAAGGATGTCACAAAGAAAGAAAACTACAGGCCAATATCACTGATGAACATAGATGCAAAAGTCCTCAACAAAATACTAGCAAACAGAATCCAACAGCACATTAAACGGATCATACACCATGATCAAGTGGGGTTTATCCCAGGAATGCAAGGATTCTTCAATATACACAAATCAATCAACGTGATATACCATATTAACAAATTGAAGGAGAAAAACCATATGATCATCTCAGTAGATGCAGAGAAAGCTTTCGACAAAATTCAACACCCATTTATGATAAAAACCCTGCAGAAAGTAGGCATAGAGGGAACTTTCCTCAACATAATAAAGGCTATATATGACAAACCCACAGCCAACATTGTCCTCAATGGTAAAAAACTGAAAGCATTTCCACTAAGATCAGGAACAAGACAAGGTTGCCCACTCTCACCACTCTTATTCAACATAGTTTTGGAAGTTTTAGCCACAGCAATCAGAGAAGAAAAGGAAATAAAAGGTATCTAAATCGGAAAAGAAGAAGTAAAGCTGTCACTGTTTGCAGATGACATGATACTATACATAAAGAATCCTAAAGATGCTACTAGAAAACTACTAGAGCTAATCAATGAACTTGGTAAAGTAGCAGGATACAAAATCAATGCACAGAAATCTATTGCATTCCTATACACTGATGATTAAAAATCTGAAAGTGAAATTAAGAAAACACTCCCATTTATCATTGCAACAAAAAGAATAAAATACCTAGGGATAAACTTACCTAAGGAGCCAAAAGACCTGTATGCAGAAAATTATAAGACACTATAGAAATTAAAGAAAGAAATTAAAGATGATACAAATAGATGGAGAGATATACCATGTTCTTGGATTGGAAGAATCAACATTGGGAAATGACTATATTACCCAAAGCAATCTACAGATTCAACGCAATGCGTATCAAACTACCAATGGCATTTTTCACAAAACTAGAATAAAAAATTTCACAATTTGTATGGAAACACAAAAGACCCCCAAATAGCTAAAACAATCTTGAGAAAGAAAAACGGAGCTTTAGGAATAAGGCTCCCTGACTTCAGACTATACTACAAAGCTACAGTAATCAAGACAGTATGGTACCGGCACAAAACAAAAATATAGATCAATGGAACAGGATAGAAAGCCCAGAGGTAAATCCACGCACATGTGAGCACCTTATCTTTGATAAAGGAGGCAAGAATATACAGTGGAGAAAAGACAACCTCTTCAATAAGTGGTGCTGGGAAAACTGGACAGCTACATGTAAAAGTATGAAATTAGAACATTCCCTAACACCATACACAAAAATAAACTCAAAATGGATTAAAGACCTAAATGTAAGACCGAACACTATAAAACTCTTAGAGGAAAACATTGGCAGAACACTCTATGACATAAATCACAGCAAGATCCTTTTTGACCCACCTCCTAGAGAAATGGAAATAAAAACAAAAATAAATAAATGGGACCTAATGAAACTTAAAATCTTTTGCACAGCAAAAGAAACCATAAACAAGACAAAAAGACAGCCCTCAGAATGGGAGAAAATATTTGCAAATGAAGCAACTGACAAAGGATTAATCTCCAAAAGTATACAAGCAGCTCATGCAGCTCAATATCAAAAAAACAAACAACCCAATCCAAAAATGGGCAGAAGACCTAAATAGACATTCCTCCAAAGAAGATATATAGATTGCCAACAAACACATGAAAGAATGCTCAACATCATTAGAGAAATGCAAATCAAAACTACAATGAGGTATCACCTCACACCAGTGAGAATGGCCATCATCAAAAACTCTACAAACAATAAATGCTGGAGAAGGTGTGGAGAAAAGGGAACCCTGTTGCACTGTTGGTGGGAATGTAAATTGATACAGCCACTATGGAGAACAGTATGGAGGTTCCTTAAAAAACTAAAAACAGTACTACCATATAACCCAGCAATCCCACTCCTGAGCATATACCCTGAGAAAACCAGAATTCAAAAAGAGTCATGTAGTATCATGTTCATTGCAGCTCTATTCACAATAGCCAGGACATGGAAACAACCTAAGTGTCCCTTGACAGATGAATGGTTAAAGAAGATGTGGCACGTATATACAATGGAATATTACCAGCCATAAAAAGAAACGAAATTGAGTTATTTGTAGTGAGATGGATGGACATAGAGTCTGTCATACAGAGTGAAGTCAGAAAGAGAGAAACAAATACTGTATGCTAACACATATATATGGAATCTAAGAAAAAAAAAAGGTCATGGAGAACCTAAGGGCTAGTTGGGAATAAAGACGAAGACCTACTAGAGAATGGACTTGAGGACATGGGGAGGGGGAAGGGTAAGCTGGGACAAAGTGAGCGAGTGGTATGTACATATATACACTACCAAATGTAAAATAGATAGCTAGTGGGAAGCAGCCGCATAGCACAGGAGATCAGCTTGGTGCTTTGTGACCTCCTAGAGGGGTGGGATAGGGTTGGTGGGATGGAGGGAGATGCAAGAGGGAAGAGATATGGGGATATATGAATATGTATAGCTGATTCCCTTTGTTATGAATCAGAAACTAACAAACCATTGTAAAGCAATTATACTCCAATAAAGATGTGAGAAAAAAAAAAGAAAAAGAAGAAAACATGATACTAGTTGTTTCTGGCTGACAACATTCCAGTGTGTTTTCTTTGTTCTACTTAAAAGCTGTCTTCCTGAGAGAGTCAGCTGTTTTGGAATAAGCATGATTTTATATGTTATATGTGTAATTCTTCTTCATGATTTCATCATGTTGAATGATGATGGCTTACTTTTATCAATTTGGCCATGGAGGAATAAACAGTACACTTTGTGTGAAGCAATGTTGCTTTCAAATCTCCTGTTTGTTCCTTTCACCATAGCTGAATTAACCATAACTGAGGTTTGGAGGAGGCAAAGGGGAAGCGATGTCCTTCTAATCCTGTCAGCATTGCTGGAAGTTTTATACCAACAGCTGAAGTGAAGATGATGAATCACATCATCTTTCCTGACCAATCAAGCAAAGGAAAGGGCCAAGACAGGAAGGAATGCTTTAGCCGTTTTTATTTATCTCTTTTTTTTAGATTCACATTGCACTTATTTTGAAAAATGTCAGAGGGCTCTTCTTGGGCTTGTACCTATAGGGACAACTTGGTTTCCAGTTCCTTTGTCAAATTTATCAAGATGCTACTATCAGGAAGAAAACATACAAGTAATCAAAAAAAACAAAAATAAAATCACCTTTCTACATTCTTAATACGTAATGTTGAAAATTTCTGAAGTTCAAAGAAAAGCAATGCTTTGGATGTGTTCCTCTCCTTTTCTATAAAGAAGTCATTATACTGAAAAATCAATTAGAAGTTCACAATTTTAAAGACATCAACATCAGAATTACTATAAGTGAACAGATGTCAGACAAAGGGATTTTCTGTTCAGTGGTGCTAGATGGGCTTGATAAGTACAACGTTCTCACTATTTTTGTATAAGGAGAACCTTTTTCGTTTAAAAAAAAAAATCAAGTTTCCTTAGGCAATTTTCTAAATCTTAAACACTTGATAATCTTACAAATGATGTTTTAAGTACAATGTTACTTGATAAGCATAAGTGAATTCCCATGGCACAAGTGATGGAGCTGACAAAGGGGATCTACTTCCCTAGGGAAGTATTGATAGTTAGGGCTCATTTGGTGATGAGCTGGGCCTGAACAGAGGATGCTCTCAAGGCTCTTTAGTTATAGGTTAAAGTAGAACAACCTAGCAATGGGTAATAAGACAACAGGTAATAAAACAGGCACAGAAGCAGACTGGCTTCAGAAGGGTCCTCCATGCGGCACTGAGTTGAGGTCGATGTGATACATCTGTCACAAAGCACGACTGAAAGCAGTAGAGTCAGTGAAATAAATGGGTTTCTTCACTTGACTGTATTTCTAAAACTCAGTGAATTGTCTGGCCCATATAGGTGCTCAATAAATGTCTGGTGAATAAATGGCTTCCTTTTGTCCCTTTATTCAACATCCGTTGAGTATCTATATCATAAATAAGCCAACAAATACATACAGTGTGTAAGTTGCTATGGTTTCTACCATCAGAGAATTCACAGTGAATTCCAGGAGAAGACCATGATGATCTTTTACATATAACTTTTGAATTAACTTTCCCACACTGCAGGTTTGAATATGTCCTCTGCACTTCCCACTCCAAATTCATGCTAAAAGCTTTTCATCTGTCCCTCTTACCTACCAAACTAAGTACTTGTTTCCATGATAGACAGGACCCTTCACAATGTGGTTAAATGATTCCTTTCCCAACAATATTTTGGACAAAACATTGAAATGGCATGTCTTATCTTTTCCTACTATAAAAAAAATACTATTTAACTATTATAACAAAGACTGAGTATAAAACCTCAGATTTACACTTGAAGTAAATTAAAAGTAGGAGTAAAGAATGCATGTTACATATAAATATTAATAGCTCCTAAGTTGCGAGTCCTGTGTTGGTAACTGCTTGCTTCTAACTGACACTTACCATCATTTTATTTTTAACTAATAGTCACTTTGGATTTAAAAATACGCATTATTTCCAAATAAACATACAATAGTATTTTTCTATTTATTCTTTATTGTCACATTATATTTGTTGATAATAATGACTCTAAATAAAATTTTGAGAACACTATGAAAGACTTTGAAGGCTAAGTAAAAAGAAATTTCCAGATTAATAGATGGCTATGCCTCTTAACAACTCAAGCTTTTCTTTAAATATAAGTTTCTACATATAGAAAAATTTTTATGTTCAATGTGTCTTCCAGAAGTTATTCAAACTGAGAATAGTTTTTAAAGAGTAAATAATTGAAAAATTCACAACTTTTTAATAGTAGCATTCTTCTTCACTTTGAAATACTTTATCATTAATTTTAGAAAATTATTTTTAACAATTAAAGTGTTTTTTATACTGTTCAAATATTGTCAGGTATTCAAAGTCTGATTTAAGTAGATTTGCCCTTCAAATCTATTTATTTTATGTTACCAAATGAAGCCTATAAGTGTATGCAAGGAAGATTCTGTAAGTTCTATAATAACAGAATCATAATAGTAGTGAAATTAATTCATGAAGAATAATTTCATTTTGTCCTTTTAAAGTTCACATATTTCCTTAAGAAATTAAAGGAATTTATTTCAAGAGGGAAATTCAAATCTCTATTATGCACAATATTTGCAGAATTAGTGTGGCTTCCCCCCATTAAGAAATTTGTTATATCAAAATTAACACTTACAGATTGAGAAGAGAATTATTTCTGTTTTGAAAAAACTTATTCACTTACAAATTTCTTCCATTTAGTGTATTTAATGAGTGATGTGTTGATTTATATAAATCATTAACTACTAGAAATAATATAAACTTAAAGTGATAGGAGAAATTGATTTTCAGAAGTTGGGAAAATCCCTAATGACTGATTTGTTCTGCAAATTTTAATTCAGCTACCACTTTTTATAAACACAGTATAAAATGTTTTATAACCCACTATTATAGGTGAAATAAAGTAAATTTCCAGTGTAGGATGCACAAATTCCTTTTTTTTGTTTTTTAACCTTCTAATTTACAATGACCTAGTGTCTTAACTTAGGATTCCTTAAAACTAGAACCAGTGACAAGGACTTAGGGGCAGTTATTTTATTTGAAGTGAGGAAACAAGGAAAGTGAGATAAGGAAAGAGGAAAAGCCAATACATAAGGAAGGCAGTAGCAAGTTTCCTGGGGTCAATGCTGCCAGGACCACCTGGGAAGCAGGCAGAACACCTGTGTTAATTGCTCATCTGATGGACAGGAGACTTTTTCCGTTGGCTCTCTTTCCCATTTCAAGTTTGGCCTTAGGGATGTAAATTCGTCCATATTTCTAGGCTGAGCTTAAGCCCAGATTGAGTGGGCAAAGCACCAGAGGAGTCTCTGGGTACAAAACAGAACAACAAGCAACATGAACTTGAGATGAAACATGGTCAGTAGTTGGTGAGTCTAAGCTCCTCCAGACATGGGTCCACAACTGTAACTAAAACCAGAGGCAAACCTAGGTATTGTGATTCAGGGCTCTGGTGCATCTTACACTAGATACATCAACTCAGGACTGGATTGGGAAAACATTTCTTCCTTTATTTGCTTATCGTAAAAAGCTTAATTGTGCAGGCACTGTGTTGAGTAATTTTCACATATTTTCTCTCTCAGCTTTATTTTACAGGGTTATATTTTTGTTTTATAGTCACCAAGATATAACTTAATAAACTATTCTAGTAATGTAGAAAATATTCTATAAAATTTTAAAGTACAAAAGAGTTAATTAACCTTCCCAGGTGCCTGCAAAGTTCTCAGGTGTAAGGTTCACTATTTATTGAACTTCCAAGGACATACATACATTTTTCTTATTATTAGAAAATGATGTCACTAATGGGGATCATTCTCTCAGTGACTGAAAAGATGGATGTGTGACTAATGGTCCTTTCCATCCTACAAAATGCATACACTGTCCTTCATCTGTGACTTGCTGTCTGAGGCTATTTACAAGAAGTCTCTTTCACTCACTGCCTTCCCAACACCTTCACTGATATAGAAACACACCATTTCAAATTGCATTGTTTAGGGCTAAATTGATGTGCATTAAAAAGCAAAAAATTCTCTCCTAAAGAAAGCACTCTTTAGCTTCCATTCTAATGCCTAAAAACATTAACCTGTACATAGGAAGCAAAGGATAAAAGGGGTGGGGGAGAGTGAAGAGTTGTTTTTCTCATCAAATACATAGAAAGAGACCAATATTTTTAAATTGCAAATGTTTCATATTACTGCTTACTTTGGTCTTATTTTTCCATTAGTAATTGTGCTCTTAGATTTTTTTTTTAAGTTACTGAAATAGGGTCATCTTGAGAAAAAGTGACAGGTCATCTACCTCTAGCCTCAGCTGTCTCTAGCCTGAATCCTCACCACAGGCATCAATCCTCTCTTTTATATTTTATCACTTGCCAAATCCTTTGGGGTTTTCCTTTATCACAAATCTCTGGTTTCCACTCCGTCTTTTCCAGTTTCATTGCCACCACCTACCTAGATTGTCTTTCCATATTTATTCAGTATGTTCTATAGACTAGACATTGTGCTAGGTATATACTACACTCCTAAATTATTGAAGACATCTACCAGTTAATGCCTCTTACTGCCTTATCTAGACTTCTTTAGCATGAAGTAACAGGAAATAATTCAAACTAACTCCAAACTAATACGAAGATTAATTGCCAGGATAGAGTGTTTTCACAGAGTACCCAAGGGCAGTTAAGAGCTGCCAGGCAGTAGGCGAGACCAGAACCAGGAGACAGAAATTCATCATAAACTCAAGCAATTACTACATTTGTCTCATGTACGTCTCTTATCTCTGCTTCTCTTTCTGTAACTACCACATTCTTTGGATTGCTTTGTACACTAATTTTCTCTGCCCCTTTAAGTGCTACTGTTTAAACATAGGTGACCAAACAACCGTTCCCAAGTTTGTGTTATAACTAAGTGACTATCACAATAAATGATTAACACATTAATATGAACTCCCCACACTCATCCTTACTCATTGAGACTTAGCAGTCCTGTATCTTAGCCATCCTGTGTCTTTAAAAATGGCAATTAGATTAAAAGTGTGCATATTAGTTACTTCCTGTTGGAAAACTAAAATAAAGCTTCAGGATCTCTCTCCACCTTAAGGTAATATATGTGGATTGTGATAATGATATTCTGAAAACAGAAACCTAGAAGTTGTCAAACTCAAGGAATTGACTCAGGAACTTCCCATTAAATCAAAGTAAAGCATATAAGGCTATGGCAAAAATGTTCCTGGATAGGACTAGCCTCACAGTGCCCTCTGAAATTATACCTACTCAATATCAAATAACGTTTTGTCTGGCTTGATAAATGCTAATGAACGAGAGTTCGGTGAAAGGACGCAGGCCAACTCACCCCAGGATGATGGAGATGTCAGCACCAGTTACTGAGAATTTCATTGGCATGAGAGCCAAAAGCTTTTCAGAGGATTTTCTAATATCTAGATGTGGGGCCTTTAACACTGTAAACAGATTCTTCCCCTGAGCCTAAAGGATGAAACTTCCTGATAAAAGGGAGACAGAGGAGATCACCTGAGCTTAACTGGTATCAATAGGTTAGGGCCACACCACATACCAGGTACAACTACAGGAAGACTGGTTAATGCACTTTCTGTGTATCACATCTCAGGTGGTCCTATTCAAATAATTTTACTGGCATAAAAAATTCTGAGAACTTTCAAAGGATACACAGGTTCATTCTCTTTCTCGCTCACTCTCTCTCTCTTTCACACACACACTCTCTCTGTCTCTCTCTTTCAGGCAATGAAAACTGCTGAATCATCTCACTTCTTTGGGAAGGTGCATACTTGTGGTCTGTGATAGTACCTTAAGAATCCTGGTGGATATAGAACTAACATCATTGTGGGAAAGGGTAGACACTGGGAATAAAACTGTATATTATTTGGGCAAAAAGCCTCTCTGTTTGGGTCACTGCAGGTGAAAGAGAACTGCAGGACTGCAGCCATCTGAGAATTGGACCCAGTGGACCATGACCTCCCAGGGAGTGCAGGATTCTTTTTAAAATTGTCAGTAAGTAGGTGCTGCTCTTAGAATGAAGAGTTTCTCTCTTGCTTCTGTGCATAAATGGCTCTCTATCGCCAGGCTCTGATCTTCCTAGATGTCTCAGCAGAAGAACTTACTGCGTGAACTCTGTTCTTTGAAGGGCCAGAAGAACCCGAAGACTTTAGTGAGGGAGTCACACATTTAAGGCAATCAGAAAATCCCATCCATGCCCTGCTCTAGACAGTGTGGCCTGAAAACAACGGTTGTATATTCCTACTTTAAATATTGGCTCTAATGAAAAGGACACAGTACCTATAGTTATTTAAAGAATAACAACTATATTTCCTTGTTTGTGACCTAAAGTCACCAATTTATATAAAAGTTCCCAGCCATGGAAAGAATTTGCTTAATTATGCTTAATTACTCAACTATGGCACTTACAGATGTGGGGAAAATAATTTCTTAGGAGAGTTTTCAAACAGGCATAGGATATTTGCATATTCTTTATTCCATAATGCAAACCTTGCATTAATTGCCTTCTCTAAAGCATATTTCAACATCTTTTCCAAGCATAGTGATTCTTCATATAATTATGGTCAAGCTTCACCACTCTGCTCCTAGAAATGAGGTCACTTTTAGCAATATCCTACATGGTGGTGGTTAATTAACAAACAGAAATTCTGTCTTTTCAAAAGGTTGTCTTTTCTTGGAAGCTTCAAAGCTCCCTAGCGAGTATTTCTCAAAGAATCTGTTCTCCTTTTCACTGCCTATAGCTTCTCTCATGGGAACTCAAAGGTGCCTCTTTAGGTCAAACTCAGAACTCACTAGTTTCCTTGATTTGTTCACCACAGAACCCCCTCCTACTTGCTTCACCTGCATCAAAATACTGCCCTGAACTGTGAGTGGAGGAGTCAGGTTCAGCTGAAGCCTCCACCACGTAGAGAAGCTGGAGACTTAACAGTAGTTCTGTTGCAGCTACTGGAGTCCCTCCACTCCTTCCCAGTCCATAGAAGAAATGTTTCACAAAGTTGAGGAAGAAATACTTCCTCCTTCCATGTTAATGCTTAGTCATGCATATCCCACAGAAAATCTGGTTGAGCCTCAAGTGTTACAGTTGTTCAATTTTCCAGCTTTTTTTTTTTTTTTTTTTTTTTTTTGCGGTACGCGGGCCTCTCACTGCCGTGGCCTCTCCTGCTGCGGAGCACAGGCTCCGGACACGCAGGCCCAGCGGCCATGGCTCACGGGCCCAGCCGCTCCGCGGCACGTGGGATCCTCCCGGACGTGGGCACGAACCCGTGTCCCCTGCATCAGCAGGCGGACTCTCAACCACTGCGCCACCAGGAAGGCCCAATTTTCCAGCTTTTTAAAAACATTCACCAGTTACCTCCATGTACAAGCTTCAACAATTTCAGGGCTGAAATGAATGCCTACTAGTCTCACATTATGTCTAAAAAGACAGGGCCCTGGTGTTCTATGTTGCAATCAAGTCTCAATCAAATCCACCCACCTGCAAGCTGCACGCTGTTTCTGAAAAGACAGTGATCCTGGGGCTTTCCTGGTGGCGCAGTGGTTGAGAGTCCGCCTGCCGATGCAGGGTACACGGGTTCGTGCTCCGGTCCGGGAGGATCCCACACGCCGCGGAGCGGCTGGGCCCGTGCGCCATGGCCGCTGCGCCTGCGCGTACGGAGCCTGTGCTCCGCAACGGGAGAGGCCGCAACAGTGAGAGGCCCTCGAACCGCAAAAAAAAAAAAAAAAAAAAAGACAGTGGCCCTGTTCTATCTGGCAATTGTGTCCCAGCCAGATCTACCTCAGTCCATCCAACGTCTTATGTATCAGCGAAACTCACTGGGGAAGGGGGCAAGGATAGAGAAAGAGAAGACCAATTTCTGGAGGCAAATAACTATTTGGAGAGGAAGGGCATAGCCCCAAAACATGCAGCAGTAAACGTCAAATACTGACAAATACTTGGAGCAAGAAGTGACAACAAGCCCTCCTCATAATATATTCTGAGCAACAGGCCACAAAATCAGACAAAACATCCTGTTATATAGGGTTTTCTTTAATTTTATTTTTCATTGGAGTATAGTTGCTTTACAATGTTGTGTTAATTTCTGCTGTACAGCAGTTTTTAACATGTAAAATTTTTCTAAATGTCTATCCCCAAGCACTAGAACTAAAATTTTACAGATAGTATGCTATTTCCACCGTAAAGGAGCTTCTGCATTGCAAAAATCATAAATTAATTTTACTTATGTTATTTGCTTGCCCAGGTAGCTCATTATGTATATATCTGAAGATTTTATAAATTAACATAGTTTTATGTCTATTTTATAATAGTCTGAACATAACCTTTAATTTCTACTAGATGCAATAGCAATGTAATGGGCTTCCTATTATGCTTAATCCTTTTGTTCTTATATAATGTGGAGTACACTTTAAATGCCTATGTGCCCTTTTGCTGAATCCAGAGCTATTCATAATGTGATTTCTTCTTTCATCCTTCTGCTCTGCCCATTAAAGAGTGGTGTATACCATGTGGGATTACTGAAGAGTCAAGGAAGAAAAGCATAATTATCTCTGAAGCTCCATAGAGTAATTTATGCCCTTTAGATCAGAGGTTCCTGAACCTGAATTATTAGCAGAATTACCTGTGAAGATTTTTTTTTTTAAATTCAGTCATCTGGGCTTCCTTTAGAGAGATTCTGATTTAGTGGACTCAAAAAAAATATATATATATATATATATTTAACTGAGTTAATTCTGATGCTCAGGACAACTGCTCTATTAAAGAGTAATCTCTGAACACAGTTAAGCACCACCCACATTCCCCTTCAGAAATTGAGGATCTATTTCCGCCAACTGCTGTCAATTCTGCTGGCAGAAAGGCCTAAACTGCCCTGAAGGAACTGTCTAAGCTGAGGCAGGTTGTTTCACTCAAGGGCAAGCCACATCACAAGTACTAAGGGTCCAGCCCAGAATCCCACCTGCGGAAAACTGTGAAGGCAGCTCAAGTCTCCCTGAGCCCAGCTCCTTCCAGACACTGATCCTAAGGGCACTCCCTTTAAACCTCCTACACACCATTTTCCCTTTTGGAGACCACTTCCTCTTGATGGGTATTTTCATTAGAGCTAGAAGGCCAAAAGGAAGCCCTCCCTAGATTTCTCCTCAAATCGGAATATAAGCCCAGTCCGAAGAAAGAAATCATCAATCATTTATCCCTCTACCTACTCTCAAAGAAACCCAGCTGGCTTAGCCACTTCCTTTTGTCAATCATTTGCTCCCTACCTAACACTTCCCTGCAGTGAGAGAATGCTCTCCTCTACTCCAAACCGCCAATTCTGCCCTTGCTACTCATGATTACACTCTTTCTTGAAGCTTTGCCACCTAACTTTCTCAATTCTTAGCTATAAATGTGCATATAAATCTCTAGTATAATCATGAATGTCCTTATACATTGGCTTGCAATCTATAGATAATGTGTCCTGGAGAAAAGAAACCAAGTGCTCTGGTTTTTCTTTTTGTTTTTTCTGTTCTAATTTCTTCCCATTTTTATTAAGAAATAATTGACATGCTTTATAAATTTGAAGCATACTACATGATGGTTAGATTTACATATATTGTGAAATGATTATCACAATAAATTCAGCTCACATCCATCTTCTTATATAGATGCAATAAAAAGAAAAGAAAAAGGAAAAAAAATTCCTTGTGATGAGAACTCTTGGATTTACTCTCTTAACAATTCTCCTATATATATACAGCAGTGTTAGCTAAGTTCATCACATTGTACATTACAACTCGAGTACTTATTTATCTTACAACTGGAAGTTAGTACCTTTTGACCACCTTCCTCCAATTTCCTCTCCCCCCACTCTCTGCCTCTGGTAACCACAAGTCTGATCTCTTTTTCTACGATTTTGTTTGTTTGTTTAGATTCCACAGATAAGTGAGATCATATAATCTTTGTCTATTTTTCTCTGACTTATTTTACTTAGCATAATGTCTTCAAGGTCCATCCATGTTGTTGTAAATGGCAGGATTTCATTCTTTTTACTGCTGAATAATATTCCATTGTATACACCACATTTTCTTTACCCATTCATCCTTTGATGGACACTTAAGTTGTTTCCATCTTCTTGGCTATTATAAATAATGCTGCTATGACCCTGGAAATGCAGATATCTTTTCCCGTTAATGTTTTCATTTCCTTTAAACATATTCCCAGAAGTAGAATTGCAGGATCATATAGTAGTGCTATTTTTAATTTTTTAAGGATCCTTCATACCATTCTCCATAGTAGCTGTACCAAAATACAATCCAACCAGCAGGGGACAAGTGTGCCCTCACCAGCATTTGTCAGCTCTTGTCTGTTTGATGATATCCATTCTAATAGGTGTGAGATGATATCTCATTGTTATGTTAATTTGCATTTCCCTAACAACTCTTGATGTTGAGCATCTTTTCATGTAGCTGTTGGCCTTTCATGTGTCTTCTTTGGAGAAATGTCTATTCAGGTCCTTTGGCCACTTTTCAACTGGTTATTTGGGGGATTTTGCGATTGAGTTTTTTGAGTTCTTAATATATTTTGAATATTAACCCCTTATCAGACATATGATTTACAAATATTTTTCCCATTCTGTAGAGTTTTTTTTTCACTTTATTGATAGTTTCCTTTGCTGTGCAGAAGCTTTTCAGTTTGGTGTACACTTTGTTCATTTTTCAATTTTGTTGCCCAACTCTTTTGTTTTGTTTCATGTTTGTTTTCGTTTTGCTTTGTTTTACCCAGTATGCCTCTTGAGTGAATGGAAAATAATAAAAAATAGTGGTTAATGCTCTGACATAAGATTCTGTTATGTCTAGTCACTGATTTTACCAGGCTTTCTGAATGATCTAGTGATCTGTACACACACACACAGAGCCCTGCAAAGTAACCCCTCTTCCTAGAGTAATGACTTACTGAAAAGTTAAATTTTTTATTGTTTTTACTATAACAAACATGATTTTTTAAGAACTTTTTACTCTGACAGTTGTATATGTTTGAACTGAAATGTTAATATTTAATTTATAATATGTATTAAATTAATTTTTATTTCTGTAATGTGTTAAGTGTGATTAGCAGTTCTTTATCTTAATATGGGAACTATAGTTGCAGTTGTGTTTTTCCAGTAATGTGCATTGTTGAGTTATAATGTCCATTGTTTGAAATAATGAATGAATCCTTTTTCTTTCTTTAAAAAAAATAGAAGACTCTGGAGTTAGACTAAGAGGATTTCAATCTGTTCATCATTTATGAGCTTTGGTCAGTTATTTGATCTCTCTGTGTTTCCATTCACTTTACTGTAAAATGGGGATGTTGAGATGAGACAGATGAATACTTTGAATGCATATTCTTAGCAGAGCAGCACACTCTGTTTTGAAGCTTCTTTTCCCCATTTTTCTTTTAAGTGAATATATATTTTAAAATTCTGTATTAATTATATCATTTATTTCGTGAAGTACAGTTACATACCTATTACTTAAAATACAACTGTCAAGTGAAACAAACAAAAAAAATGAATAGAGAGGTTCACAGAGGTAAACTACCTGGTATGTGGCACATAGTCTGCTCATGGTAAAGGTTAGCTCTTGTTGTTAGCATTGAAAACTATCTCCACAGCCAGCAACTTTCATCACTATTGATATATTTCAGTGTATGATAGAGAAGGAACCCAATGATGACTCTTTTACTCTCAACTATCAGAAGTGGAAATTGCTTAGGTCAGGAGAGGAATATATCAAATGTAGCAGTGGGTTGGGTACTGTAGCAGATTTCCTCTTATCCTTGCAGAAAATCATATACCTTCGCAGTTGAGTCAAGTGTATAAACTAGTGGTTTTAAGCCATGGTGGTTCATCACAGTAACTGGGGGATATTTTAAAAATATACTTCCCTACTTCACTTTGAGATTCAAATTTGGAATGGCATAAGTCCCAAGTATCTGTATTTTACAATTTTCTACAGGTGATTCCCATGTGTATACAGGATTGACAAACCATGGTAAAACTAGCAGGTCAAAAATTATTGGCATTATTAAGCAGGTAACGGGGAAACAGAAGTAAGGTGATGATTGGGATTTGCAATAGAACATTATCTTCTCAAAGTTAAACTACAAATGGATACAAAATGTATTGGGGTCAAGAGGTGACACTACCTTATAGGAGCCATTAGTAGCTCTAGAGAAAGCTCTAGAAAAAGTGCTAATGGTTAATGGATGAACAGAAAATAAAGATTCATAGAAAGCATAGCGTTCTTTCAAGAACTATGCAGGAAAGAGGAAATGTTTACCAGGAATATCAAAAGCTAGAATTATATTGGTAAGGACACACCTTTTGGGAGAATGAACTATCTGCAAGCTATCTTAACCTGATACCACTGAAAATTCTGTTCCCTACGGTGTTCTGATCTATGATCAAGCATAATCCACTGACTTTAGCATACTACAAGGAGAAAGTCCTCATATTGAACTGATGTGAGTAGTCCTTCGCTTCATAAAATGATCAGTGTAAGTTAGACACAAATATTTATAATGTATATAGTAGATCTCCTATGACCTTGATAAATATAAGACTCCCAGAATCTAACTGAATTTAGGAAATAGTCAAGTTGAGTTCTTAGGCCTGAAAAGCTGAGGACTAGAGCTCTCATGGTAGTAAATCTCAAGTTTGGGCTCTCAGCACAGAATGAGCTTTTGTGTTTACCAAGAGACATCCCTCTGCTTTACAACCACAGAACTTTGTTACAAAAAAATTCATCAAAATTATCAAGTAACTTCCTGAAGCAATAGAAAAGAAAACCTCACTTAATGTCTAATCTTTTAGGGCAGGAAGTTTTGCAAAATGATTGCATATTTATAGCTTTCCCTCAATCTCTAAATTGGCCTAAATAATAGTTGAAAATACATTTTTTAAAACTTCAATAATATTATGTCAGAGCAAAATCACTAACCCTATCAACAGTAAGCAAAGAAAGGAAGCTGGTTTGACCGATCAGAAAAAACATCAGTGTTGACTGTATCCCACCATCTGAAAAGCCAGTCTGTAAAGTGTTACCAGTAAAAGAAGTAAGGAGTGCTGAGTGAGAGGAAAACAGAAGATTCAAATCTCTGTTTAGTAACTCCTTAGGTGACAAGTAACAAAAGATATGAAAAGCGAAAAAAGAAAATTCAGCTCTCTCTGAACTATTTGGAGATTCTGTTCTTTAGCACATCTCTTATGATAAATGTTTTGATTATAATGTATGTAAAGACAAAATCAAATTCAAAATTCAAAATATAACTGAGTCAGTAAAAATGGAGATATATAAACTGAGGTTCAAAAAATGTAAATAAGGAATAACATTGTTTCCAAAGGAAAAAACAAAAACGGAAACCATTCTTTGTAACACCAACAACAGCAAAAGCCTGAAACCAAGCGACTGTTCATCTGGGTTGGAGAGGAGATAAAGCTATTACTGGGGCGTCCTTCAGTCACTCACCTTTGTCATTAAAGCATCTTTTATAAGAGAAATGTGACAGGCGATTAAAAAGAAAACTTTGTGGTCTTCATTACTTTCTGTAAGGGATTTATTCCTTTCCCTTGGCTCAAGTTAACAGAACAGTCCAAAGTTCCTTCTACCTCATGCTCCAGTGTACATAGGCTAAGAGAAATGAAAAATAACTTGATACTTTGCTAGCTTTCCTATATAATGTGACCTAAGGAATACATCTGATGTGTATCCACTTGATGAATGGTCAGATAGACAGATAGCTTGATAGATAGATATAGATAATTTTATAGAAAATAAAGGAAATACAGAAAATAAAAATCACCATGTCTTTGGCCAGAGATTTTTTTTTTTTTGGTATAATAGTGAACATTTTAGAGAAATTCCTTTTACTTTTATATGCACATATACATACATATAACTGCTTATACATAGATATATGTGTATATACATATTTCTGTTCAGATTAATAGCTCTTCACATCTTACCTCACCCTGCTCCCTGCAATATGTCCTCCTGGTAGTTTTTAGGCAACAGACATTCACCGATATTTGGCTTTTTTTTAAAAAAGATTGTCAATATTTTCATTTTATAAATGATGTTATGAGGATATAAATTATCTTGGGCTCACGATTATACACAACTAGAAAGCTGTGTTTTCTAAATATTATAACTCCATAAATAGAAGAAATTATTAGTTCTAAATTCAAAGATCAACAATAAACTTTTAGAACATTGATGAAAACATAAAGTAGATTAGATGTGGGTCCTATTGTTATCAATGTGTTATTTCAGTTCAAATTCATGAATTTGGAAATACCAATGACTATGATTCTCTATTTGGACCTTTTAGTTTGATAATAAGTTTAATTTATCACTTATGATTTCAGGAGTTCTTTCTAGAAACAAAATTTTCTCATAATTGGAAAAAATATAAAATTAGTACACAGACAATTATATCAATATGTTATACATTATATTAATATATATTATTAATATATTCTTATATTATATATTTTTTCCTTTTATAAGACAATGTTCATGGGTCTGTAGTGTACCACACAGCTCCCCACCTACAGGACTGAAGCACTCAGTTTCCCAGCTTCTGGGAATATTAACATCTAACAGCTCTCAGCCTTTGTCTGAAGAGAGTCATTTTGCCCAAGTTTATGCCTCCTTTCCGGGGACAGCCCAAACCCAATGACTGATCACCACAGAGGAATAAAGGCCTGACCTCTTTGCACCAACTTGTGATACCTCTGCAGGAAAACCCCAGCTCCAGAGATCCTGCTGGCTTGGCTCACTGGGGCCTCTGTTGTGTCTGCACCTCAGTTCAACATCTCCCTCTACCCAAGTCAGCTTCCTCCACTTCCTGAACAGGTGCTCATCCTGAGAGAACTCCTCAATAGCATTCTGCAGGCTGATCTCTCTTTCAGAGTCTGCTTCCTAGGTAATCGGACCTAGAATAACTATTATCAGACAGATTAAACAACTCCATAGTGGCCCCTACATTCTGGGGGGAAAGTTTTACAATTTGATTACAAAGCTAGACATTGTCTCATTGTTTAGGATTTTATCCTCCAGTCACTGTACAAATCTTTCAAGAGCAGCATTAGCCTTCAGGGTAGAACAAAGTTTGTGGTCACTGATGGATATTTTCTCATCCCTATTTGTTAAGAATATGGAACAAATATGCTGTAAAAATGGCACATTAGAATAATCCTTTCTCAAAATTGATTTTCTGAAGAAAGACTTCAAAAGTCTGTGTGACCCCCTTCTGACACAAATGAAAGATGCAAAATGCAAGGCTATTTTTAGCCCATTATGAATATATAAATAACCCTCACATTACTTACTACAAACATCTACTTAAAGGCAGCTGCTACAAGGAGAAAGCAATGTTACTGTTGTACTCTATCCCCCCCAGTGTTGTTTCTTTAGAAAGACATTTTATATTTCAATTAAACATCAATTCTTATAGATACAGTCGTTCCTCTCTATCATGGGGAATTTGTTCCAGGATCCTAGGGGATGCTAAAATCAGAGAATACTCAAGTCCCTTATATAAAATGGCATGGTATTTGCATATAAACCATACACATCCTCCTATAACATTGTCATGCCTAGATTACTTATGATACTTAATACAGTGTAAAAGCCATGTAAATAGTTGTAAACATAATGTAAATTTATAGTTAAGTAATGTAAATGTTATGTGAATACTTGCCAGCACACAGCAAGTTCAAGTTTTTTCTTTTTGGAACTTTCTAGAATTTTTTTTCTGAATATTTTTGATCAGTGAGTGGTTGAATCTATGGACTCAGACCCATGAATATGGAAGACCAACGGTATACTGTAGACTTTCACACCTGCATTAAGAAGTCACAGTTGGAAAATATGGTAGAGGTAAATAAGGGAAACATTTTGCTTATGGGAGTGCAAAGTAGAAAAGGTCAATAAGAGCTCCTCTCTTAATCATCCATCTTATTTTCTTATTGTAAAGTATGAATTAATCATAATCATCACTATAAAGTCTTTATTTTGTAGCAAATGGTAAGCACTGAGCAACATTCAATTTTATGGTATATATACACAATGGAATATTACTCAACCATTAAAAAGAATGAAATAATGCCATTTGCAGCAATATGGATGGGCCTAGAGATCATCATACCAAGTGAAGTAAGTTAGACAGACAAAGACAAATATCATATGATATCACTTATATGTTGAGTCTAAAAAAATGATACAAATGAACTTATTTACAAAACAGAAACAAATTCACAGACATAGAAAACAAACTTATGGTTACCAAAGGAGAAAGGGGGGGAGGAAGGGATAAATTAGGGGTTCTGCATTAACTTATATATACTACTCTATATAAAATAAATAAACAACAAGGCCCTACTCTATAGCACAGGGAACTATATTCACTATCTTGTAATAACCTATAATGGAAATGAATCTGAAAAAGAATATATGTATATTATATGTATATTCATATATATATGCATCACTTTGCTATATACCTGAAACTAACACAACATTGAAAATCGACTATACTTCAATTTTTTTTTAAGTATACTATATGGTATAAGAGATGTGAAGTATTTGAGATCATAAGACAAATGCTCTGTCAGTCAAATGCAATATTGTGAAATAACTAGGAGCTGTCCAAGGGCAGAGAGTGGAAGCAGAGAATTTCATGGGATGGGGGCTCACAAAATGCTCCATGAGAATAATGCCATTTACTAGAAGGTCAGAGGAATGGGTTACACTAAGGCAGTGGAGATAGGGGTCATTTCAAACCAGCTGTGTAAGTAAGTGAAAGGGCATGAAAGTGGGAAAGAATGAGAGAGGACTGCATGGAAGGCAGAAATAGCCATTATTATATTTCCACCTTCTCTCTGGGAAGCTTTGATTAGTCAATGTAGTCAATCACTCTTTTTCTTACATCACTTTGAATCCAATCTAAAGAGAAACCAGACAGTAGTATGAGAGCTAGCATAATTAACTTCACCAGTGGCAACGTCTTCAAAAGCAAGATATGAAATCATTCCATTAAACACTTCTAGGAGGAGCAACAGTGAGACTTAAAATACTGAACCAGATCTACTTTGCTGGGAGTTGTAAGCTGTTGACAAAAAGTAACTTATATCTAGAGCAAAAGAACTTAAACCTCATAATACTAAAGTAAAGTTTGCTAAGATCCGTTCCGCCTGCTTTGTTGGGTACTTAATAATTTTATTTTGTGTACTTTAAAATTAAGATAGACACTTTTTTGTTGTTCTAATGGGGAGTAAAGAATAAAGTTTCTTTAAGCTCTTGTATGATAGAGCTGGTTTCTAGGGAAACTTGCTGTTATCGTACATATTTTACAACTTTGTAACTCTTGAAAAGTACCTTGCAATCACTTTATTAGTCATATCTGAAAATAAATTATGTCAGGTAGACTAGTGTTATTTTCTCATTTAAAAGTGAAAAAAAAAACTGCGATAGGCAGAAGCAACACTATTTATAGTATAGTTATAGGGCCTAGTGTAGTGGTCTATAGAATAAGAAAACAATTACACTTTTAGATTGAATCATAGATTTTGAGAAGCACCTGCTGTAATATGTTGTGGTATAATATTATTAGTAATAAAGTAATGGTGAATTTTGAGGGATACAGAAAGTGTTCAAACTGCAGTTTCTGCCATTCACGTGAAGGTGTGGCTCGAAGTTGGATGGCTTCCTGAGGCCCACCATCTGCTCAGTGGCTGCCTTTTCCCTTTTATTCCCCAGTTACTCTGTTAGAATCACTTGGCTTAAAAACAGGCCTCAAGCTGGGAGGAAGTTACAATCCTCTGAATGGAAGTCTATTAAACATGAGGAATGTCTTTTTCCCTATCTGCTACTGAAAAATCTGATTTGGGGTTTTTTGAGGTTTGTTACAATGTATAAGGGAGTCTAGTCATGGCCTGTGTGGATGATTAGAAAACGAGATCAGATCTCTTACAATACAGACAGTGACTGCAGTGCCATCTATACACCTGATGAGAGACACTTCAGATCCTGTCACCCACTCTTCCCTGCCCACAGCACAGAATCATACCTCATCCTATGGATTCATGGAATCAGAAGTAGTTAGTTAATATTAGTAGTTAGTTAGAATATTTGATTTAATATTTAATTAAATATTCAGAAGCATTTCATTAATACCTACAAGATGCCAAGTACTACTCTAAGTCCTCAGTGTTAACTTGCTACGACCCAGCACTTAGTGAGTATGTGGTCTAGAAGAGGAGACAGGAGTTAAACAAATAAATTAATAGATGAACATATAAGTTAAAATACTGGTGAGTTCTCTTAAGGAAAAAGAAAGAGAGAAGAACTATTTGTGTGGGGTTCCTACTTTAGATTATTTGTGGAAGACATCTCCAAATAGTATGGCATTTAAGCTGAGGTCTGAAGCATGAAACAAAATCAGTCATTTGAACGTGAACTGAAGATCCTTAACCTAAGAGGCAACAACTGTAGATGCCTTGAGTGACAGGAGCTTGATGGTTTGCAGGCTGAGAAAGAAGCCTTGTGCAGGGGACATGGAATGTGAAAGGAGATTTGGAAACCAACAAAGCCAGATCGTGCAGCAATGCCATGCCAGCCAATGTAAGGCTTTTATTCTATTTCTGTGGGGAGCCACGCTAGGGTTTCAATCAATGGAGCAACATAATCTGATTAAATTTTAAAATATTTTCCCCACTTAACAAAAAGCAAACAAAAAGAATTCAAGTTTTAAATGACAAAGCACTTGAATAGACATTTCTCCAAAGAAGATATATACAGATGGCTAATAAACACATTAACGATGTCCAACATCATTAAATTATTAGGAAATACGAATCAAGATCACAAGATACCATCACATACCTATTAGAATGGCTGACATCCAGGAAAAAAAAAGTGTTGATAAGGATGTAGAGCTACTGGAACCCTTGTGCACTGCTGGTGGGAATGTAAAATGGTTCAGCCACTGTGGAGAATAGTACAGCAGTTCCTCAACAAATTAAACATAGAATTACACTATGATCCTGCAATTCCACTTCTGGGTATACACCACAAAAAATGAAAGCAGGGACTCAAACAGGATATTTGTATACCAATGTTCATAGCTTCATTATTCACAATGGCTGAAAGATAGAAACAACCCAAAAGTCTACTGAGATGTATAAATAGATAAACGAAATGTGATTTGTACATGGAGTGGAATAGTTTTCATTCTTAAAAAGGAAAGGAACTCTGAAACAAGCTACAACATGGATGAGCCTTGAATACATTATGCTACGGGTATTAAACCAGACACAAAAGGACAAATATTGTATAATTCCACTCACATTAGTTACATAGAATAGGCAGATTCATAGAAACAGAAAATAGAATGGTGGTTGCTGGGAGTTGAGGGAGGAAAAGAATGGAAGTTATGTTCGATGAGTACAGAATTTCAGTTTGGGAAGAAAAGAAAGTTCTGGAGATAAAAGGTGATGATGGTTGGAAAACAATGTGAATATAATTAATATCACTGAACTGTACACTTAAAAACGGTTAAAATGGTATTTTTCATGTTATGTATATTTTGCACAATAAAAAATTATTATTCCCAGAGCTACCTCTAGAATTTTTATGAGGTCAAGAATATTAATGTATCCTTCAAATTGTGTGAACCTCTATAGCATCTTCTATATTTTCTGATTTATCCATTGTTATAGTATGTCTTTCAGTTTACTTAATACTCTTTGGAACGTGTCAAGGATATATGTATGTGTGTATATATATATATATATATATACATATATATACACACACATATATGTTTAATTGCTTAATTTTTATTTAAACTTAATCGAAAGGTTTTGTTTCATAACCTCCTGAGGAACTTAAACCATGGCTATTTCAATCATTTACTTTTTTTTTCATCACTTCAGAAATCCCTTCACTCATTTATTGAGTTTGTGAGCTGTTTCACATTTTGTTAATTTTCTACTTCTCTTTCAAAATGCTCATTTGCAAACTTATTTTTAGTGGACATTGGGTTTCAGCTTATCTTGAAATTTATTTTCTTTTCTCTTTGTCCCGATCTAAGTCTGGATACTTTGAAGTTGCTTCAGTTTAAGATTTTGGGGACCCCAGTTCAAAATAACATTTTTTTGGCTCATTTTATCGTTTACAGCTCACAGAAAATCTTATAGCTGGTCCCACAATTCACCTGGCTCTTTGCTGTGCCGAGTTTTCCACTTTCAAATTTCTCCTAAGCAAGGAGCTCTTCAAAGTCCACAGCTCTGGGTAGTTATTCCAGTTTTCAGCTTCTAGCACAACTTCTAGCTTTAGAAGCCCTGCCTTAGATCTATTTCCATGCATCTACCTGCTTACCAGATCCCTAGCCCATGTGGGCCCTCACTTGGGCCATTTGGGTCCCTGCTTCCTTCAGGAGCAAACTCCCAGAAGGCCATTGACTATTTCTGTCTCTAGATCACAGAGACTCTGCTCATCTCAGCGTGTCTTTATTTCTTTGCTGGTACAATAAAACATTTGAAAATATCTTTTGTTGTTCTTGTTTTTAAAAAATATTGGGACAATTTATATTTTGTAAAAAACCTATATGTTCATAAACATAGAAAAATCTGGAAGTATATACAGAAAACCATAATGTTAATAGTATTTATTGCCAGGTATAGTATCTAGATTCCTATGTCTTCCAATGACCAATCTCCCTCCACTTCCAGAGCCTTCTGAGAAAGGAAGTACAGAGACTGTAGGGCTACATAATTTCCAACTTTCACCATCCAGTGTAACAGCCATTATAAATTACAAGATTAAAAAAAATTTCTCCTCAGGACACTCACACTTGGACATCAGAGAGGAACAGTAATGACCTCTCCAGCTGTTTCAGGAGTTTGTTTATTTAAATCAAGGACTTTTTAATCTTTGCCTCGTCTTGTTTTCTTTCTCCTACTTTTGCTCTCATTCTTATCTTTTTTGCTTTTTATTTTAGTTTTTAATGTCAAAAATAATGGAGGAAATTTAAATGAGTTAAGTCAGGTATCCAGAGAAATATTTAAAGAAAGTCCAGAAAATTTAGTGACCACACAGCAAAATAAGATCTTTAATTACTAGATCCATGTTCCTAGGTTGGAGCTACAGGCTACAGAGAGAGAGATCAGAGAAAAGAAAAAAACCCACTATCTTCAGAGAAGACATGATAGTGGGAGTCTCATGCCAGAGCCAAAGCTACTGAATTAGTTTTACATGAAATATTTTGGTGGTTTGGAACAGGTCAGGGTCAAGATAAAGGCAGAGAAATTGTTAAATCCAAGAGCTACCTGGAGTATAGAATCACTAGGATTGGGTGATGTACTGAATATTATAAAACAAGAAATCAGCAAGGGACAAGACCACCCCATTTCCGACAGTAATTTGGAAGGGGAATGGAATTGATATGGATGCATACGGGAAGATATTTTAAATATAAGAGCACACAAAATATGTGTGAAAACTTCTCTCTGAACCAGACTTGAATGGGGACTTGCTTAACTCCTATACAGTGAAAATTCTATAATATGTCAGGAAAAGTGTGTTCATACTTATTTTAAAAAATGGTTTTTATAATTGAAAATAAGAAGGTCAGAGGACCCAAGTTCAAGAAAACGCTCTGCTATTTAAAAACTCCACTTAAATTTCCTGAGCTTTGTTCTACCAAAAAAAAAAAAAAAAAAAAAGATTAAGAAGGTGGTTATATTACCTGTTCCAACATTCTCACAGTGTTTCTGTGAAAACTAAATGAACTTCATTCACAATGCCTTATAAACTCTCAGTGTTATATGATTTAGTTATAATCAGCATTGCTATTATCATGCTCTCCACCATGCCATTCCTACCTTCTTTTCCCCTTCATGACAAATACTGTCTATGTGACTTAAAAAACAAACAAACAAAAAAACCTATGGGAAAATGCTTATGGATATATGTATATTTCTTTACAAATGACAAATTTAGCATAGTCCAGTACAGTTTGCCTAAGCAGGGAGAAAAAAGTCAGTGATTTTTTTTTTAACTGCAAGGAATTTGGGAAATAATATATTACTTTGATCAGATAATCAGAAATTTAAAAAAAAAAAAAAGAGGATTAAGTTGGAAAAAAATCTAGAGGACCAAAAATGTCTAACAGCAGGTAGATATGCATTATTTTGTTGTCCCTATTTATCTCATTTCCTCTCTTATAAATATCAAATATTTTAAAGTACAATTCATGCAACAACTATATCATTTTTTAACCCGTTGTTTCCAGAAAAAAAAAAATGATTGAAATTCATCCTGAGTAAACAACTAAAACTGGAAATGCCCAGTTCCTAATTATGTTTCCCTTCTAAGACAGCTCTGGCAAGTAAATTTAGAATAACTTCAGAATCTCTGTTAAATCTAAAATACTTAGTTCTCCACAGTTTATCTGTCAGTTTTTTGCTTCAATAATGCTGTGTAACAAAGCATCCCAAAACTCAGTGGCTTAACAAACAACAAGCATTTATTCTCATGTTTAGGGGTCTGCATCTTGATAGCACTTTAACTCATCTAGACAGGGTAGTTTAGGTAACTTGAGTTTAAGCTGAAGATCAGCTCGGTTTGGCTCAGTGCAGCTCAGTTCAGCTCAGTTTCACATGTGTTTCTCTGAGTCACAAATGAAGAGAAGTTGCTCCCTGGGGTCTGCTCTTCTTATGGTAGATCACTGGAGTGCAAAAAACAAGCCACACTGGACAAGCTGATTTAAGGATGATGCTTATGTCACCTCTGACAATCATCCCATTGGCCAAAGCAAGTCATATGGCCAAGCCTAATATCAATGGATCAGGGAAGTACACTTCACAGTAGGACAAGAAAAGGCAATACTTGCCAAATATAGTCGACATTATCATGTCTTGGTTGCAAAAATTTTGCTCATATTTTGTGAAAATGATAACCCTTGTAAATTTATATCAATCTGCAACTCATAAAATGGAGTCTTAGTGTAACATGAATATAGTGTGAACATAAGATCTATTTTGAAAGGGAAGGAAACCTGGTCCTGGCCCATAGGTAATAAAATAATCTTCCTATTAAAAAATGTTTCAAGACACAATGATACCGTCTTATATTCCATCAAGACTGTATATCCAGAAAATACCTGGATAGTTCTAACAGTTTGTGTTATATGTATATTGTTCTCTAATGCATGTGAAATTAATGGTATATTCATATAGAATAAATGAAAAAAATCTTTCATTACACAGTATACAGCCTGTGGGGTTGATTGTCACAGGAGGTCACTGAATCAAATACTGTGGCTAGAATTTTGAAAGCTGTTGGAAAATTTTATGATGAATAATGGCATTCATTATTATTCATGCCAAGCTTCAGGTAATAAACTCTCCCTCTTGAGGCTCTGACTGATCACCTCAGGGGTCGGATAGAAGAGTCCCCTTTGTGTAGCTAAACAATAGACTATTCATTTGGGAACATCCATAAGCTTGAAACACAGATAAAAACTAATATTAGAGACCTCCAAAAGTCCTATTATGCTTTAACATTTCAGTGGTAAAGACAATCCTATATATCACTATCAAAACTGTTCTTTGTTATTATGTATTTACCTCAATTAGCTTTGATCACTCTGAAATGAACCATGATTGAAATTCCAGCTCTTTCTCAATTTTATGTAAATAGATAATGCATCTTAAATTCATAATTCCAAGCAAAATCTTAAACTCTCAAAGAAAAAAAAAATTTGTTTTACTTAAAGATTCCTGTTACTCTAATTCTAAGAGAGGGTCTCTATCCAAAAAGGCACAAGATAGGAAGGATTAAAGAGAGTGCTTTTTTATCTTCTCCCATTTTGCCTTGTTCCCCAGTAAATTCTCTACTCCCTGAGGAAATGCAGGAAAAACGCAAATGCTAATGTGAGTCTTCCGGGTTACGAATACAACATAATTTCTCTATATGCATTATGGAGTGAAAAGATAGAATTGAGTTAAGCAAGATAGAGATAACTTTCCAGTTTTTTCTAAATTGGCTTTCATAATATTGGTTTTATGCTTTTCATTTTTGGAAGATTATATATTAGCAGAAAAGCAGATACATTCATATTTTAAGACAAATAGAAAATTCACCCACAGGCCAAAATATATATATTTTGGGAAATTATCTGCTATTTTGAATTATGTAAACTCTTATTATCTACCTTAATCAAAGACAAAACATCTTTAAATCAGTTTTATTTTAGTAAAAGTGTTTTTATGGGTAGAGCAGCAATTCCATCTTTTGTATATAAACAGGGAAAGTACAACATATAAAGTATTTCAAGTTATTTTGAATCATTTATCATTATTAGTAATTCCATGAAGAGAGAAAGGATACATAAATAGTTGGGAGGCTAGGAGTTTGAGGTAAATTAGAAAGCAAAAATGATGAATGAGAGAAAGATTGATGAGGTTTCTAGTCTTAGGTGAAATACAAAACAGAGAGAAAGTCAGGTCTCCAAAAGCAAAGTTGACATATAGCTGAAAGTCTGTGAGGATTCACAAGTATATTCTTTACTTAGAAATATGTAAATGATGATATTTACGTGATTATTTGATATTTCTAACTTTTCAAATGTAGTTCAAAGACACATTCTAAAACTTTGGTAAAAATGTATTTCTGGTTACATACTCCAGTTGTTAATTGAGTTACTTCTATTCGACATTTTATGAACCTACTAGGAATATTAGTTAAATGTACTATATTTGTTTCCTAAAAGTGGAAGGAAACATGGCAATCATAATTCAAACTTCTTTTGGAATACCATAGATGCTTGCAATTTTAACAGCTCTATTTTATTATCCAAGTGATCACTAAAGTCTATGGACTAAAGTAGCTTGTAATTTTTCTGAGACATATTTATTAAACATAAATGGGGTGTAGTGCAATTGGTGCCTGAGTTATTAAGGTGGGTACAGCTAGCTGGTTGCTGGTATGTCTGGGTGGCCATGGCTGGGAGTGCCAAAGACATTGGAGGGTTTGTATCATAGCTGTCTTTTGCTGCAGAAGAGCCACGGACAGAAGCTGGACTATGAAGAAAGTACCTTCCCACTCTCAACCTACAGCCTATGCTTCCCTATTCCCCACCTAATTAGAAGTCAGCTGAGAAGGAGTCCAAGAAAAAGAACCTGTAGAGACCCAGCCTCAGCATCACAGAAAGAGTACAGCAGGTGGAATTGGACATACAGATAAATAACAACACATAAGTTTACTTTGTTTTGGGGAAGAAAAAAAGTCCATGACTAGTATTACAGATGTGGGAGGTGAACACATGTAAGGAAGTAACAGTGTTTGAAAATGTGTGATTTAATAATGTGTGCAGAGAGATATTATGTAAAATTTTGAATTTTTAGTTTAAGCAAAATCGACCATTCCCATTATACATCGGATCACTCTGAGCCTGTTGTTGAACCATGCTTTGGAGCATGAGAATGATGCAGAAGTTACAGAATCAACTATTACTCCTATGAATGATCAATAGTGACTCTACCTTCCATTTTTTTAAAACCACCATTATTTTATATTAATAGAATAAAATATACTCATGGTATTTTTGGTAAATTTCTTTTTTTTCATGGTAGAAAATAGAGCATCATAATTTCAATTGATTGAAGTAACTTCTGATGCATAACAGATGCATTATTCTTTTTATTTTTTTCTCACATTATATTTTCTAATTGGTTACTGTTGTTACATGTGAAAACTATTTGGTTAGGGATTTTTATTTTATATCTATCCACTTTGTTGAACTCTTTTATTACATCTCTTTATTCTTTGAGGACGCCAAGTAGACAATCATATTGTCTATAAATAATTAAAATTCTGTCTCCTTTAACAAAGTTATACCACTGCTTCTGCTTCATATTGTATTTAATTAGAGCATCTACAAGAATTGCTACTTTTCCTTACTGTAAAAATGAGTCTTGGACTTAACTTTTAGACATTTTTACTTTTATTGTTCTTAAAGTTTTAAAATTACTTCTTAGGCTCTGATTTGCTACCACATGTATAAGTGATCTTTTGACATTTGGAAATCAGTTATATTTTCCTTATTTACTTTATTGTTTTAGAACTCCATAATTAAAAGAGTTTTTGAAATATACAATATACTTTGAAACCCACTCACTGGATATGATTCAACTATTAGTTATTGCACTAGGTGTTATGAGAGAAAAAATGAACTTACTAATAACAAAAAAATTGGTTTCAAGTAGTTTCCATTCCAGTTGGTTAGGCAGGACAGCTGTCACAGGGAGCCTGTGACAAAATACTAAACAATCAAGCTAGTTAATATTTATTGAGTGTTCACAATGTGCTGGTGAGTTTTACACAGATTATTACTAATCTTCACAATAATCCTTCGAGTTAGAGTTTGAAATTATGTTGTTGATGAATCTGAGGCCCTAAAGAGGTTGAAGTACTGGCCTAAGTCATACAGCTAAAGCCTAGCCCAGTTTGGTTAAGAGTGTGGGCAGTCTGACCTAGAATCTTCTTAAACATTTTTACACAGCCCTCTGAGAACTTAGAAAGGAATGTCAAATATGATAATAGTCACGCAGTTTTATGGAATTTTTAAGGATGATGTGGTATTTTGAGAGTGAAGAACATTCCAGACAGAGTCTCTCTAATGGGATAGTGGTGTGAAGAGTTCTGGACTTTAGAGAAACAATGATAAGACTAGTCTGACTGAAGCAGAGTGTTAATAAAGGAGAAACACGAACTTGCACAAAGATTGGGGAAAATTATGAATGCTAACCTAAAGACTTTATTTTTTGCCTTGAAAGTAATGGGAAGCAATAGAGAAAATGGAACACTATGAGACAGTAACCATAAACAGCAGGCCTTCTAGATCTCTTTCAGCAGAGATGTTAGAAAAGGAAATTAAGATATTTCAACCTAAGGAATTATCAAGGAAAAGAGACTCCAAGAAATCAGAAGGAGCAATAATTAAGGATGAGAAAAATATGTGACACACAAAAACAAGCTACTTTGGATGTGGTGAATACTTTTTCTTTAAGCCTATCGCAGCCCCAAACTGGGCAGCCAGAGGGAACAAAGCCTCAGGTTCAAAAGTTCTGATGCAATTTCCATCTTCAGAATTCTGTCAAGCTGAGCTGGAAATATTTTTATCAAAATCCTCCTAAGATTTCAAGTAGCCTCCAGCTATGCTGAACCACTTTTCACACGGTTTCAAAACTTCCATTCCTTTTATGCCTAAAATACAGGTTTGTGTTATCTTAAAACACACGTGCATGCATGCCTGCATACACGCTCCACATGACAAAAAGTCTATGGAAAAGTTGCAGAAATCTCTAAGCATATCAGAAAAGATTAGCTTCACATCCTGGTGTGGGTGCCTCATTCACACTCTCTCACTAGTTTGTTCTTCCATAGAAATGACCTTAGAAACAGGAACATGTTATAAAGCTCTTTGCTCAAATACATTTTAATTCACTTCCTAAATTTAGGATGGCTCTGCTTTTAACCATTTTCAGATTTTTTTGTGTATACCTTAAAGTATAGAAAGGCTAATGATTTTTCAGCAGCTGGCACTTTACAACTAGAAATTCCATCCTGCATTATTTAAATAGTCACATTCGTGATGACTGGTAATAAAACTATTTATAATTGCAATTACAACAAAAGATTCCCTACTCTACCAAAATTTTTAGCTGCCTTAATTCACATTTCCATGTGAAAAAGGACATTTGCATGATCAAATCTGAGAACCATATTTTAGTCATTTTACAAATGTTCACCAAGAGCAGTTTAAATATATGTGTTAAATGAAAAATATTTTTAGATGATGGTGTCAAAAATACAGTGAGTGACTGATGCCAGAAAAAATATAACTTTATGAAAATTTTAATTTTCTATGTATTTTAATCTACTTTGAATTTCTTTTAGATATGTTATTTGAGGCCTTTTGATGGAAATATTCTTAATATTTGTTCTATGTGATTCAGTTGCCACAGGTCACATGTATGACCATTTGATATGGCTTGAGTGGCTGAGAAACTGAATTTTAAATTTTATTTTATTTAATTTTTTGATTTTTATATTTATTTATTTTTGACTGCATTGGGTCTTCGTTGCTGCACGCTGGCTCTCTCTAGTTGCGGCGAGCGGGGACTACTCTTTGTTGTGGTGCGCGGGCTTCTCATTGCGGTGGCTTCTCTTGTTGCGGAGCACGGGCTCTAGGCGTGCGGGCTTCAGTAGTTGTGACACACAGTCTTCAGTAGCTGTAACTCACGGGCTCTAGAGTGCAGGCTCAGTAGTTGTGGCACACAGGCTTAGTTGCTCCACAGCATATGGGATCTTCCTGGACCAGGGCTTGAACCCATGTCCCCTGCGTTGGCAGGCGGATTCTTAACCACGGCGCCACCAGGGAAGCTGCTTAAATTTTATTTAATTTTAATTAATTTAAAGTTAGAGTTAAATAACCTCATGAAGCTAGTGGCTGCTATGTTGGACAGTACTATCTAAAGTCTGCAAGTAGTTGAAATATGCTAGTGTATATCAACCTTTTGACAAGTATTGTTGCTTGTGTAATTTTTGTTTTATCAATGAATCAGTAAATATAAAACACAGAGGAAACCTAGTATTATAACCCATATATATATATATATATATACATAAATATATATATATAAATATATATATATGTATATATGTATATATTTGTTATTTCTAAGCTTAAAGCAATCCACGTAGTAAAAATCCATTGCTGCTGGATAAGAAGAGAATCTTAAGTGACCAGATGGTCACTACTAACAGTTAAGTTTTTTATTTTTTCTCCATAGATGGGTCCCTAGTAAATGTTTGATTTGGAGAATCTATACAAAAGGAAATTACTTAATACTTACTAATGAATCAATATATTTCCACACATTTCCTGTCAGCTTGGAGCTTTAGAAATGAACCATTCTCCTCTTTTCTGCCTAAAGTCTTTGAAAAGAGCCTCCATATGTTGGTTTTATTTTGTTTGTTTGTTTGTTTGGTTGGTTGGTTGGTTGCTTGGTTGGTTGGTTAAATATATGTCCTTCAAACACCCTTGCTCTGTGTGTCTTTTCAGGGTCTTAAAAATATTCCCAAGACCTATTTCCTTTAGTAGCCCTACTTAACGTACAGTTATAGCTGTTATTCGTTGATACATGGCCTCACACAACAAAACAGACAAATGGTAGCTGTCACGCAAAATTATTCACCCTCTGTCCTTCCAAGAAGACTTGCTTTCACAGTGCTATTACTGCCTACATCCCTTTCTTGTTTTTTGTTCCCCCTACTTCCATTGATTTTAGATGTTTTTTGGTGCTTCTCCGTCTCTAATGTGTTACCTATTTTATTCGAATATGTAGGTGGCATGTTTTTAAGTGAATCAATAATGAAGTAGTTGAGACCACAAGTCTCATCACCCTCTACATGCTATTAGTGTTAGACTCCCAAGGGCCAACTGTGCAGTGAACCATGGTAATGAGGTTGATAGTTCATGAAGGAGCTGATGTGACAAATTGCCAACCTGCTGCAGGGACAGCCCCCCTAACCCTCCAGAAGGCCAATGTTATTCCAATTTTCATCCAGTTTTGTTCTTGTTCTAAATGTGCCAAAGCTAACACAGTATTTAAATGGATACCCTCCCCCCAGCCCCCGATCCCCCCTCCTCCGCACACACACACCTTGCAAAAGAGAGTACCTGGTGCCACGTACATTTATAATCTTCTTTTCAAATTGACATGCTCTCAGGGTGGATTTAATCAGCAATTGTCATACATTTTAAGGTATAAAAGGATGTTTCATTTTCCATGCCTTATTTTGGAGGCACTTGTGAAAACAGGGGTCTTCATTTATTGATGTTCTGGATATATAAGAATTTTTTAGATCTATTATTTCTGCTCTTAATAGTCACATCAACTGACTTTTGTTATCTTCTCTCATATTTGAACAAAACACCTTTCAGGTATCTTTTTAATCCTTTTTTTGAAAAGAAAAGCAAAACTCTCAACTTATTAAAAATAAGTATTGCTCAGGTACTATTAAATCAGGTAAATTCCTTTGTAGTTTTTTTTAAACCTAATTCTTTACTTTCCTCTTCATATTTTCATCTTATTTTAAAGTTTTTAATTGTTGTTGTTATTGTTTGTTTGTTTTACAAATATGTTACTGTTAGCTAGTGGACAATGGGAATGAATCACCTCTGACTTAAGGGAAAATTTCAGCCCAGATCACACTGTTAGTGTAGCTAGCCTTTTATAAGACATTTAAAAGCATTTTAAACAAAGTTTATACTGCAGAGAATGGTTCCCAAACCACAGCTGGCTTGTCCTGTAGGGAGGTGGCTGGACATCATGTGTTCACTTTCTGATAGTGAAAAAACGGTGTCCTTAGAGGCAAAGGTGCCAATTCTTTTTTTTTTTTTCTTATTGGTAATACCTGCGATGCTTCTTAAATTTATTTTAATTGGTGCCTTCCCAAGCCTAATCGAAAATAATTAAAAGTTATAACTTGGAACTTTACTTGTTCAGTCCCTAGATTCAGACCTTAGTGAATCACACAGGACAAAATTCTGTTTTCTAACCTTAAGGCATCCAATTCTCTAATCACTGCCTGAATCAGGCACCTCTGACACATATATTTTGAACCTATCTTGATGTGCCTTGCATTTAACTACGTAAAACATTGTAATTATTCTCATGCTATTTCTTAGGCACATGTTTTGCCTTCTTATCTAAATTCCTTGAGGCTAAGGCAAATTTGATTCAGCCTTTTGTCAGACCTTGGCTGTACATTTTCAATAAATGATGGCTAATTGTGTCCTGTATGTCATCAGCTGCCCTTATTATTCACTCTGAAAATCTCATCATCTTACGCGTTATTACCATGAGGAATCACTTTTTACTTTACACCACTCAGAGGTTACAAACCAGTAGTCCACTAACTAGATTTGACCGCTGGACTTGTTTTAATTGGTCAGCAAAGTGTTATTAAAACGTTAAAACTCAAACGCTTTTAGGTAGTGCATTTCCAGTTCTACCCAGACTCTTCTCTTTACTCTCTCACACCTCAGTACTCTACTGCTCAGCCAGAGGACATATGTGTGTTTGAGACCCTTATATTTATTTTATTGCCCCATTTGGTGCCTTCATTCACTCAACACCTCTCTGTTGAGGGCCAATACAAGCCAGTCCTGCTCCAGAAACAGGTAAACAGACACAAATCCCTCTCTTCATAGAGTTTATGTTCTGGGCAGCTGCATTCTGGGATTTGACAATTTTCTATAAACATTTGGAAAAAAATTAATCAAGTAGGTGTGTTATTCCAGGTCCTCTGAGAAGCAGATATCAAGATGAGACTAAATATGCAAAACTGTTATTAAGAAAATGCCTATGCCTATGCAGAAATATATAGAGCCTGTCCAAATTATGATTTGGCTTGTCTAACTGAACCCAGTCCAAATGGGTGGTTTTAGATGCATGATAACTTGGTGGCCTGGGGTTAATTTTATCTCTGCCAGGGTCAGGTAACAGGCTTTTGTTTCTCAAGGGAAGTGTAATCCTCTCTTGTTGATGGCATGGCCTTGTTTCTGATTCCCTAGGGGACTGCATCATGGTTTTCTCCCTGGAACTTGCCATAAACTGCACATTGCATCAAGTCCTCCTGTTGACACCTCCAACACCATAGGGTCTACATGATAGAATATAAGGTCCAAGCAGCAGGGCTAATTGTTCCCAGACTGGATCTACTGCACTACCCTTTCCTGCTCCTGCCCGACTCAAAGGTGGCAGCCCTCCAGTCGGCAGTCACCTGGTATATAGGTATATAGGTCTGAAAAGTGTTGCCTCAAGAGCCTATAATGGCTACCAAACAATGTGCTGCTTTCTTTGAAGTTGGGATGCAAAAATGCAGCCATTTGTTACCTTGGAGGGGATATCGTGTATGCCTCTGAGTCTGGACCCCTAAAAACCTCACTGACTTGACTGGTTACTGAATCTTTGTAAGATTTATATTCAACCCTCAGGAGCACATGTTTCTCACTGATGTTTTTGGTATGGTAGCCACCTCTTACTTGTCCTTTTCAGTCAGCATGATGTCAACATCATAACCTGATGTAAAATTTTAAAGAATATTTTTATCTGCCCAGGTGAATGCAAACTATTCCTAATCCTCCCTTCTAATTGGAATGAGACTGAATGACTGTATACTATGTATCTGAAGTTTTATTAATTTACTCTAATAGGGATACCATGCCCACCACAGCAGCTGTGACTGGGGCTGTGACCTGGCTATACCTGAAGTGTGGTCTTCAGTCAGTCTCCAGGATCCCTTTGACTTCTGTAGAAGCCAGAAATTAAACAGATATGATAATATCCACCACCCCTTACATTTTTGATGCCTCTAATGGTAGCACGAATCTCCACTATTTCTCCAGGGATGTGGTATTAGTTTTGATTTACTATCCTGAGTATAGGGCAAGCAGGGCAGGGTAGCTCTCAGAAGCTTCCATTTGGCCTTCACCACTGATAGTTCTTATTCTACATACCAAAGACCCAATGTGGGAGTTATTTCAACTTCCCAGTGACTGGGAAATTGATTATCCAATGTGTCTGGGGCAGGTGGGCCCACTGGGAGCCAGACATTAGCCAGGACCCCCCTGTGACCTGACTGCTAAAGCTTCCCACTCTGACAAGAAGATTATGACAAGGTTTGGGTCTTAAAGTATCAATGTCAACCCAGACCCTGTATCCAATAGTCCTCAAAATGTCTGGTTCTGGATCGGAACATTGCCTCAGATCTTGGAACTGAGCAAAGGATAGTGACTTTTTCTTTGGTTGACCATTTTTATCCTCCTGCTTCAACATTCTTGATTTATTTTGGTGTTACAGATTTTAAGCAGCAATTTAACCCTTTTTGGTTGCCCATCTGTTTTACCTCTAAGGACCTATGTTCTATTATCTATCTCTACAACTTCCTACAACTTCCTTCTGACCTTCCGAAAGGTCAAACTCTTTTGGCTTCTCCTTCTACCTTGCCCATATACGGTAACTGCAGTATCCTAGCTTCTAGTGATTAAGCACTGTCATTTGGCCTCTGTGACTTCTTCAGGGCCCTTCCTCCCCACAGATGTTCATGAGCTCAGTTGTGTGAATGCCTCTCCTATCCTCATGCCTGGCCTACAGAGAAGAGCCGCCACTGAACTTATTACTGATGCTGATGACCCTCTCATCACCATGTTCTGGATGAGTCCTCTCATGGAGCACAGTCCTCCAGTGGATCTTCTGGCCTCATCTATTAAATCTGGCTGAACCAAATAAGTAAGCATTATCATTTACTTCCTTCAGCTTTTATTTTCCTTCCTATAGGCTCTGGTAGGAAAATTCAGGCATTTCTATTTCACTGAGAGTTGGCAATTATTTATTCCAGGTTTCTAAGAGCCACCCAGCAGTGAATTTAACCGGCCACCTGCAGTTTTGACCAGAGTATTAAATCTCTTGTCAGAGAAAGTGTCCCCAAGTCAATGAATTTTCCTGTCCAGCCTAACAATCCAGTCCCTTGGTCAAGCACTCTTAACATCCAGTCTCAGAGTACTTTCCTGGCTCCTGTAGGTACACACCAGCTAGTAATTATAATTCTTTAGATGTTTAGTCTCTTTTCTCCTTTATCAATGCAAGCACGTCACCTGTTGTGTTGTACTAAGATATAATCCTCTCCATCAACATAAGGGGAATGCTGTGCCTAGACAGGAAAATATGGGGAGAAACAGGCTGCCCAAGACAGTAGAGTTGGCCAACTACCACTAGGTTGTATTGATGCTCTGTAAGGATAAAGAGACAATGAGAGTTGCTAACTAGCAGTCAATTGCTAAGTTTGAAAAGCAGAAAGCCCAAGTGGTAGCTTATAAAGAGACCCTTATCACCTTATTTGAAGGGTAGACGTAACAAAAGGCAGCCTGAAGATCTAATTTTGAGAGTTGCAGAGCTGCATAGGTAGTTGAACTCTCAGCCAGAGGACGTCTCTTATGCCAATGTCAGTACACTGTTAGAGAACATCCTGGAATCCTGGAAATAGGAATGGACACATCTAGAAGGATGCATCTGAGGATGTTCACTCTATAGTCCTTCCAGATCCCCAGGCCTGCAAAGGCAGCCCACCTTTTCTTTAATAAGAGCTAGCACACTCACTGTGATGGATAGTGTGGTGGAAGCATCCCCTCCACAAAGCAACAAATGCTTCCATCAGAAACTTCCCATCTCCTCTCCCAGCTGCCATGCTGATAAACAGGATTATTTTTTCTTCAGTTTCTAATACATATATTTGTTTAGTTTTGAGCAAAACCATGTCTCCTGAGTTTTCCCTTGCTATATTTTATGTATTTGTTATTTGTTTATGTCTTTGTTGTAGACAAAAAGTCTGACACTGTTGTAACCAGAAATCATTCACTCCCACCAAATCAACATGACTCCCTAGGTTCCCATGGAGTATTGACCCTACTAATGGAAGTTATTTTTATAATAGAGTAGCTGTGTAGTAAGTTACAATATTTCGTAAATCATTCTTACTATAAAATTTTTAACTATTCTTGGTTATTACAGCAATTTAGATGTTCACATATGAAATATACTAACAGGATACTGACTGGCATTGCATTAACTCTATAACAGTTTATGAAGGTTTCATAACTTACCTTTCTAGAGATAGTATGTTATATCTCTCTGTTGTGGAAATTCTACATATTTCCTACTATGGGAATTTATAATTTCTACACTTTTTTAGCTAACTTAATTCAAATACTTTAAATACTATTGTGAATGAATATCTTTTCTTGTTTCTATTTCTAAGTGACTAATGCTAGTATAGAAAATAGCTACTAAATAGCTATAATAATAGCTATATAAATATATATATATATTTTTATGAAGGAAACACAGTTATTCTAATTCTAAAATATTTTAGTATAGTCTCTTTTGGCAGAATCAAATATATAATTTGGAACTAAAATTATATTGTCTGTTTATCCAATATTTATACTATTTAATTAATTTTTATACTTTTTGTTACATAAGACCTCTACTATAATGATGACTAATATTAGTCATAAGGGTGTTACTGTCATATTCCTAATTTTAATAGAAGTAGTTTTAGCATTTCACAATTTAATATATTTGCTCTTGATTTTTGTTAGAAAATCTTTAAGTAGTTTTCTTCTATTCCTACTTTATGTAGAGCTTCAATTAGAAATGGTACTTGACAAAAAAAATAACGATCAACAAAACGGAAAGACAACTTACTGAATGGGAGAAAATATTTGTGAATGATATGACTGATAAGGGATTAATATCCCACATACACGAACAGCTTATACAACTCAACATCAAAAAAACGAACAACCCAATTTAAAAATGGGCAGAAGAACTGAATAGACATTTTTCCAAAGAGGAAATGCAGATGACCAATGGGCACATGAAAAGATGCCCAATATCATTAATCATCACGGATATGCAAATCAAAACCACAATGATATACCACCTCACACCTGTCAGAATGGCTATCATCAAACAGAACACAACTAACAAATGTTGGTAAAGATGTGGAAAAAAGGGAGCCCACCTACACTGTTGGTAGGAATGTAAATTGGTGTAGCCACTGTGGAAAACAGTATGGAGGTTTCTCAAAAAATTAAAAATAGAACTACCATATGACCCAGAAATTTCACTCCTGGGTATATATCCAAAAAAAACCAAAACACTAATTCAAAAAGATACATGCACCCCAATATTCATTCATCTGTTGATGGACACTTTTTATGATTTTTTTCTGGCAAATACATACAATCAAATTTTGTTAAATGTTCCAAAACAAAAGCAAATCCAGTATCTAGAATATAAACATCTATGTACATCTATTAAAACAAAATTATTGATTACATTATTCTACTAGTTCTTTTATCAACTTGATCTGTCAAATTCTGAAAGAGGCATTATATTAATATCACCCACTATAAATTACATTTTTTATACAGGCTTCCCTGTGTTCTTAGGAGTTTATAGATTTGTCTGGTATGTTTGGTGCATAAAGTTTTATAACTATAGATTATTCTCAGCTTGCACCGTTTATCATTATATAATAAAAAGCTCTGTCCTGTTTAATGATGCTGTCCTTGAATTCTGTTTTGTCTTATATTAGTAGTGTCATATTTTGCTTTCAATTTGTTTGCATTTGCCTGGATATCTTTGCTCTTACTTTTGTATCCAAACTTTTATCTTTTCCATCAGCTCTGTTTCAGTGGAAGTCCACAGTCTAAAGGTTATGCCTAATCTTCCCTTTTCAGGTTATTGAGTCCTCTTGGATGAGTCATTATTTTTCTTTTCCTGTTCAAATTGACTAAACAATAAAGCAGTAAAACCCCAACAAAATTCAGATGCATATTGATTACAAGAGGTAAATTTAAAGAGATAGCATGGAGCGACTGTGTTCCTTAGCACCCACACAAGGTAGACAGAGTCTCTCAAACTCTGGTGAATCAGTGAGAAAATGGAGGCAGTTGAATTTTAAAAAAACTTACTCCTCAGAGGTGTGAAATTAAAACCTGTCCACGGACAAAGTCCTCTGGTTAGGATGCGTTGAAAGAATTATGTAAATTTTTCTAGAGATTCTCTATTGTTATTCTCTCACCTATAAAACCTTAGTCCGGGAACCATATTCCTTCTTGTTAGGTCGCCCTAGTTCTACTCTCAGATCTAAACTGAGCTTTCTGATCTCAGGAGACGCATCTTTCAGCTTAGTAAAAAAACAGGCCTAAAATTTTCAGAGAAACAGCTTCTCTTTGGTTATGAGCTGGTCTCAGATTTACCTACATATTTATTTTTAATTTACTTTCCTTTCTTTGGTCAAAACCTCTTAGTAGATAACTGCTTAACCTGAGAATTAAATCAGTGATGATGTGAAGCAAAATTCCTAGGAAACTTCCAAGATTTCCTTTAGCTTGTTATGTTATGTTTTGTTTTGAGGAGGAGTATAATGCAGAGAGTAAACTCTCCTTCCCTTTTCCTCTACGTCCTCCTGTGGAGGGAGTCCCATTATTACAGTAAAATGCCTGGTCAATCTTTACTCCCTCACCTCCCTCCTTCAGGGAAGAAGTAAGGTTGGGGACTCATCTAGTGCAGTCACTTATGACTCTTGCTCTTAGAAACCAACAGAAATCAGAGAGCATGCATTCTGCTTTCTTCCTTTGTGTCTCATGTTCTAAATGGTTCGGCCTATCCCTGCAGGAAGCAGTGGGTAAGGGATGTAGCGGTAATTTCATATCAGGAAAATGAAAGGATCTGGCATATTGGATTTAAAACAGATTTGCTAAAGAAGTGGAATTTGGGAATCACAATAACACTTAAATACTGATTGAGGACTTCCCTGGTGGCACAGTGGTTAAGAATCCTCCTGCCAATTCAGGGGACACGGGTTCAAGCCCTGGTCCAGGAAGATTCCACGTGCCGTGGAGCAACTAAGCTCATGCACCACAACTACTGAGCTTGCATTCTAGAGCCTGCGAGCCACAACTACTAAAGCCTGAGTGCCTAGAGCCCGTGCTCTGCAACAATTAAAAAAACTTTTTTTAATTAAAAAAAAATTCTAATTGAAATTTGGTGGTTTTCACTTTACATTGTTCCACGTGGATGTTTTTTGAAGTTGATTGCTAACTTCAATGTCTTAGATTTTAAGTGATAGGTCACCTACGTTTTCTTTCTTTCTTTCTTTTTTTCCTTTTTTCTTTTTTTTTTTTTTTTTTTAAATTAAAATACCCTGGCTTGGTCCTGTAGGTATTGTAGTTCAGTAGTGACTTCTGTGTCCTAGAAATAATCACTTTAAGCCCTATGTGTTCGTGGATTTTTCATTGATAAAACTCTAGCTTGTGCTAGTGGCTGATTTTAAGGAGCTAGTTAGCTGTATGCAAGCATGCTGGGGTTTAGAAAATTCCAAGAGATCTCAAGGATATCAATAAGATAAATTCAGCTATTGAACACCTCACTGGCCTTACAAAGGCAGACCAGCCAGAATCAGCAAAAATTCAAGCTTTAGATGATACAGGCTTTAAATAGGAGGTTCTGTAGCTTTTACTTGACCTGAGTTGACCTAACATTTGCTAAGCAGGTGTGGAGCAAGGAATGAATTTAGGAAAAAGTCATTTCTTACATAGAACTCTTAGAAATTAGGAGGCAAAACACAAATTTTCTGTTGTTCTGGAGGTTTTAGCCTGATACAGGCATACCTCACTTTATTGCCTTCCACTGTATTGCAATTCACAGATGTGTTTTTTACAAATTGAAGGTTTGTGGCAACCCTGCATTGAGCAAATCTATTATCGGTACCATTTTTCTGATAGCATTTGGCCATTCATGTTTCTGTGTCACACTTTGGTAATTCTTGCAACATTTCAAACTTTTTCAATATTATTACATTTGTTATGGTGATCAGTTATCTTTGATATTACTATTCTAATTGTTTTGGGGCACCACGAACCGCACCCATATAAGACGGTGAACTTAATGAAAAAATATTTTGTGTGTTCTGACTGCTCCACCAATCAGCCATTCCCCCATCTCTCTCCCTCTCCTCGGGTCTCCCTATTCCCTGAGACACAACAATATTGAAATTAGGACAATTAATAACCCTACATTGGCCTCAAAGTGTTCATGTGAAAGGAAGGGTCTCCCATTTCTCACTCTAAACCAAAAGCTAGAAATTATTAAGCTTATTGACAAAAGCATGTCAAACACCAAGACAGGCTGAAAGTTAGCCCTCTTGCACAAAACGGTTAGCCAGGTTATGAATGTGAAGGCAAAGTTCTTGAAAGAAATTGAAAGTGCTACCCCAGTGAACACACAAATGATAAGAAAGCAAAACAGTCTTATTGCTGATATTCAGAAAGTTCTAGTGGTCCGGATAGAAGATCAAACCAGCCACAACATTCCCTTAAGCCAAAGCCTAATCCAGAGAAAGGCCCTAACTCTCTTCAATTCCATGAAGGCTGAGAGAGGTGAGGAAGCTGAAGAAGAAAAGTTTAAAGTTAGCAGAGGTTGGTTCATGAGGTTTAAGAAAGAAGCCGTCTTCAAAACATAAAAAGGCAAGGTGAAGCAGCAATTGCTTATATAGGAGCTGTGGGAAGTTATCCAGAAGATCTAGCTAAAAAATTAATGAAGGTGGCTACACTAAACAACAGATTTTCTATGTAGATGAAATAGCCTTCTATTGTAAGAAGGTGCCATCTAGAACTTTCATAGCCAGAGAGTAGAAGTCAATGCCTGGCTTCAAATCTTCAAAGGACAGGCTGACTCTCTTGTTAGCGGCTCACACAGCTGGTGACTTGAAGCTGAAATCAATGCTCATCAACAATTCCCCAAATCCTAGGGTCCTTAAGAACTGTGTTAAATCTACTCTGCCTGTGCCCTATAAATGAAACAACAAAGCCTGAATGACAGCACATCTGTTTACAACATTGTTTACAGATTATTTTAAGCCCACTGTTGCAAACTACTGCTAAGAAAAAGAGATTCCTTTCAAAATATTACTGCTGACTGACATGAACCTGGTCATCCAAGAGCTCTGATGGAGATGTACAATGAGATTAATGTTGTTTTTCATGGCTGCTAACACAACATCTGTTCTGTAGCCCAGGAATCAAGGAGTTATTCTGACTTTCAAGTCTTATTAAAGTATATTTTGTAAGGCTATAGTTGTCATAGATAGTAAAAAGATCAGTGGTTGTCAGGGGTTGGGGGGAGGGAGGGATGAATAGGCAGAGCAGAGAGGATTTTTAGGGCAATGAAACTACTCTGTATGATACTATAAATGTGTGGATACATGTCATTATAAATTTGTCCAAACCAATAGAATATAAAACACCAGAGCAAATTCTAAGGTAAACTATGGATTCTAGGTGATAATGATTTGTCAATGCAGCTCCATCAACTATAACAATGTACCTACTCTCGTGAGGGATGTTGATTATGTGAGAGGCTATGCATGTGTAAGAGTAGGGAGTATATGGGAAATCTTTATACCTTCCGTTCAATTTTGCTTTGAATGTGAAACCTGTCTAAAAAAGTAAAAAGTCTATATATTTTTAAAGGTGATAAAATATTGCTCAGCTTTGCTCTCAGACCAGAGATAGAAGGACAAAAACTAAATATGAGAAGACAAAGAGTATTAAGCTCAAGGTAAGGAGGGAAATTTCCTTAGAAGAAAAATTCACTTACAAGGATAAAAACTTAGATAATATGAAAAGGAAATTTACATCTTACAGGCCAAGACAGATGAATAGAAAAATATAAAGAATACTCAGTTCTAGCTTCTCTTAAGATATCAATAAAGGACAGAGTTTATTTGCTACTAAATCAGTGAAATTAATAGGAAACCAGAAAAATTCAACACAAGAGAAGCCAAATCCGACATAATATTTCAGAGTGTGCCAGGATCTAAGAAAATATTCATGGGTAGCCTCAGACACAAAAAGAGAATTTAGAGTCAGAGCAATTGAGGGACTATCTCATATAAGTTTGTCTCTACAAAGTGGTTGCAGAAAACGAAGGAAGATTTTAAATGGAAAGTGTAGAAAAATCAGTGGAGAAGGAAAAGAAAAACAACAAAGTATTATTATTTGAGTTTCAAAGTAATATAACCATAGTAAAGTGAGGGTATCGATATTATTCTACCTTAAAAGTTTCTGAAATCTAGATCTTAAGGCATGATATAGAAAGAAGAGACATAGGACAAGAGAGCCAGGGAGGGCAATAACATTATATCCAGCTCCTGGGTTGAATGTTCCTGATGGCAGGATATGTCCTATGTGGAATTATTCAATTCAAAAGGACGGAGCACAAGATTTGATTAAGCTATTTTATCAGACCCCAAACTTAATACCCCCTTTTTTTTTTTACTAAATAAGAGTACAAAACAAAATTTAGAGAACTATATTAGAAAAATGAAACATCTGGGCCATAAAGCAAAGAAAAAGGAAGCCACACAATGCCAGGAAACTGTACTACACCTACATGTAATAGAGGAAAGTGAAAGAAAGAGATATCAATTTAAGAAGCAGTTTAAGAGATATTAAAAACTACGGAGTCTTCTTGCAAGTCATATAGATATAGTAGAGTTAAATGGAACAATGTATACCACCACTTCAGGAAAAAAATAGAAAGAAATGCTAACCAACACATAGGATGTTCAAAACCTGTGGAAAGCTAATGTCCTGAGGAACAAACGCCAGTGGAATGGCTCTTTGCTAGCTTCTAGGAACATCAACTCAGCTGAGGAACCTGAAGAGGGTGATTCTCCAACTGAAACAAATGTAATGATGAGTGAAAGCACCTCCCTTAGAGGCAGGTTTTGTATAAGTAGGTCTCAATACTAACAGTACACTGGAGTTACCTGAAGAGGTTTTTAAAGCCAGTAGTGTCACAGACATCTGCCCAGAGGTTCTAATTTAATTAATTTGGGGTAGGGCTTAGGCATCAGTGTTTTGTAAAAGCTCTCCAGGTGATTCTAATGTGCAGCAATAGTTGAGAACTACTGTTTTATAGTCGTAAGCAAGAAATTCTCAACCCCGGAGGTACATTAGAATCCCATAGAAAGCTTTTAAAACATATCTATGCCTGGATCCAAAGCCAGAGGGTGGAATCTGAACACGAGGAGTTTTGCACGGCTTCCTCAGTGATTTTAAACCACAGCCAGACTTGAAAAACAAGGGATCAAACAATCCACAAGAGGTGTTGGTGGCACTGTTCACAGGCTAAAAAAAAAAACATGCCTGCTCACAAAACCATGGGAAAATTTACCCATGCTTAGTTAACTATGAGATGCCAGAAACACAGGGCTCAAATGTGAATTGGAAAGTCAAAGGTTTTAAATAAGCAAGGAAGACAGATGCTTTAGTTAAGACCTAGATGACTGAGGATGCCAAGATTGTAAATTTCTAAACTTTGGAAAAATTCTGCAATATCCCAAATGCCATTCAATAAAAAAGACAGTTTAAAGGAGACTTTCCCCCTGAATGTAATAAATCTTTGATGCCTGAGAAGCTATTGAAAATGGTATGTTTTTATCTATTTTCTGACTGTTCGTTGCTAATATATATACAATTAATTTTTGTACAATGTCCTTGAATTCAGTGAGCATGCTAAATACATCTGTTAATTTTAATTGTTGATTCTATGTTCAAAATCACATTATCTATGAAAGATGACACTTTATTCTTTTTCCATCAATTTGTTTAACTTTAAGATAACTCGCCTTATTATACTGGCTGGGACCTCCAGCAAAAATGTTAATTAGAAGTGGTGATAATGGACATTTTAGTCTAGGTCCTAATTTCAAAGTCAAAACTATTGCTATTTCACCTTTAATTGTGATGTATCCTGTGGGGTTTTTTGTTTACTTACTTGAGGGAAGCACAGTTTATCAGACTAGATGTATTTGTTTTCTATTGATATATAACAAGCTACCACAAATTTAGTGGCTCAAAACACCCCTCATTTATTAGCACACAGTTCTGTAAGTCAGAAGAAGTCCAGGGGGCTTCAGCTAGGTTTTCTACTTAGGGTCTCACAAGAACAAAATCAAGGTGTTAACCAAGTGGGCTCTTAACTGGAGACTCTGGGAAAGAATCCACATCTAGGCTCAGTTAGGTTGTGGGCAGAATTCAATTCACTGTGATAGAAAAACCAAGGCCTCTGTTTTTTTGCTCAGTGCCAACCACAGTCCCCAGTGAGGGTGACATTGATTGTCTCTGACTTCCCTTGCTGCTACCAACTGGAGAAAACTTTGTTTTCAAAGGGCTCCTTGTAATTGGATTAGATTAGTCCCCATCCTTTTGCTATATAATGTAATAGAATCCCTGGAGTGACAACTCATCAAATTCACAAATTCCACCCACATTCAAAAGAGAGTGTATTATATAAAAGCCAGTGTCATTGATGGCCATACTTAAAATTCCATCTATGACCCTGTGGAAGTTTCCTTATCTTTCCACTTTGCCTTCATTTTTATCACGGATCCTTTCTATCAAATGCTTTTTCTGAAGTTTTGAGGTAAGCATAGGCATTTGTTCCTTAATCTAGTGAATTGTATTTATTGATTTTCAAATTTTAAACTTGCATTACTGGAATAAACGTAATTTGGTCAGATATTATGGTTATTTCTTTTTCCTCTTTTAATGCACTAGCTAAGACTTCCAGTACAATCTTGAATAGGAGAGGACAGAGGGGACATCCCTGCCTTCATCCTAATCTTAGGAGAAAGCATCCAGCTTTTCACCACTAAGTATTAATTGAGCTGTAGTTTCTTAGTAGATTTTTCTATGAATTTGAGGAATTCTTCCCTTTTCCTAGTTTGCTGAGAGGGTTTATCATGAATGGGTGTTTCATTTTTGTCAATTTTTTTCTGCATCAATTGATGATTGTATGATTTTCTTCTTTAGCCTATTGATGTGAGGAATTACATTATTTGATTTTCAAATATTAAACCACCCTTGCATATCTGGAATAAACCTCACTTGGTTGTGGTATTTAGTTATGTTTATGCATTGTTGAATTCAATTTGCTAATATTGTGTTAAGAATTTTTGTATTTATGCTCATGAGTGATATCAGTCTGTAGTTTTCCTTTCTTGTAATATCTTTTTTTTTTTTTTTTTTTTTTTGCAGTACACGGGCCTCTCACTGTTGTGGCCTCTCCTGTTGCGGAGCACAGGCTCCGGATGCACAGGCTCAGCAGCCATGGCTCACGGGCCCAGCCATTCCGCAGCATGTGGGATCCTCCCGGACTGGGACACGAACCCGTGTCCCCTGCATTGGCAGGCGGACTCTCAACCACTGCACCACCAGGGAAGGCCCTGTGCTTTTCTTTAAGTGGATACCAAAGATCAGGATCCTGTACAAAGCAGCCAGTATTTGAACAACAGTCATGTTGCCTTGAATTCATATACTTAACCTCAAGATTAAGTTATCTTACTTGATAAGTAGTTCTGTTGAAGATTTATTTTGACAGATAAATGATATGGTAATTTTTTCCCCACTTATAAATTCAACCATTTATTTTGATCTCCTTTTTCAGTGACTATTAATATGTAATAAATTCTAAGTTATTATAATCATGGCTAACCTATTTATCCATATAAATAAAAATTATTAAAATTTATTTCACTACATTGTACACTTACTGCTCAAGATCAGCTAAGTTCTATTTCTGTATCCGTTGACACTCTCCTCCCACCTTCAGCCTTAATCATCATGTCTTCTGTTCAGAATGACATCACTGATACGTGTTAGTTCCATTTGACAGCTGTCACCATATCCTGGAAAATCCCAACATTTCCTTCAGTTACTACTGAAAATAGGCAGTACTTCACATTTATATTATATTTATTACAATTCTAACCAAATCTCGGATAGTAGCCTCTTTAGGAAGAGGCTGTATATTGTCATAAATAGAAACCTATGTCCATGGGATTAAAAAAAAATCATAAAATAGAATGACATTTTTGGAAATTCAAATATGTGTTTGGCAATTAAAATCTATGTTTGTCAATTTTCAGGCACATCTAGAAATATTTTAAACTGTTATTCATATATAAGTATAGCAATTTTCAAATGTGTATTAAAAAGTTTGTATTTACACAATATCAATTTTATGATACAAACTTGTAGTGGGTAGAGATACTGATGGAAGTTAATTATTTGCTTCCTCTTCATTTTTTGACATCTTGTACTAATTTCCAAAATGCTAAGAAGGATCTAACTGGAAATTTTCAGAGAAGAATTCATTCTTGAAGGACTTTGATAATAACATATGAAAATGTTTACTTCTAAATGACCTGTACTCTGCAGAATGTAGATTAACACAGATTGGACATACAGGCATACTATAAAGTCAGGCAGTCACTATTAATATTTGAGATCTGCTCACACTGATTACTAAGCCCTGGATACCTTACTAAGGAAAAAAGTGTCATGGTCCCTGTTCTGGAAATCTTTCAGTTCTTGAGAAAGTAGACAAATGCACATACATCAAATAATTCCAGGAAGTACTAACAGAGCAACAAATATATAGAGACACTTGAGCTGCTATTCATCCAATTCTAGTTCCCATATAAACTAAATAAATTTATTTTAAATATATGCTAAAATATCATGATAATTGAAGACATTTATTTTTTAATTAATAAGAAAGGAGGAACCTATTTTTTCAATGTAAATTTATTTCAAATAGAAATATGTTCATACATTGAAAAGGGAAAATGGAGTAAAATAAGGTACAATGATACCAACACATTGCAGATCAACCTCAATCACATAAAAACTAATAAAGGAATAAAACATACTTATCACATTTTCAGTATAATGGAGAGATCATATAGGATATGGTAAGGAAGTAAGGAAGGAAATTAACATGTATTGAGATAAGTGCCTATCTCTGAGCTGCACACATTCACATATATAATTGTGTGGTATGCTCACAACATTATGAACTTCTTGGAGGCAAGAACTGCCTCCTTTTTAAAATTGTATATGCCTAGTTCCCTTAAGCATTATTTCTCAGTCAATGTTGATTAAATCAATTATTTCATAAATGAGTGAACTAATGAGTAAATGAACATGTTTTGAACGGAAAAAGTCTTTGGAATACGGAAGTCCAAGTAATTCTTTGGAACAGGAAAGTTTTATTTTATTATTCCTAATTTTGTTTTTTCCAAACAACTCTGCTACCATTTTTTTCCATCTGTACCTCTTATTTTAAGATTATTGGATCTCATGTATATTCATGTCATTTATAATTTATTTCTTTTATATTTTCCACTGCATTCTTGAAGAAACTCCCTATTTCTTCATCTAATTTTAAATGCTGTGTGTTCAACTCTAACCATTTTTTAAAATTCTGCTTCTCTATTGAGATTTGTTCATTTCCAAAAATCATATTTTGAGAGTTTTGTGGGATTTTTTTTTAATATTTAAGAACTACCTCCTTTACAGTTTTACATTTTTAATTGCAGCATCCTTTTTATTAATGCTCAAATCTCACTGGAAATGCTAATGAGAACTTTAAAAATTCCCTTCCACCTGTATTGTGTTTCAAAAGGAGCCATCTGCTCCAAATGATTTTCCTCAAAAAGGAAAAGCAAGTTTCTCTTATTTTTTTTCTGTTAACAAATGTAGATGCATCATGATGCCTCAGTTTATGCTGAGGACCAAAAGACTTCGCCTCCCCTGAGTTCCTTTCCCCTGCTAAAGGCCTGATCCCTCTGCTAGTTCTCTTCACTTCCAAAGCCTCTTAAAATATAAATCCCTTTACTGTTCTGAGAGAGTCAGCTCTGCCTTCATCTTGAACATGATTCTCTCTCAGAAAAAGAAGAGCTTGGCAGTTTAGCCAAGCAGCAGCTCCCTGAAACCTACCACCGCCCCCCACCCCGCGCAAACCCTCCATCCACCCCATCACACACCGGGGGCTTCTGAGTAAGAACAAAAAGGTTCTGCTGCTAAAGCTAGTTTGACAAACACTCATCTAAGTCTTGAGATCTTTGTACAGAGAATGTCAAGTGGACAGTACTGGCGCTGGGCTAGCGCTATACAGAGGTAGGGGCTCTTCCATGGATTCTGGCTCACTTGCACTTGGATCTTGCTGATGCTGCTCTTGATCTGCAGAGATGTGCCTCTTGGTCAGTCAGGAGATCAAGTCCAAAGGCTGCGGAGCACCTGCACCCTTTCTCCAGGAGGCAAAAAGCTAGGGATTTTGAGACATAAATTCAAAACAAACAAATACAACACAACAAATCTCATGGAAACGAAGATGACAACAAATAAGAGAAGACACCGAGGGTGAGCCCTGTGGGACTCTCCATCTCTGAGCTGTCCTGGAATTGGCTTTCTCTCCACATTGCTGTTTCTGCCCCTGATGCTGGGGTAAACAAAGACTCCTCCTTCCGTGTTCTTGATACCAACAGAGCTGTCGCTGACTGTGGCCTTACCATGGTCTACCACAGACACCCTCCTCCCCACCCAAAAATCCTACTGGCGGGGCTTCCCTGGTGGCGCAGTGGTTGAGAGTCCGCCTGCCGATGCAGGGGACACGGGTTCGTGCCCCGGTCCGGTAAGATCCCACATGCCGCGGAGTGGCTGGGCCCGTGAGCCATGGTTGCTGAGCCTGCGCGTCCGGAGCCTATGCTCCACAAAGGGAGAGGCCACAACAGTGAGAGGCCCGCGTACGGCAAAAAAAAAAAAAAAAAAAAATCCTACTGGCTATAGCAGAGGCTATATCTTTAAACCAAGGTTCTCTTTTAATCATGATTTACATTGTTTTCTTCCATGAAGTTCACCTTCATATACCTTCCCTGACCTACAAAATTGTTAACATTGTCTTAAGGTGAAATGGCTGTAAAATCAGTGTTTAACTGATAAATTTCTCTCTGTCTTCTTTCAAAAAATAAAAAATAAAACTAAAACAGGAATTAAGGACAGTCACATTATAAAGGTTGGTGTGAATTACCCCATTGGGCCAGGTAATACAAGCAGTAGTGATTTCTCATTTCCACTCTAAAAAAGAATGGAGAGAGTATGAAGAGAGAGAAACTTTTTTACTGAAATTGTAGTTTATTTACCAAACTGCAGAAGGTTTTTTAACTAAAATAGATCAGAAAAGCTATGGGACATATCCAACATTTTATTCTGGACCATAGGAAGAACAGTCTACTTAAAATGAAATTAAAGGACAATGTAGAAAAAACAAAGCAGTTTAGTTCCTGCTATGTTCAGATCATTAAAAGTTAATATGTAAGTTGATTAATGTGAGTAAGTTCTTAAAGAAGTTGTGACTTTTTTGTTGTTCTTTCTCTCCTTTCCCTCCTCTTCTGTTCATTCTCTTCTCTTCTTTCTCCTCTTTTCTTTTCTTTTCCATACTGGATAGCCTTACTTCTTGCTGCTGATACAGATATCTTCAAAAGTGGGCCCTTGATGAAGGCCCCTCCCTTAGCATGCTCTGTGCTCCAAGTCAGAACTAGGAGGTAAAGCATTCAGCCTACTGCACAGTGTGATAGCTTTTTAACATCCCTTAAGACAAATGTTACCTGTTTTTCCCTCTCTCCAAGAGTCCCCGATGATGTTCCAAGATAAAAAAAAAAAAAGGAAGGCCCTGTCCGAGCAAACGTTTTATCTACCAACCCCCTTCTGCCCTAGCAGAAGTCTAAGGCAGAAACATCCTTCAAGTTACCTTATCTCTAATACAGTCTTTTCTTTTAAGTCAATGGTTTTGATGTAACCCTGGGGGCATGGCACACAAGGATTTTTTGATGTTCTGTGAATTGATCAAAAGGTGCACAAGATCTGGGGGAGAGCAACTTCCACAAAGTTTTAGAGATATTAATTTCTACATCTGACTAAACATTATTTGCTATAATTATGTATGCATCAACTTTAGGCTTCAGTCTCAGTTTTGCCCCAAATGTGCTCTTAAGTTTTGAAATCAGCTTAGGCCTTTTTCCTGCCTGTCATTTTCACTTTTACTTTGTTATCTTATGTTTTGTTCATTATGTTTATTTTACATTTTTATAGTCCATTGAAAGTTTTCTTCATGTTGGTCCTGCACATTTCCTATTGATTTTTCAAGCTATTTATTTATTTTCCCATGTTATATGTAGAGTGATTTCCCCATTCAATTTTTTTTTTTTTTTTTTTTTTGCGGTACGCGGGCCTCTCACTGCTGCGGCCTCTCCCGCTGCGGAGCACAGGCCCCGGACGCACAGGCCCAGCGGCCATGGCGCAGCATGTGGGATCCTCCCGGACCGGGGCACGAACCCGCGTCCCCCGCATCGGCAGGCGGACTCTCAACCACTGCGCCACCAGGGAAGCCCTCCCCATTCAATTTTTACCTTTTTTTTTTTAAGGAAAAAAATAGTTCCTTCAGACTATTCATTTTGAAAGAGGACACCTTCTTTATAGCTTCCAATGGTTTTTTCACTTTCTTTTGGGAGTAAAAGTGTGAGAAAATGTTTCTAAGTAGTAATATATTTGTTTTATACTTCATCCCAATCCATAATTTACATAATTCTTACAACTGAACCCTCTGAGCCTTTTCATTATCACCACCAGCTGCCCACTAATAAACATCAGATATGCACTGGGGAAACAGAATCGAATTTGGGGACTACTGAGATAAAGAGATCAAGAGGCACACTGAAGAGTGAGTTTTTGCCACAACTAGATAAAGTGCAGACTCAAGAAGAGAAAAAATCGGGTCAATGGAAAATGGCCTGGAGGAAAAGGAGTAGCAACATAGTGTTCTGAAAACTTCTCCAAATTGGCTTTGAGATGAAAGGCCTGGAAACTACAGTGTCACATGAGGAGTGAGGAAAAGCCTCCATACCCAGTGACTCCATACCCAGTCCAAGCAGATGTTCAGTAAATCCTTTTCTCGTGAATGAGTAAATGATGTTCAGTCAGAGAGAAAATGTTGAGGATATTTTCAAAACTTCAAAAATTTAGAAGCTTGTTTTGTGAAAGAAGAAGCAGACTTATTCAAATGAATTAAAGGGTTACTTTAATTTAAATGAATTAAAGACAAGGAAATTATTAAGATGAGAAACTCTTTTTGTTCGTTTCCTTTTGGGAGAAGAATAGCTTTCTAAAAACACTTTAAAGGATGCTCAACATCACTAATCACTAGAGAAATGCAAATCAAAACTACAGTGAGGTATCACCTCACACCAGTCAGAATGGCCATCATCAAAAAATCTACAAACAATAAATGCTGGAGCTGGAGAAGGTGTGGAGAAAAGGGAACCCTCTTGCACTGTTGGTGGGAATGTAAATTGATACAGCCACTATGGAGAACAGTATGGAGGTTCCTTAAAAAACTAAAAACAGAACTACCATACAACCCAGCAATCCCACTACTGGGCATATACCCTGAGAAAACCATAATTCAAAAAGAGTCATGTACTACAATGTTCATTGCAGCACTATTTACAATAGCCAGGACATAGAAGCAACCAAAGTGTCCATCCAGATGAATGGATAAAGAAGATGTGGCACATATATACAATGGACTATTACTCAGCCATAAAAAGAAACAAAATTGAGTTATTTGTAGTGAGGTGGATGGACATAGAGACTGTCATACAGAGTGAACTAATTCAGAAAGAGAAAAATAAATACCGTATGCTAAAGCATATATATGGAATCTAAAAAAAAAAAAAAGTTTCTGAAGAACCGAGTGGCAGGACAGGAATAAAGACACAGACGTAGAGAATGGACTTGAGGACATGGGGAGGGGGAAGGGTAAGCTGGGATGAAGTCAGAGAGTGGCATGGACATATATACACTACCAAATGTAAAATAGATAGCTAGTGGGAAGCAGCTGCATAGCACAGGAGATCAGCTCGGTGCTTTGTGACCACCTAGAGGGGTGGGATAGGGAGGGTGAGAGGGAGACGCAAGAGGGAGGAGATATGGGGATATATGTATACGTATAGCTGATTCACTTTGTTATATAGCAGAAAATAACACAGCATTGTAAAGCAATTATACTCCAATAAAGATGTTAAAAAATAAATTAATTAAAATAAGAGAAGTCCAGTAATGGAAAACTTCATTCACCAAATATGCCTTTGATAATAAAGCTGATGGTCAAGGTCTGGGTTTTCAATGGCAACCAATATTTATCTTGAATACACGAAGATGGAGAAAGTAGGGAGCAAGGGCAACAAACACTGGACAACTAATTACTCTATAATTTAATTACAATTCAAATAATTGTTATGAAGAAGAACTACATAATGCTATGAAGATTTTAACTGTAGCACCTTACCTTATTTTGAGAATTAAGGAAAGATTCCCTGGGGGAGTGACATCATGAAAAATTCTAAATAAGGGAAGGGTGAGGAGAGAATGGTAGGTTACCAGGCAGTGGAAAGACTATATAAAGGCTCCAGACAGCAAGAAGAGTCAGGATGAGTGTGGCAAGAGAGGGGATTGAGATAGAGTGCATGGTGCCTGACATAGATTAAAGAAAGTATGTTTAGTGGTAGTATCAGGGAGCTGGGTATTCTCTGACACAGTGACCTCATACCTGGAAAGCTTTCTTGCTGACTTCCAAAGAAGAATTCTCAGTCCATTAATCTGACTGAATGTGTGAGGTAGAGTGAACTCCTCACATCCCAAGACCCTGTATACCCTGTCACTCACACTACTTAACCCTTTTAGTGTGGACACTATTTAACCCCCAGAATAGTGTGAGACTCGGACCTCTTGAAGGATGATTCTTTTGTAAAGGAAAATCATTGCAATTATATAATCTGCATAAAAATGAAGTTTTCCTTTTCTTTTCTAATTGCAATGTCTTGTAGTTTTAGTATTTCCTGTATGGTGTTAAATAATTGTGTTGCTATTGGATATTTTATATTTTTCCAGACTTTTAACATATTCAGTGTTTCTTCATTAAATATTATGCTGGCCTTGTCTTAAAACACATTTTTTTCAATTGCATTAACATGCAATTATTGAATTACAGGCCATGAAAAGTTATTGTATTTTAAAACAGAAATTCATGTTTAACTCTTAAAATTGTTTTCCCACTGTGATATATAACTTCTCTGAATTGTGACACAATTTTCTCTTTCAAGAATAAAAAACTATCTGATAGTTGAGGATGGTATAAACAATAATGTAGTGTGATGGATGCAGGCAGAGGCTGTGGCACTTTTATATCTGCACATATCTCTTTTCCAGTGTTATTGCTATTTCATGTTTCATATTTCATGTCTCAAAATACATGCCAGAACTATTCAAACTCTTATAGAAGATATTCTAAATTTGATTCCTTAAGATTCCACATTATGGTAAGGATAGCCTAGAGCACAGATATAGACTTGTGCCTATCAGGCACACTATAAAGCATCCCACAGTTATGTCTAGCCCTACAAGTCATACCTCTGAAAGCTAACAGTTCTTATTTCTTCTCCTGCATTATCTCTGGCTCCCCTACTCCACCAAGATTCAAATTGTCCTAGTGATAATGTGTTTGACCGTAAAGAAAGATAACCTGTTATCCAGTGTGAGTAAGTAGAGGAGAAAATAAGAAACATTCTCCACTTAGTTTGTCCTGCCTTGCTTGCTAGACCCATTGAGTCTCCTGAAGTAGGGTATGTAATCAAAACCACAGGCTTGGAGCTCTAGTTGAAAAATCCTGCTATAAGATAGATGTTTTCTTCTCAGAGGAAAATTAAATCCAGTGCCACTTGTAGTGCCATTGTCTATATCACAGAGATGAGATAAATTGTCTTAGGCAGCCCTTTCTTCCAGTATATAACTCTCTCAGCTGGAAACCCTACCAATGTGGCATAATTTGAAAGAAGAGAGGGAGAGTTATAAATTATACACCATTATAATTAAATGTGAAATTGTCACTCATCAGGTGGCCATACCATTCATAAAGACCTTCCCAGCTCATTGCACTGGACTTCTTAATCTAGTTCTTGGAGTTAATTTTCTCTGTAATTGAAAGAATATCCATTGTGAATGATTTCTAGGGGCAAGTGAACATGAAGATGATTTGCTCAACTGGTCAGCGGGTGTTGAAATATTTTCCTTTATTAATTTACAATGATTTCTTCATGTTCTCTGAATTTCTAACTTGATTCCAGGAAAGTCATGCATTGAAAAAGGGATGTTGTTGCTGGCTATAATCAGTCATCTTGCTGTCAGTTTTAAGGGAAAAAAAAGGCTGGCAGATCAGGTGGACAAAGAGAAAAATTAACCTAACATAACCTTAGGTTTATGACACTGAAAAGCTAGTTAAGTAGGCTGTGGACTGTGCATTGTAGTAAAACACCTCTGTGAATTGTAAAGGAAAATAAAAGCTCTCCATGGAAATGCTTCAGCAGTGCCTAAAGCAAGCTATTTTATATATTCTCCTGTGGGAAAATGACTATGATTAGGTTTATAAGACACTTAACTCAGCACAGGAAACATTGTTTGATGATGCTTTCCAAGGCTATTGACAACAGTGCTGATTCTCAGTCAGAATTGGATTTCCATCATTTCAAAATTTCAACAAATACTTCAATCACTCTAAGTTAAAGTTAACTTTCCCAGTCCTTTAAATAATTAGCTGATTCTTAATATAATGACTCCTTATACTATTTTCTTAAATTTGCATAGCACCTCTCTAAGGAGCACAAAGTGGTTTCCAGACCATATCTCATTAATTTTTTCTAAAAGCACTGCCAGGAGAGAAGGCCAAGAGAAATTAGAAAAGAATTTTTCTACATAAGGGAAAAAAAAATCTTCCATCCATATATATAGTCTCTGTACATGTGACCATAGCTCCTATTGTTAAGAAACCAGAGATTCCTCCAATGATAATCTTTAAGCTTGCTTTTTATTTGTAACTACAATTTCAAAGAAAAAACTTCCTTCTGATATATTCTTTAAATTGACAAGAAATTGAAAGAAAGTAGCCTTGCTTATATCAAGTAAATTAAAGAACATGTGACAGAGTCTTGTAGGACTTATTCAAGCTGGTATACGAGACAACAAACTTCACAAGAAAAGTTGATCATGTTTATTGTGAGTCTGGGCGTGGTGATGTTCCTGGTGAGTTTTCATTGTTGCAAACACAAGTGAGGTTTCAGTTAGCTTATTAAGAGACTTATGGAGCAACAGGACAGTTTCTGAAGTAGTTAGTGTGCAGATGCAGCATGATAGCGGGATGCTATAAAAGGCGATCTTTCCAAACACACTGAAAAGAAATGAGATGCAAGCAGGAGTTTTCAGTTTTTTAAATGCCAAGATTTGTTTATGAGGAAGAGATGGAGGCTTGAGGACAAACTCTTGATGGCCTGCCATGCGCTTCTCATCATTTCTGTAAACAATACAATGGAAGGACTTTTGAATCTGTCTTGGAAATAAGTTCCAAGAGCCATCAAACTGCCAGAAATGTTGTGGGATATCTGCTGGTTTCAATACAAGTATAGACCAATGCCCAGGCTGAGTCATCCAGCACTTTCTGAGAGGAATAGCCAGTCCTGAGCAGAAGTACTGGGGATAATTCTGGATTCCAGGAACACAATGAGTTTGGAGAATCACGGAGTGGAAAGCAACAGAAAAAGATAAACAAGAACAAGTTTGGGACTTCCCTGGTGGCGCAGTGCTTGAGAATCCGCCTGCCAATGCAGGGGACAGGGGTTCGATCCCTGGTCTGGGAGGATCCCACCTGCTGTGGAGCAACTAAGCTCATGTGCCACAACTACTGAGTCTGCATGCCACAACTACTGAAGCCCATGTGCTGCAACTACTGAAGCCCGCAAACTAGGGCCTGCCTGATGCAAGTACTGAGACCACGTGCTGCATCTACTGAAGCCTGCGCGCCTAGAGCCCGTGCTCTGCAACAAGAGAAGTTACCGCAATGAGAAGCCTGTGCACCACAAGGAAGAGTAGCCCCCGCTCACCACAACTAGAGAAAGCCCGCACGCAGCAACGAAGACCCAATGTAGCCAAAAAAAAAAAAAAAAGAACAAGGTCAATGAGACAGACCCACAGCATGAGAGCCTTTTGAAATTCCTTTGGTTATTGATTAGACAGGACTCAGGCAGTGTTAACAAGCTACTGAAATAAGCAGAAAACAGGTAGGCTGAGGCTGCAGCAGCAAAATTCTCTTACAGGGAGTCTCCACTGTTCTTCCTCCTGGCAGTACCAGGAAGGCAAGGACTAAGGCTTCAGTCAACGTGGAAGAGCAGAATGGTAGACCTGTCCTCAAGAAGGTGAACAGTTCTTGTCTAGGGTAATTAGTCTAGAAGAACCGCTGGGAGTAGCTGCCACACTTAGAGACTGGCAGTGACAGCCACCATGGCACTAAGAGATGGAGTGGGAAGGGCAGCATCTGGGGCAAGCGCTTTCAACATGGAGAGCAATTCTTCATTGAAAAGACAGCTGACAAATCCATCCCCAAGAGAAGCACTGGTCTTCTTACGCTGGGACAGATGCCCAGGAGTATGGGACTGGCACCCAGCTCAGCAGCTCCACCAAAACTAGAGAGAAACCATGCAGAAAACAAATTTCCTGTCAGGATCACCCATGGGCCAGTGCCCTCAAGGAAACGCAAATTAAAACAATAACTCAAATGTCACAGATCTGGAAAGAGAATAGAATTGAAAATTAGAAGACCTTTCTAAAAAATGCTCCAAGCTTTTCATAGGTATAATTTTCTTTATCTTCAGCATCCTATGAAATGGATCAAAGGAGGTTTCACCACCATTTTAGGTGAAGAGAGCATCCTGGAGAAATGAATCAAACTGTTCAAGTCATTCAATTCCCTTCTAGAAATACAGTCTCTTGGTATTTGAGAAGGAGGGGAATTCATGCTTTCTTTTTTATACAGACCTTCAATCTCACTTATTTAAAAGATCAAATGAGGGCTTCCCTGGTGGCGCAGTGGTTGAGAGTCTGCCTGCCCATGCAGGGGACATAAGGCTGGGGGAAGTCTGGAAAGCTAGATTGTTAAATAATGACTGTGATTTAATCTAACTGAATATCTTTGTTAATTCCCTGTGCCTGAAAAGCTTCTAATTTTCACATAATTCCTCTTTTGAAATCCACGGTACTTTATCCGTACTTCTCTTAGTAAATCAATCATATTCCACCTTTTATTATAGTTAAGTCCAACTTCTCACCTTACTCTAATAGTGAGGTTAACAAGAGCACTTTAATAATCTTTACCAGTCTAAACAACTAATACAATGTTTAAAACTGGAAAATGCTCATTTTCATTTTTTTTGTATTAAGGTTTGTATGAAACATGAAAATGTTAGACTTTCTAGACTCATATTTATAGCCCTAGTGCCAATTTGCAGTACTCAGAATATATATTTGAATGAATGAATGTGCAATACCTATTTGTTGATGGATTAGTGGGTTTGAAGTCCTGAAAGTTAAATTTGACAGGAAATACCTTATTTTGTATCCTGATGTATGATATATATTTGGAGGGTTTGGGCATAATTTACTTCAAAAACAGGTAATTTGTGTAAAGCATATTTCCAATGAATGACCCCGTATAGTTAATGTATGTATAAGCAGTTTTTTTGAGTTGGCTGAACTCATTAGGCTGCAGTCAAGAAATAGTGGAATTTTTTTCTCTCCCTCTTACCAATATCTTCAATATGATTTATTAGATTTTTCCTTGCTGCAGACACAATTTGTTTGATCCCATAGATTTTAGTGCTTCTCACCACTTAGAAGAGTCTTTGAACAGTTTCATTTTCAGGGTGTTCAGAAGTTCAGTCTAATCTAAATAAAAATTTTAATCTCACAACCAAATTAAAATTTTTTCCTGCCCTTCACATCTAAAATGAGTAGTGGTTCAATGGCCAGCATTGTAGAAGGAGGTATTTGGTCTGTATTTCACTCTCCATCTTCACTGTCTTTCTTCTTAGAGTCAGATAAAGGGGAGGAGAGATTAGAGGTTCAAAGTTACGGGCTTGTTTACTAAGATGGTGAGTATTTTTTTTTTTTTTTTTTTTTTGCCGTACGCGGGCCTCTCACTGTTGCGGCCTCTCCCGTTGGGGAGCACAGGCTCCGCCGGACGCGCAGGCTCAGTGGCCATGGCTCACGGGCCCAGCCGCTCCGTGGCATGTGGGATTCCCCCGGACCGGGGCACGAACCCGTGTCCCCTGCATCGGCAGGCGGACTCTCAACCACTGTGCCACCAGGGAAGCCCTGGTGAGTACTTCTTGATTATAAAACACTGTCTGTCATAGAAGGTGCTGTAGCAGGTTCTTCACAACCTAGATGAAGCCTAGAGGATGGGAGCTCCCTGTTGCAGGGGATGCAGTCTTGTTACTTCCCAGGGCTTCCCCATAGCTGCTGACTCTCTGCCCAGCTCCCCCGACCCAGGGGGAGATCTACTGTGTGGAGTCTTTCAGGTGACTCACAACTGTTCACCTCTTTAGCCTCTCTCCTCTCTCTCATTCACTTGCCCAACCAAATGGTGAAAGCATACGTAAAATACTCCTCTCTTTGTTTCCCTCTTTCCTCATGCTTTCCTTACTGACTGCCTCCATCTGCCCCTTATCACATGTCAAATTCTTTCAATAACTTTTTTACTTAGATTTCTGTTAACAGCATCGTACAGACCTAAAATTTTCTGCAGGTTAGCAAGCATTAAATCTAGGTATGTGATGCCACTCTTCTCTTTTTGTATGTCTCTCCCCATCCAAGAGATTCTCTTGCCAACCAGATTGTATTGGTGGAAAACATACTCCGACCAACTCCTGTTAAAGAACGCTTCTCTCCAAAAAGCCCCTTAACATCCTCTTTTATGAGGTAGCAATAGACAGTGCTTACTATACTGCCATGATATGTTTAGAACCCCACTTTAAAATATGCACACATTTATACCCCATTTTCTCAGCTTTGTGGCTTAACTTAGAGACAATGAAGGATGTTATAAATGATGGACGAAGAAGTTAAAGCCATCTGTTATGATAGATTATTGAGGACAAAAAGATTGCTTGCTTACTCTATATCTTATTGTTAGTGAATTCACTTGTACATATGTACAAAGAGAAAGGATTAATAACAGGTGAAAGAGAGATTATAGCCTTCCCTGGAATAGCATGAAATATCATGGATTATGAGGTTTTGATTATGAGTATTCCAGTCTTCTCAGGGTTTGGAGCATTGATGACAGTTGACTTGAAACCAGACCATGACCTCAGAGAGGCTGACATGGATATGAATAGACACATGCCCCAGTATCATTAAGAAGTGGAACTCCTCTGTCCCCTTCCCTCTAATATTGTTAAAACACTATATTTGACATAACACTGTTATCTTGATAGAATATATACTGAGGTGGACATTTCATTCCACATGAAATCACATTTTTTTTCAATCGGAAAAAGATGGATGGTTAGAAATACTAACTATAAAATGCCAAATTTCAAAGTTTACAAAGAAGAAGTCTGTTCAAAATGATACTATATATTTTAACTAAAAAAGTCTTGATTTTTTCCCCATGGATATTCTTAGAAAATATTATCTTTTTAAAGTATAATTTTAATGACTTTCCTCATTCTATTGTATGAAACGATTACAATTTGTTTAAGAAATCCTAAATTGTTGGACATCTATATTGTCTTTTAATTGTATATTATTATAAAAGCTGCTTTATAAACAACTTTATAAAATTTTCACAAACCATAATTCTTGGCATGAATTTTAGAAATGAAATATATAATATGTGCACATACTATAAGGGTTTTGATACATATCACCCAATTACACTCTAGAAATGAATCAATTTATAACTAATTTAAGTGTAAGAGAGTAACATTTCCTCATACTTCTTCCATTTAATCTTTTTAAATCTTCTCTAAGACATGAAAAATGGTACTGTATGCGTTTGATTCTTTTATGGTGAATGAATCATATGCTTACCGTTTTCATATGCTTACCGTTTGTATTTAAAAATAAGTTTATATACTTTGCCCATCGTAATATTCATGTTTTTCTTTGTATTACTTTATAAAATAGTATTATTTTATTTCTCATAAACATTGCAGTTTTTGACATCTGATATTTGCTTTTGTTATGCTTTAATATACCAAATTTTATGTAGCAAATTCTATTAAGTTTTCACTTCATGATTTCTACCTGTGCTGAATTTCAGTAGTTTATGTAAGGGGGAGGTAAATAAGGATATTTTATTACAGTAGATGGAAAAGAAAGAGCAGCATGTTGAATAACATGTAAGTATATAATATTTGAGAACAGAAATTCAAAGGATTAGAATTATCCTCCTCACCCCTTCAAGCTTTCAATATGTTCTTTATTGAAATCTCATTTAGGAGAAGGCTCAGATGTTACATTTTTTTTAAAATTTAAACAATAACCTAACTGTTATGAATGGGGTTATAATTTCTCCTAGGTTAGCTATATTAAATAAATAATTCAATTATGTTTTGTTTTATTTGGAAGTCAAAGAAGAGTTATTCCCTGGATTGTTTATTTTATACTATTAATAGAGATCATTTTCAAGGGATAAGATCATGAGATATTTTATTTTCTTCTTTATAAATTCATGAATGTTTTAATTTTTGTCTTTAAATGAGCATATATGCTCCCCTAATCAGAAAAAAATAACATCTATTAATTTTGAATTAAAAAGAAATAGGTTTGTGCTCTTAAAAACTGAGATGTGACAACAAAATTTCATTATCAAGAAAAAATGACAATGTTGTATAAAATATTTATTCTCGGGCTTCCCTGGTGGCGCAGTGGTTGAGAGTCCATCTGCCAATGCAGGGGACACAGGTTTGTGCCCCGGTCCGGGAAGACCCCACATGCCACGGAGCGGCTGGGCCCATGAGCCATGGCCGCTGAGCCCGCGCGTCCGGAGCCTGTGCTCTGCAACGGGAGAGGCCACAACAGTGAGAGGCCCACGTACCACAAAAAAAAAAAAAAAAATTTTTCTTCTCAAACTTAATGTGCACAGGAATCACCCAGGAAATTGCTAAAATACAGACTCTCATGAAATATATTTGAGGTGAGCCCTGAGATTCTGTATTTCTAACAAGTTTCCAATCAATGCTACAGATCTGAAGACCACAACTTACATAACAAGCATATAGAGATAATTATTAATTTTGGCAGCAGGCAGAGTTAGATCTGTTTCTGTTGGAATTTTATTTTGTGTGAGAATTTTGTTTGGCTTTGTTTATTGCTTTTTTTCTTTTCTTTTTTTTTCTTGCTTTTTAAAACTTCATTTCAACATAACTATACTTACAGAAATACACTCATATTGGTTATTAGAGTGCAATTTAACTTATCCTACACGACTTAGACCAAAAAAATCTGCCAAACTCTATGACAATTAAATGAGATAGTGTCTATAAAATCCTTAGCTGAATGCCTGGCAGTGGGAAGAATCATGTAGCCTGTGATGTTAAAATTAACTTGTACTGTCAAAAAAGAAAAAGTTTATTCTTCAACTATAATTAGGCAGAAAAACAAAAGGACTAGTTTAAAGGAGATGATACAATCATTCACTAATTTGCCAAACATGTTTTTGGAAAAAAAAAAAAAGCTAATAAAAACTTCTACAAAATTAAAGGACAAAATTAAGATATTGATATTTTTAACTTCCCTTTCTTTTAGGATTCCACTGATTTGGTGCTGAGAAGTTTTGAAAGAGTAATGTTCTTTACGTAGTAAAATTCCGTTCTCATTTGGAAGCCCCAAGAGTAGCAGCAATAGCAAAATATGAAGTAAAAGAAAATTTCAACTACAGTACACAGTTTGGGTGACTTTTTTTCTTGAGATGGAGTGAGGAGAAATGCAAGAACAAGCCAGAGGCCTTATGATGAGCCCCACTGATCTTGAGAGATTGTCAACAGTTTTTGAAACAGAATATATTCCCTTGTGCTTGGCAAAACTTCAAATGAGCAGCTAAATGTTGAGATGGATATCTGAACTGAACCTCTGAACTTTTAGAGGTTCACCTGTCATCCCTGAAAGTATAATCAGATTATCTCTTTCTCTCTCTGCCTTCCCTCTGGCAAAATCTCCAGGATTAATTCCTGCCATTTTCTCATCTTTCAGCATTTTCCGTACTGTAGGCAAGGCAGCTACAGTCCAATCAAGAGCTCATTTCCGCTGAGAGTTCAAGGACACACGACACCCTGCCTTATAAACTTAAAATCAAAATAGACTACCCATCACCAACCTGCTAGAAATAAAACAATCCTGCTATTCTTGCTGTGAAAATTAACATTTCTAAAGGGTTGAGATTGGCGGGCAAAGCTTCTTGGCCAGCTCTTAACATATTATTACCTTTTCTCTGTAGAGCTGTCAGGCATCCTGTTATGATAGCACAGAACTGATTCAGACTACCTTCTGCTAATGACTCTCTGATCTTCCTTCCCTAATAAATGGGAAATAAGGTTAGGGAAAAAGAGGTTTTCAGGTTTTTGCTATTTGTGTGTGTGTGTGTGTGTGTGTTTATCAGAATCTCAAAATATGTATTAATTCAGCAATTCCATCTTTGAATAAACTGCTAAAGTCATCATAAGCTCAAAGTCTGCTGGCTTCCTCTTAGATATTGGTCTTCATGGATAGTTTCATTGAGAAAATGCATGCAAGCCTCCTTCCTCCTTCTGGGGACACATTCTTCAGTTTCATGGAGCTGGATAGCTTGATTTTTATCTGTAGACTCAGAAATCTTGAAACTCCTTTTTTATTTCCAAACTAGTTGTGCAGCGTGAAAAAGTAGAGGAGAGGCTATGAATTTAATACTAGCTTTTAAAATAGTTTTATAATTCAATTACCAAATAAATAACGTTTTCTATAGCCAAAAAGAATTATGCAGCAACTCTCTTTGAATGCATTGTAAAAGGGGGCCCTGGATACAGTGCCTAATATTTGAAAAATTTGCAATGCAGATATTCAGGGTCCATGCTAGTTTAACTGTCTTGCAACATGCTTTGCAAACTTTTTACTAGGGCTCCAAGGGCAAAGCCTTTTCTCACTGTATCCCAGCACTGAGCCTAATATATATGATTCCCGACTCAAAATTCACTTTTTCCATGAAATAATTACAATGGGGAGTTATGAAACCCTGAACAATGAGTATGTAGCAAAGTAGGGAGGAGAGAAACAGCCATAGAAGTTCTTGACGGAGATAGCTAAACAAGTGCTATGAAACACCAGCTTCCTCACAGTGGTAGCAGCTTTAGCCGTACATGCTCTCAAACTCAAGAGCAGCATGAGAGAGTGCACTGCTCTTCATTTCTTCATCACTTTAGCAAAAGCCTTGTGATTCCAATGTGATTGGTTCTTAGTAACATGGCTTGAATCACATGTTCATTCCTGACCGGGGAGAAAGTTATGTCCTGATTCCATCTGGTCTTTGAACACATGCTCAACCTTAGGGATGGTGCGTGGAGCCCTCCCCAAACCACCTGGGTTGAGAATGGAGAAAAACAGTTTCTCTCCCCACAAATTTTGAGTGTTATTACTGGAAGTGGGATGACTACATACAAAAAGTCGAGACACACACGCATGTATGCACACAGACACACACACTCACACACAAATGCCCACCATGATTAGTTACTCCAGTCAGATTGATGTTTAACCTCATATACTATCCACTCCAGTAAGACTGTGTGATATCTTAAAGAGAAGTTAGATTCTGAGAAAGAAAAATCCAGTGCTTACTAGTTTCTGTCTAAATTTGATTGGCTGATCTATAAAATGAGAAGGGTATCTTATCTGTCTAAAAATAGTAAGCTATGTTTGATTTTAAGAAGAATGTCACAGGTCTAAGCTACAAAATTCCATATATCTGAGTGTTTGTATTTAGATTCACTTGTGAATCTCCCAGTTATATTAAAAGTAATATAGAATCCCAGCATTCTCCCAGTTATATTAAAAATAAATAAGTTACTGTTTATTATTCCCAGCACTGTGTCAAGCATTTTAATCTTATTTAATCCTTAGAGAAACCCCATAAGAGAGTATATTTATTTTAGCTGTAATTTATTTCCAAAAAATACTACCTCAACTGGCACAAAGAAGAAAGCCATTTATTATCTGAAGGAGTAAAATGTATAAAGGTGGAGTGTTGTCAGGTGTGTTATGAACAGGGCTCAAGGGATTTTCTTAATTTGCCTCTGGGTCAGCTTTATCTTCAAGCTTCCTGCCCTCATGGTTGCAAGAAAACTGCCATTAACCACTGAGACAATATCCATCCATGTTTACTTTCAAAGAGAAAAATCTTCCTCCCTTCCAGAATGGTGAAATAAACCTTTCCTTTTATTTTGAGTCATTTAACTCAGATTCTGTGCTCACAATTGGGTTTAAAGTGTCTCCAGGAGAATGTCATGTGCTGATTAGATTAAAGCATAGCATGAGTCCCTAAATCAATTACTGGGTTAAACCAGTCCTAGAGATGGATGTAGAGTCACCTTTCCCTAAGTCCTTTGTCCCCTTTGCCTGGGGACATGGTGGGACCTGAACAAAATCAAGAGCTGTGGCAACCATGTTATTTGTCATCAGCACTGGGATACTTTTGAGAGTGACAAATGCCAAACTGGACAGAAAGCCATTATAACAAACAAACTGAATTTATCCCATGCAAAGGAGAATACATGATTCCCCTACTTTTTGTACTGAGTTAACAATAAATATCTTCTATTACAGGGAGTATTATTATCATAGCATCTTAGTAATCAAGACACACAGTTCAGAATGGTCAAGAACGTGCTCAAAGTTACTTAGTAAGTGTTGATCTGGGATTAAAACTATCACAAGTATTTCCTATTCACTTCTAGATGCCTTCGTTGACCACAGAGCAGTTTATTCACCTTCTGTTCTCAGAGCAGTAGATAAGTGGCACTTTTCGTGTGATAAGTTTCTCAAATGGATGTATTTTATTTTCATTTACTGTCTTCTATGCTAATACTGCAGTGCTAGTAAGTACTGTTACTTCTAATATTCAGTAATTTAACCACATAGTGATCCTTTCTACTCCAGAGAAGAAATACACCTTAGTGAGAGATGAACAAAAGCAAACCAAGCAATAGACTGGTGGCATCATAAGTAGCAGCGCTGTAATACTCTACCAGCCCTCTTCAGCTTTTGGCCATATTGGCACACTGGTCCTCCATGAGTGGATCAAATATGAACTGACAAGTGTATATGCCCTGAAATGACATGCACACCAAGTGCTGATAAAGTGATTACATTTGAAATCCAATTAGAAGTGAAACCACACTCCTTTTTTTAATTATTTGCACGGAATGGGTCAGCCAAATCTTTTCTCCTATGGGATATAAGAAATTATTATACGATTCACAGTGTAAATTTCTAGTTTAGTAACCTGTACTGCTTCCTTGGTGGATGTTAGCTAACTAGATTTGAGAGTTTACTTTCAAATATTTACTCCCAAATTTGTGCCTGTAGAACAGCTATTTCCTACTATATACAAATAGCAAAATTCCTGTAGTTAAGAGAGATTCTAAACGTCTCAGGACGTTTCCAATTCTACCCTGAGCCAGAAAACTGTTATTTGAAAACACTTTAGAGCGTAACAAGTATTTCTCCAAATATTGTGGATGTGTCTCTCTTGGGTCAGCTCTTTTTTCCGAGCCATTGAACACACAACAAATGCAGTCGCCCCTTCCCACTGTAGTACATGTGATGGATTATAAGTGATATAGGGCAAAGAAGGCACCACCCACTTGGAATTCCAAATATACTCTAAAGCAGTATTAATAGGATGAAATAAACCTCTGATTATTTTCAAACCAATGGTCTGCAACGGTTAGAACTGTTGCCAATCAGTGTTACTTCTCTATCTCTGGGACCTCATCTAGAATGATGTGAATTTTTGAGGTATTTGTGTACAGCCAGCATGACACAATTTACATGCCCATTACAGGAAGGAAGGAAGGAAGGAAAGAAAGGAGAGAGGAAGGGAGGAAGGAAGAGAAAAAAGAAAAAAACACACAGAAGAATGTGTGTTGACAAGTCCTAATGCTCACCACACTGTTTGGAGACACCTGGTTTATTCTATCAGCTTCTAACTTTCTCTGGACATCACTCTTGATTCTCTGCTAATCATTCTTTCCATGCTATCACTTCTTTGTAAAGCATAAATTGGATCATGACTCTTTCTTAAATTGCATTGATGCTCTGCTATTACTCTTATATCCCAATGTTTAGGTCACATGGCTGACAAAGACCCTAGGCTACTTATTTTACCTTGTCATCTCCCCCTACTCCTCCTACCTAGGCCATTTCCCCCTCATTTGCCATGCTTCACATATTTTGGTCTTCAATTTCTCCTTCAGTCATTACCATGCCCATGTCCATTACAGGTCTTTTGCATTTGGGGATTGCTTTTTTTCTTTTTTTCCTATTTCTGTTTCCAATGCTTAATTTATAAATCTTCATGATCTTTATGCCACCCTTCTTCTCATATCCAGGTTTCAACTTAAAATATTACCCTTTCAGAGACTCTGAAAGGGTCTTGCCCTTGACCAACTAACACAAGGCAACCAACATCTTGAAAGTTAGTCTCCAGCATACAACTTTATGTATCTTCTTTGCAGCACTTCTCAGTTCCTGAAATTATATTATTTATGCTAATATGTTATTATCCCTCACCCATGAAGATGTAATTACCATCATGGTAAGAACCTGCTTACAGTTATACCCCAATTTCAGAATATTACCTGGCACAAAATAAGTTTTATGAAACACTTTTTGATTGACCATCCACTCCTCAGCCCTACTTGGCAGTTAAAGTTAGTATTTCAGACTATACCCTATCAGTTCCTTTTTTAGACATCAACATGCTTACAGATGGGTTTTGTGACTTTGCATTCAATAGTATAGTGACTATGTCACTCTATTTAACTGGTACATGATCGGATCATGCTATACATTATTTAACCATTCTCCTGTTAATGAACATTTAGGTAGTTCCCAGTATTTTGATATTATAAAAATTTATGCTACAAATAATATTGGTCACCTACTTTGTTTCGGTCATTAGTCTAAGTATTGGGGACACACAGTAAAAAGACAAAAACATTTACCTTCATGAAGCTTACATTCCCATGAAGAGAAATATATAATAAACATTTTATAGTATGTAAGAAGGTAGTAAGTGCTATGAAAACATAAAACAAGTAAAGGATAATAAACATTTGATTCTCACAATTAAAAGCTTTGCTTGGGCTTCCCTGGTGGCACAGTGGTTGAGAGTCTGCCTGCCAATGCAGGGGACACGGGTTCGTGCCCTGGTCCGGGAAGATCCCACATGCTGCGGAGCGGCTGGGCCCGTAAGCCATGGCCGCTGAGCCTGCGCGTCCGGAGTCTGTGCTCCGCAACGGGAGAGGCCACAACAGTGAAAGGCTCGCGTACCGCAAAAAAAAAAAAAAAATAAAATAAAACAGAAGGGAGATCCAACTGTTAGTTTATACAACTGTGCTCGGTTTCTCCTGTGTGACTTATACTGTGCTCCTTAATGCATTTTCATTTTTCAGTTCAAAAGTTTTACGATAAATTGAGGCTTTTATTCTCTTCCTCACAATGTTAAAGTAATGCCCAGTTTGCCTCTTTGTGAAATTTAAGCTTCTGATCACAGATTTTAAGGTCTTTCACTAATTTGAAAATTGACAGTTCATCTCTTCCCAATGGCCACTTAATTGACATATTGTCATTTTACTGCTTTTAAAGTCACAGAAAAATAAAACACATGATTGAAGCATAAATCCAATATGAATGCCAGTCTTCATCCCTGATATATAATAAAACTCAAGCCTTCACTGCTAATACCCTCTTCCAATGAATGTACACACACACACACACACACACACACACACACACACACACACATCTCTATATGTATCTATATTTTGTTTTCTCTGAGTTTATGAAATCTAGTTACTTATATTTTCATTTTATTTTTTCTCCTATTTGATTTCTGATTATTTGAAAGGTGCGGCTATGTTTTAAACTCCCCAAAATGGATCAAAATTGACTTTATGAATAAAAGTCTCCTAACAAATGCAGACTGATTTAAGATTACGCTGCATCTCTTGTAATTAAGATGACAAGATTGAAGCATTGGAAAAATGGGACAAATTACGAAAAATATGACTACTACTGGATTTAGCACTCTGTCTTTATTCAATGGACTATCACTTGAGACAATTCCACTATTTAAATGAACCAAGCTAAGTTCTGTCATTTGGATTCATGGAGAAGAATTTTAGAATAGAAAACAAAATAATTAAAATTTTTTATCATCATCCTTGCTAGGCAGACTAAGATTTTTTTATATCAGAATCCTCTTGAATGATAAATATGTATACCTGGAAAAGGCTTATAGGACATCAAGTCCAGGATTGACAAACATTTTCTTAAAGGTGCAGACAGTAAATATATATGCATGCAGGCTATATGGTCTCTGTCACAGCTACTCAAATCTGATGATACAGTGTAAATGAAGTTGTAGACCATGCATAAATGAATGAGAGTGGATGAGTTTCAATAAAACCTTATTTACCAAAACAGGTCCAAAGGCCTCAGTTTGCTAACCTATGACCTAGTCCAATATCTTTCATTTTTCAAATGTGGAAACTGTCATACAATAGTGAAATAAATTGCCAAGGTCACATAGTACTTATAAAAGAACTAGAAAAATAATACAAGTCTTTTGGACTCCTACCCAGGACAGATGTCAAAATGAAATGCCAAAATTTATAGGTAAAAAAATGTATGTGGTAATGCATATACATGCGCCAGTGAATATGTGTTTGTGCACGCTCAGTGGCAGCAGCAGCAATAGTAGTGGTAGTGGTAGTAGTAGTAGAAGTAGTAATAGTAGGTGACATGTAGCAAAAGCAGACCATAGGAGTATAATATAATAGTAGTATAATTATGCAACTGAGAAAAAATTGTCCTGTGTACAGCTCTTTTGGAGAGATATTGTAACTTGTGGCTGGAGATTAATATAGATACCTACTTTTTTAATGTTGGCTTAATTGATATTATTTTGCAAAGTACTAATTTGTTCTGCACACTAGACTGAGAGAGTGAATGGCTCCTCCACGGCTTCCATAGCTGCCAATAGACTAATCGTGAGCAGTTGGAGAAGTGAATTACATTTTTCAGAATAAATGTTCAGATTAAAATCCTTTTAGCTCTAGATACCTTAAAGGAAAAAAAAAAAAAGAGAAAGAGACAGAAAATCTGCTTGACATAGTAAGTATATCAGAGTCAAAGATGAAGAGATTTTGATCAAATACCTACTACTGGTAAATCAAAGGGGAAAATGCTAATGATAAAAATTTAAAATTGGTGGATAATGTATAAGGCAATTATTCCAGAGTCATATAATTTGATCAAATTTTGATCTGAATAATTTATGTTTCAGTTATTCAGTGAATGTGTTTATGCACAGAAATACTTATTAGTAGTAGTATTTCCCACTTTTCTCCACAATTTGCTAGTGGGAACCATGCCATATAAATGAAACTGATTTCCCATGGAAAAGTTATAACTAAGTTTTGCCTTCGTAACTAACTAATGTCTTGGCATTGAATAAATCAGATATATGCCCAGAAAACTAGAGTTATTAGATTTATAAATGCCGTAATATTTTACTGAGTAAAATTATACAATAGATATTGTAAAATGGGCACATGTTCAATGTGCACATGTTGTTCAGTGGTTTCTAATTTAAAGTTTGGATAACAGCCCATAAATATACAACTTGGCTACATTGGACAGGTAACCTCAGACTATTATGTTTCTTATAAATAACATTTAGACATTTAATTAACAATTCTTTTTGTCCTCATATAACTTAGGAAAACTTCATTGGAAAATTACTTGTTAGAGGTATATCTCTCCAAATAAAATAGATATTTTCTTTATTCTCAATCTCTAATTGTTAAAGGAGACATTCTCAATATTTTCAACTTCAGGACTTCCATCATTGTTCTTGGCAAACATCATATTTCTCCATAAAAATATGTTTTTAAATATAAGTAGTAATCCAATTTATATCTTCTTTATTCTTTCCTACCTCGTCATTTTATGCAAAGCTGCCTAATGTCATTCTAATAGAAGGCTACAGTGAACATTAAGTGCTGCAAAGCCTTAGTTGATTGAGCTATCAGAAAACTTCACGCGAGCTACAGAAGCAAAGATCAGGTCATCATCAGGGATTTTAAAACTTGAAATAAATCTTAGAGAGTTGCTAGTAGAGTAAGAATGTTAGATTGTCATAGAACTGCAGCCCTGCTTTAAAATTTGGTATTAGAAAAAAAGATAAATGAAAAATTCATATATTTAAGGGATGGATGTTGGCATTAAGTGTACTTATTGCATAACTATTCAAACCACATCATGAAAAGTAAATCGAATGGGACTTCGGTCCACAAGAATGTATAGATTTACTTCTCCTAGCTCTTTCCTGCTAATCAGAGCTATAAATTCTGGAAATAACATAACTGACAACCAAAGGAGAACTCTGAAAGATGATGAAGAAGCAAACTGGTTTTGGACCCCAGGATTAGAGGAAAAACACAGCAGCAGGGTGTTTTATGTTATGCCCACCCAACAGAAGAAGGACCCCTAGACCCAGCATTTGCCAACCCCAACCTAGCAAAGGATGGCAGCCCAACTAGGCTCATTTTTCTTCTGAGATCAAACAGGAGTCCCTCTGGGAATATTAGACAAGCCTGACACCACAGAAAGGGGATCAATAAGTAACCCTACCACCCAAAAGCATCCAGGGGAAGCACTATCCTTCCCCACTAGACTTAGACTCTCTTCTTCCTTCAAGAGCACTGTGGACAGTGGGCAGAACCAGCAGGAGGGACTCAGTTATAACAAGTGGTCTGGCTTGGGAAGCATCTTTAATTCTGAGATACTCCTTTTCTGCCCAGCAATACTGGGTGGTCAAGAGAAACCAGTAGAACCAAGAAGAGTGACCAAGCCATAGGAAGGAGTCCTTCCAGAGAGTCTCTTTTACCAGACTACCACTGCCTTTCCCCTCCATGAGAAATTAGGGCAGGTGGGCAAGAGGCAGGAAGGACTGCTATGGGACTCAGTGTTTGTGTCCCCTCAAAATTCTTTGTTGAATCCCTAATCCCCAATATGGTGTTATTTAGAAGTGGAATCTTTGGGAGGTAATTAAATTAAATAAGGCCATGAAGGTGGAGTCTCCACAATGGGATTGGCATCCCTATAAGGAGACAAAGAGACCAGAGCTCTCTCTCTGCCCTGTGAAAGAAAAGAAAGCAAGAAAACGGCCATCAATTAACCAGGAAGAGGGCCCTCACCAAGAACCCAGCCACGCTGGCACTGACTGTGGAACTTTCAGTCTCCAGAACTGTGAGAAATAAATGTTTGCTGTTTAAGTTGCTAAGATTATGACATTTTTTATAGCAGCCAGAACTGAATAAGACAAAGGACCCAATCACAGTAATCAGCTGGACCCAGGAAACCCCTCCCTGCCCTGAGGTATCGGGTCTGGTGGGCAGAATCAGCAAGATGCACCCAGTAACAACAAGTTGCCAGACCTATGAAGTCTCTTTTACACTGCAGGTCTATAAATCCCTTTCCTTTCCCAGAAAAACTGGGAAGCCAGGAGGCATAGGTAGGGGTATCCCATGCCATCCTATACTTTGAGGTACCCAAGCAACTGGGATGAGGATCCAATTCTACTCCCTCAGCAGCATCAACAGAGACAAGTGGGCACCAAATAAACCAAGCAGACCAAATTACCACTATTACCAAACCAGCAGCACCAAATAAACCAAGCAGACCAAATTACCACTATAAAGCCTCTGAAATTTAAACTGCCATTAGAACTATAGCTCAAAAAAGTAGGCCAAAACTTGAACAGGGTGACTACCTGTTTAAGAATAAAAATAAATAGAACCCAGAGTTTCCTAACATAATAGGCAAAATTTTCAGGATACAATAAAAAATCATGTGTTGTGCGAAGAAACAAGACCATCACAGTTTGAATGAGAAAAACAATCAACTGATGTAAATGTTAAGATGAATAAGATGTTGAAATTATCTGATAAGGATTTTCAGTCAGTCATGGTTAACTATGCTTCAGTACTCAACGACAAATTATCTTGAAACAAATGGCAAGATAAAATATCACAACAAAAAAAAAAAAGAGAGAAAGAACTTATAAAAAAGAACCAAATGGGAATAGAAATAAAAAATATTATAATATTAAAAGAAAACCTTCACTGGATGGATACAATAGTAAAGTGGAGATAAAGGAGATTAGAAACAGTGGATTGAGGACAGATCATAGAATTCACCCAATCTGAACAACAAAGCAAAAACAGACTGAAAAAGCTGAGCAGAGCTGCAGACACCTGTGGGACAATAACAAAAGATCCAGTATTCATATCATCAGAGTCCTAGAAGAAGAAGAGAAAGAGAGTGAGTCTAAAAGAGTATTTGAAAAAGTAATGACTAAAAACTTCCCAAATCTGGGAAAAGATGCAAACCTACAGATCCAAGAAGCTGAGCAAACTCCAACAAAACAAGTCCAAAGAAATTCATGCCAAGACATACCTTAAACTTTAAAAAATAAAGACAAAAATATTGAAAGCAAAGAGAAAGATATGCAAAATTAACTACACAGGAATACCAATTCAGATGATAGTAAATTCCTTATCTGAAATTTTAGAGGCCAAGAGGAAGTGGTACAATATTTTTTAAGTACTGAAAGAAAAAAGCTGTCAACTACAAATTCTATATATGGCAAAATTATCCTGCAGGAATGAAAAAGAAATAAAGACATTCTCACACAAAAGAAAACTAAAGAATTTATCACTAGCAAAACTCCCTTAAAGTTTGGCCAAAAGAATTTCTTCAAGGATAAACAAACCGAAAAAATAAAGAATTTTGGAGTATCAAGAAGGAAGAAAGATCAATGCAAAGAGAAGAAAGATACATACAGTGGACAATCCTGTCCTCATGAGTTTTATAAATTATATTTGAAAATTTCAAAAAATTATAGGGACTTCCCTGGTGGTCCCGTGGTAAAGAATCCACCTTACAATGCAAGGGATGCGGGTTCAATCCCTGGTCAGGGAACTAAGATCCCACATGCTGCGGGGCAACTAAGGCCACATGCCACAACTACTGTGCTCATGCACCTCAACTAGAGCCTGCGTGCCACAAACTACAGAGCCCATACACCCTGGAAACCATGCACCACAACTACAGAGCCTATGTGCCCTGGAGCCTGTGTACCACAACTAGAGAAGAGAAAATCTGCATGCCACAACTAGAGAGAAGCCCGCACTCCACAACAAAGAGTTCACGTGCTGCAACGAAAGATCCCGCATGCCTCAAGGAAGATGCAACACAGGCAAAAATAAATACAATAAATAAATAAATAATAAATAAATCTTTTTTAAAATTATAATATCATCTGGTACTCAAGACATTGTTATTTAAAACTGGGAAAATAAAGACACTTATTTGGAAAAAAGACTTCCACCCTTCCTTAGAAGTGGTTAAAAGTTTACACCAGTAGATTATAAGTCATGTGTGTGTGTGTGTGTGTGTGTGTGTGTGTATAGCGATGCTTAAGGCAACTCCAATGAAAACTTTACAAAGAGATACACTTAAAAACGCTGCAGATAAATCAAGATTGAATCTTTAAAAATGTTCAACTAACCAATGGGAAGGCAAGAAAGAGAAACAAAGGAAAATGAATAAGAACCAAAGGGAATAAATAGAAAACAAATATTAAAATAACAGCCCTAAGTTTCAACATAGCAATAATTATTTTACAAGTAGATGGATTAAGACACCAATCTAAACACAGATATTGGCAGAGTGGATAAATAAACACAATTCCATCTTATGCTGCTTATAAGAACTCTTCAAATTTAACATAGGTAAGTAGAAAGTAAAAAGATGGAAAAAGCTATATGGGTAAACATTAATCAACAAAAGGCAGTAGTGGCTATATTAATATCTGATAAAGTAGACTTAAGAGCAAGGAGAATTACTGCAGACAAATATGGACTAATATATACAGAAATATATGATAATAATAATATAATGAAAAATATCAATCTGCTGGAATGCATCAAACAAGAGTCTTAAAATACAGGAAGCAAAAACTTACAGAGTTGAAAGGAGAAACTAATCCACAATTATAGTTAGGGACTTCCACACCTCTTTCTCAGGAATAGATAAAATTACCAGACAGAAGATCAGTAGGGAAAAAGAAGATCCAAATGACATAACCAATCAACAGGAGCTAATTCACATATTTAGAACGATACATTTAATAACTGTACAATACACTTTTTTCACGCACCCATGAAACACTCACCAAGACAGACCATATCCTGAACCATAAAACAAACCTTAGCAAATTTAAAATAATTGCAAGCATACAGAATATGACCATAACAGAATAAAATTAGAAATCAATAACAGAAAGAAAACAGACATCTGGAAATTAAACAATGCAATCACTTCTAAATAATACATGTATCAAAGAGGAAGTCTCAAAGGAAATTTAAAAATATATAATAAAATAAAAACAAAAATACAACTTATTAAATTATATTAGATATAGCTAAAGCAGTACTGATTATATTAGATATAGCTAAAGCAGTGCTGAAAGGGAAATTTATAGCACAACCTACTTACATGAGAAATTTTAAAAGGTCCTAAATCAACAACCTATGTTTCTGCCTTAGGAAACTAGAAAAAAAAAAGAGCAAAAGAAACCCAAAGCAAGTAGAAAGAAGGAAATAAACAAAAAAAGACAAGAGCAGAAATCAGTGAAAATGAAAATAAAAATACAGTAGAAAAAGTTATTGGGGGAGAAAAAGCTTTTTTTTTTTTCTTCCCAAATCAATGAAATTAAAAGAAACCCTAATGACACAGACAAAAATAAAAGGAGACACAAATCACCAAAATCAGGAATGAAGTAGGAGATAGCACTGCACATCCTGTAGCCATTAAAGTGATAATAAGGTAATACTATGATTTTTTCTCATAATTTTGACAGCCTTGAAGAAGTGAACCCAATATTGTTATTGTTACTACAGATACCATCCAAACTTTTTGTGAAATTTTTATCAGTAAACTTTGTAGTCATCTGACAAGTTCATTTCCTTCTCCCCATCCGTTCTGCCGTCACTTTGGTCTAATGTCCATGCCTTTCTACCTGTATTACTACATAATCTTCTACATTGTTCTCTTGCCTTTAGTCTTGACTCCCTTCCCTTGGTTCCCCCGGTGCCCAAATTACACTTCTTAAACAAGTAGTAATCGTTCCTTACCTTACTTGATATCCTTCAGTGGCTTCCTTTCTCCCATAGAATAAAATAAACATTATTCAAAATTTTATAAAAAGCTACTCATGATCTTGCCTTTATTTACTTTTCTAGCTTCATTTCTTGCTGCCTTTGAAAGTCTATGCTGCCTTCCTCTCCAAAATAAAAATAACCTATTTCAGTTTCTTGAACACATAATACTCACTCTTCATTAGAGATTCTTCTGTGTGGAATAATTCTCCTCACACTTTTCTTGGTTAGCTCCGACTCAATACTTAGGTCTGTGTTTAAACATTATTTCTTCAATACCAACTATGGGCTCCCACAGCAACATGTACTCTTCCCGTTAGGACACTTATCATACGACAAGGCAATTGCCTGTTTGCAGGTTTATCATTGCCACTAAACTGGAAACTCTATGAAGGCAGTGCTCCTATTTATCTTACACATTTTTTTGATCCCAGCTCCTATTGCAATAACTGGCACCTAGGGTGTGTTCAGTGTGAAATGACCGATTGAATGAATCCTTACACGCTAAAGAAAGAAACTCACCTAAAGCTGCAATGAATCTCAAACATAACAAATAAAAAGAAGCATTAACTTAGTCATGGGAAGTATGCTTATGTAATTTACTCTTCTAGGTAAGAAGTCGCTCAGGCTGAAAAATAAATTAAAGAAAGGAAAATAAATGGATAAATTAAGTTCTTAGAAAATTATAACAATTTATTGAAGGAAAAATATAATTTAAGGGGCACATTAGGACTTTCCAGAGAAACAGAACCAACAGGATATATATAGCTATATATATAAGAGGAGATTTATAAGAAGTCCGACAAGCTGCCATCTCCTGGTTAGCTGGAGAACGAGGAAAGCTGGTTGTACAATTCAGTCCAAGTATAAAGGCCTGAGAACCAGGGGAGCTGATGGTGTATGTCCCCATCTGAGTCCAAAAGCCTGAAAACCAGAAGTGCGGCTGTCCAAGGGCAATAGGAGATGGATGTCCCAGCTCAAACAAAGAGCAAATTCACCACTCTCTGCCTTTTTATTCTATTCAGACCCTCAATAGATTGGATAATGCCCACCTACACTGGTGAGGGGAGATGTTCTTTACTCAGTCTACTGATTCAAATACTAATCTCTTTTGGGAACACCTTAACAGACACACCCAGAAATATAATATTTTAATAGCTATCTGGGCATCCTTTAGCTTGTCAAGTTGACACATAAAATTAACAATAATAAGAGTAAATAATTATAATAGTTTTCATTTTATAAATGCCTATTTGTTCTAGGGCTTGTGCTTAACATTATATATATTTTTTCCTCACAACTACCCAATAATACTTACACTATTATCACACCCCTTTCAGAGACAAGAAGCCTAAAGAACAAGGTTGAGTAGTGGGACTTGGACAGAAACCCAGCTTTGGTCAATTGCAATTTCTACAGTCTTAACCTCCATGCTATAATGCACACCAGTGTCCAATACATTCCTCACAAAAGCAGCTGAGTACAGCTAGCAAAAATTCTGAAGCCAATTAGGTTGGAAAACTGATGATACTCCCTGTTCAACACATTGACATCCCCCAATCCTAATTCTATTCTATGCATAACGAGTGCAAAACAGTCAGAAAGGACAGGATGGCAAGAAACTCTACTCTATTTGTCACTTAATTTTTAACCATAATAAAAAAGGCTAATTTCTTCATAAAGGTAGACATGAAAATTTTGCCACATTCCAGCCAAAAATACAATTCTATCTATTCCAAAAATTGTTTACCTACTTAAGAGCTTGGCAATCACTCCATAAAGTTTTTAGCCCTACCATCAAAATTTACAACCAGGTATTATATAAATGTATATGTATCCAAAACATGAAAAAAATCTATTGCATAATGCAGTTTCATTTAACTTTTCTGGTGACTGCTTTATGACAGTGACCTACATGGTCTGAAAATATAATGTGACAAAGAACGTATCTGCTTTCCATCCCAAGGACATTCTTGTAAACGAGCTGTAATATTTCAAGAGTTTTATACTTGTGAGTAAAATGTTAATAAATAGATAAATCTTTAACACCTCCCAAGTCATGAACTTGTATTCAGTATAGCTAAAGGCAGAGCATGTCTTAGGGGGCAGGACTAGAATATAACATTTTTTAATATTGTCACCACTATAGACTTTTCCCCAATCTGGCAAGTTATTCTTCATCAAGTGTTGAAGGACATCACAATTCAAATAATTTATTGGTATTGATCTATTTAGAAAAAGTCACCACTCATACCAATGATGCAAAGTGAAATTCACATTAGAATTCTCTCTAGAATGATCTGGAGGAATAAAGTGACTGGCTACGAATCACCTTTCTGCTCACATACTTCCTTACACCACAGGGCAGAGAATATCAATTAGGCTAAAAAGAATATCTCACAAAAGAAAGAAATGCTCTTCCATCGGTTTACTGATGAATTATTTGAGACAAATTATTCAATAAATATTATATAGTTGGTTTTGAAAATATTTTGGCTAAAAAGTTGTATTAGTACTTATATTCGCCTTCACATGTGATTTTAAAATGTTTTTGTAGTATTCAAATTGTATACTGATAATATATTATTATCAGTGATTATTATCACTGATAATAATAATAATAATAAAATAATATTTACTTAGCTCTTGCTATGTAAGTAATTTTCCTACATATAATCCTCTCAACAATTTTTGAAGCAGGTGCTATCATCATAACCATAATAAGATCTTTACCTCCATGAAATCCCCATAATAATCCCATGACACAATCTTATTTTCAGAGCCAGTGTTTTAAAGATAATGAAACTACGTTAAGAATGAATAAGTAACTTGCAGTAAGACTCACAGTAAATAGTGAGGCAAGACTCTAATCCAGGATCTCCTGAGCTCAGAACTCCTGCTCTTAACCATGCTGCTTTCCATCTCTTTATCCTGTATATTGTTTAAATAGTGGCATTTTCTAGGAAAATACTGATCATAAGAAAAGCTAAGGGGCTGTATTATAGCCATAGTTTTATTCAGACAGACAAATAAGTGCTTACGTACTTCTCCTGCGTTGTTTATAGGAACTCACCATTCACCATACACACACACACCCCACATACACACAGATACATTCCACATACTCTCTCAGAGGAACCACAAACATATTATTTAATTATTTCTATGACAATAGTCAGTCATTCAGTCATAAATCAAGTCTCCTCAAGTTAAATCCTTATTTCCCATAGTCACAATATTATATATATATATAAGTTGCAAAACTGGAAACCCATTTTGAACCATAAAACATATTTAAATTGTCTCTCCAAAATAAAGGAGAGTAAAATAACACGCAAATATCTCTTTTTAAAAACAAAGATGTATTATTTTTTCCCCTTGTTCTCTTTTTGTGAGTATGTGTATGCTTCTGTGTGTGACTTTGTCTGTATAGCTTTGCTTTCACCATTTGTCCTAGGGGTCTGTCGGTCCTTTTTTTTTTTTTTACTTTTTAAATTTTTTTTCTTAATAATTATATTTTATTTTTTATTTTAATAACTTTACTTTACATTACTTTATTTTATTTTATCCTCTTTCTTCCTTTCTATTTTTTCTCGCTTTTATTCTGACCCGCGTGGATGAAAGGCCCTTGGTGCTCCAGCCAGGCATCAGGGCTCTGCCTCTGAGGTGAGAGAGCCAAGTTCAGGACACTGGTCCACAACAGACCTCCCAGCTCCACGTAATATCAAACAGCAAAAATCTCCCAGAGATCTCCATTTCAACACCAGCACAGCTTCACTCAACGACCAGAAAGCTACAGTGCTGGACACCCTATGCCAAACAACTAGCAAGACAAGAACACAACCCCACCCATTAGCAGAGAGGTTGCCTAAAATCATAAGGCCACCGACACCCCAAACCACACCACCAGACGTGGACCTGCCCACCAGAAAAACAAGATCCAGCCTCATCCACCAGAACACAGGCACTAGTTCCCTCCACCAGGAAGCCTACACAACCCACTGAACCAACCTTAGCCACTGTAGACAGACACCAAAAACAACGGTAATTATGAACCTGCAGCCTGCAAAAAGGAGAACCCAAACACAGTAAGTTAAGCAAAATGAGAAGACAGAAAAACACACAGCAGATGAAGGAGCAAGGTAAAAACCCACCAGACCTAATAAATGAAGAGGAAATAGGCAGTCTACCTGAAAAAGAATTCAGAATAATGACAGTAAAGATGATCCAAAATCTTGGAAATAGATAAGACAAAATACAAGAAACGTTTAACAAGGACCTAGAAGAACTAAAGAGCAAACAAACAACGATGAAAAACACAATAAATGAAATTAAAAATTCTCTAGAAGGGATCAATAGAAAAATAACTGAGGCAGAAGAATGGATAAGTGACCTCAAAGATAAAATAGTGGAAATAACTACTGAAGAGCAGAATAAAGAAAAAAGAATGAAAAGAACTGATGACAGTGGCAGACACCTCTGGGACAACATTAAACACATCAACATTCAAATTATAGGGGTCCAAGAAGAAGAAGAGAAAAAGAAAGGGACAGAGAAAATATTTGAAAAGATTTTAGTTGAAAACTTCCCTAATATGGGAAAGGAAATAGTCACTCAACTCCAGGAAGCACAGAGAGTCCCATTCAGAATAAATCCAAGGAGAAACACGCCAAGACACGTATTAATCAAACTATCAAAAATTAAATACAAAGAAAACATATTAAAGCAGCAAGGGAAAAACAACAAATAACACACAAGGGAATCTCCATAAGGTGAACAGCTGATCTTTCAGCAGAAACTCTGCAAGCCAGAAGGGAGTGGCAGGACATATTTAAAGTGATGAAGGAGAAAAACCTACAACCAAGATTACTCTACCCAGCAAGGATATCATTCAAATTTGATGGAGAAATTAAAACCTTTACAGACAAGCAAAAGCTGAGAGAGTTCAGCACCACAAAGCCAGTTTTACAACAAATGCTAAAGGAACTTCTCTAGGCAGGAAACAGAAGAGAAGGAAAAGACCTACAATAATGAACCCAAAACAATTAAGAAAATGGGAATAGGAACATACATATCGAAAATTACCTTAAATGTAAATGGATTAAATGCTGCCACCAAAAGACACAGACACGAGAATGGATACAAAAACAAGACTTGTATATATGCTGTCTACAGTAGACGCACTTCAGACCTAGAGACACATACAGACTGAAAGTGAGGGGATGGAAAAAGATATTCCATGCAAATGGAAACCAAAAGAAAGCTGGAGTAGCAATTCTCATATCAGACAAAATAGACTTTAAAATAAACACTATTACAACAGACAAAGAAGGACACTACATAATGATCAAGGGATTGATCCAAAAAGAAGATATAAGAATTGTAAATATTTATGCACCCAATATAGGAGGAGCACAGCAATACATAAGGCAAATACTGACAGCCCTATAAGGGGGAATCGACAGTAACACAATCATAGTAGGGGACTTTAACACCCCACTTTCAACAATGGACAGATCATCCAAAATGAAAATAAATAAGGAAACACAAGCGTTAAATGATACATTAAACAAGATGGACTTAATTGATATTTATAGGACATTCCATCCAAAAACAACAGAATACACATTCTTCTCAAGTGCTCATGGAACATTCTCCAGGATAGATCATATCTTGGGTCACAAACCAAGTCTTGGTAAATTTAAGAAAATTGAAATTGTATCAAGTATCTTTTCTGACCACAACGCTATGAGACTAGATATCTATTACAGGAAAGATCTGTAAAAAATACAAACACATGGAGGCTAAACAATATACTACTTAATAACCAAGAGATCACTGAAGAAATCAAAGACAAAATCAAAAAATATCTAGAAACAAATGACAATGGAGACACAACAACCCAAAACCTATGGGATGCAGCAAAAGCAGTTCTAAGAGGGAAGTTTATAACAATTCAATCCTACTTTAAGAAAAAGGAAACATCTCAAATAAAGAACCAAAACTTGCACCTAAAGCATTTAGAGAAAGAAGAACAAAAAACACCCAAATTTAGCAAAAGGAAAGAAATAATAAAGATCAGCTAGAAATAAATGAAAAAGAAATGAAGGAAACGACATCAAATATCAATAAAACTGAAAGATGGTTCTTTGAGAAGATAAACAAAATTGATAAACCATTAGGCAGACTTATCAAGAAAAAAAGGGAAAAGACTCAAATCAACAGAATTAGAAATGCAAAATGAGAAGTAACAAATGACACTGCAGAAATACAAAGGATAATGAGAGATTACTACAAGCAACTCTATGCCAATAAAATGGACAATCTGGAAGAAATGGACAAATTCTTAGAAATGCACAACCTTCCAAGAATGAACCAGGAAGAAATAGAAAATATGAACAGACCAATCACAAGCACTGAAATTGAGACTGTGATTAAAAATCTTCCAACAAACAAAAGCCCAGGACCAGATGGCTTCTAGGCGAATTCTATCAAACATTTAGAGAAGAACTAACACCTATCCTTCTCAAACTCCTCCAAAATACAGCAGAGGGAGGAACACTCCCAAACTCATTCTACAAGGCCACCATCACCCTGATAACCAAAACCACACAAGGATGTCACAAAGAAAGAAAACTACAGGCCAATATCACTGATGAACATAGATGCAAAAATCCTCAACAAAATACTCGCAAGGAGAATCCAACAGCACGTTAAAAGGATCATACACCATGATCAAGTGGGGTTTATCCCAGGAATGCAAGGATTCTTCAATTATGCATAACAATCAATGTGATACACCATATTAACAAATTGAAGGAGAAAAACCATATGATCATCTCAATCGATGCAGAGATAGCTTTTGACAAAATTCAACAACAATTTATGATAAAAACCCTGCAGAAAGTAGGCATAGAGTGAACTTTCCTCAACATAATAAAGGCCATATATGACAAACCCACAGCCAACATTGTCCTCAATGGTGAAAAACTGAAAGCATTTCCACTAAGATCAGGAACAAGACAAGGTTGCCCACTCTCACCACTATTGTTCAACATAGTTTTGGAAGTTTTAGCCCCAGCAATCAGAGAAGAAAAAGAAATAAAAGGAATCCAAATTGGAAAAGAAGAAGTAAAGCTGTCACTGTTTGCAGATGACATGATACTATACATAGAGAATCCTAAAGATGCTACCAGAAAACTACTAGAGCTAATCAATGAATTTGGTAAAGTAGAAGGATACAAAATTAATGCACAGAAATCTCTTGCATTCCTATACACTAATGATGAAAAATCTGAAAGTGAAATCAAGAAAACACTCCCATTTACCACTGCAACAAAAAGAATAAAATATCTAGGAATAAACCTACCTAAGGAGACAAAAGACCTGTATGCAGAAAATTATAAGACACTGATGAAAGAAATTAAAGATGACACAAATAGATGGAGAGATATACCATGTTCTTGGATTCGAAGAATCAACATTGTGAAAATGACTATACTACCCAAAGCAATCTACAGATTTAATGCAATCCCTATCAAACTACCATGGGCATTTTTCACAGAAGTAGAACAAAAAATATCACAATTTGTATGGAAACACAGAAGACCCCGAATAGCCAAAGTAATCTTGAGAAAGAAATACGGAGCTGGAGGAATCAGGCTCCTGGACTTCACATTATACTACAAAGCTACAGTAATCAAGACAGTATGGTACTAGCAAAAAACAGAAATATAGATCAATGGAACAGGATAGAAAGCCCAGAGATAAACCCAGGCACATATGGTCAATTTATCTTTGATAAAGGAGGCAAGAATATACGGTGGAGAAAAGACAGCCTCTTCAATACGTGGTTCTGGCAAAACTGGACAGCTACATGTAAAAGTATGTAATTAGAACACTCCTTAACACCATACACAAAAGTAAACACAAAATGGATTAAAGACTTAAATGTAAGGCCAGACACTATCAAACTCTTAGAGGAAAACATAAGCAGAACACTCTATGACATAAATCACAGCAAGATCCTTTTTGACCCACCGCCTAGAGAAATGGAAATAAAAAACAAAAATAAACAAATGGGACCTAATGAAACTTAAAAGCTTTTGCATAGCAAAGGAAAACATAAACAAGACCAAAAGACAATCCTCAGAATGGGAGAAAATATTTTCAAATAAAGCAACTGACAAAGGATTAATCTTCAAAATTTACAAGCAGCTCATGCAGCTCAATATCAAAAACACAAAAAATCCAATCCAAAAATGGGCAGAAGACCTAAATAGACATTTCTCCAAAGAAGATATACAGATTGCCAGCAAACACATGAAAGAATGCTCAACATCATTAATCATTAGAGAAATGCAAATCAAAACTACAATGAGATATCATCTCACACCGGCCAGAATGGCCATTATCAAAAAATCTAGAAACAATAAATGCTGGAGTGGTTGTGGAGGAAATGAAACACTCTTGCACTGTTGGTGGGAATGTAAATTGATACAGCCACTATGGAGAACAGTATGGAGGTTCCTTAAAGACTAAAAATAGAACTACCATACGACCCAGCAATCCCACTACTGGGCATATACCCTGAGAAAACCATAATTCAAAAAGAGTCATGTACCAAAATGTTCATTGCAGCTCTATTTACAATAGCCAGGACATGGAAGCAACCTAAGTGTCCATCAGCAGATGAATGGATAAAGATGTGGCACATATATACAATGGAATATTACTCTGCCATAAAAAGAAACAAAATTGAGTTATTTGTAGTGAGGTGGATGGACCTAGAGTCTGTCATACAGAGTGAAGTAAGTCAGAAAGAGAAAAAGAAATGCTGTATGCTAACACATATATGGAATGTAAGAAAAAAAAAAGGTCATGAAGTACCTAGGGGCAAGACAGGAATAAAGACACAGACCTACTAGAGAATGGACCTGAGGATATAGGGAGGGGGAAGGGTAAGCTGTGACAAAGTGAGAGAGTGGCATGGACATATATACACTACCAAACATAAAACAGATAGCTAGTGGGAAGCAGCCGCATAGCACAGGGAGATCAGCTCAGTGCTTTCTGACCATCTACAGGGGTGGGATATGGAGGTGGGAGGGAGGGAGACGCAAGAGGGAAGAAATGTGGGAACATATGTATATGTATAACTGATTCACTTTGTTATAAAGCAGAAACTAACACACTATTGTAAAGCAATTATACTCCAATAAAGATGTTTAAAAAAAACATTTTAGAGCAAATACTTCATAGAATTGCTATAGTAAAATATTTCTGCCTATGGTGTACTGGTTCAGATTTCTTAAAATAGTAGTCCATTGATGTTTGTTCTGATGATACAATCATTTCTGATAAATTATACAGCAATTTTAAACCTCTCTTGTTTTAAGAACCAACAAATCTTGTTTAAAATCAGCATCATCAGTTTCAAGTTTCTTTTATTTCTGATTCAGTGCATGTCAATGTATTTCTCTGAGAGTCTTTGAATGGTGTTAGGGTAGAAGTTATTTCAGTGAAGACATACTGAATGATATCCTCAGCGAAAGTTAGCTGATACCCACTGATTTACACCAGCTTCTCCTTGTTACCAGACTCTTAGGTCACTTCACAATTCAATTACTTATTTTACAAATGCCAAGTACTATTCTTATGCTGGGAATACAGGAAATACAAGGTCCATGTTTCTTCTTATAAATGTTATTCATGGTCAGAGATGTGTAAATATGAGTTATGATATTTGTTATGAGGTGTTTTTAAGAGTTATCATTTCATGACTTTTTTCCCAATGCTAAGTTACACTCACTCATTTATAAGCACATTTCTTAACAACTCCTCTATTTAAGGCATCCAGAAGCTTTGCACAGAAGTATAAGCAATACAAAGAAACAAATCTGAGGGGAAAACAGGGCACCCTTAATTTTTGAAAAAAATCACTATATTATTTTCCTTTTTACAGTTCCAACAGTTTAATGAGAATTTATGTGGTCAGAGACATATTTACCATATCAAATTATTTAACTGTTTTAGACAATCTGTATTTTAGTAATCACATATATCATCTTCATGTCATTGCAAAAGGGGGGAAACATGTATATTCATCAGCAATAATTCTTAGAGCAAAGATTAATTGCTACCACTAATAATTAGTCAAATTGATAATTAATGACCATGGTATACCTACCACAGCATTAAAAGAGCAATTATGTTACTCATTGCTACATCTCATCTGTATCATCTAGCATATTACAATTGTAAATGATAATACATATTGAGGATTTTATTGCTGGATACTTATTTCTAGAAGTGTTCTTAGGCCATGATTCACCCACTAATTGTATGCAAAGGATATAACGTAAATAAACAATATAGTGTAAACTTACTGCAGTAAATTTACTCTAAGAAAATTGAACAATCCTATCTTATTTTAGGAAATTTATATAAATGTACTTTATAAAATAAATAGTTGTATCTCTTATTCCATCTTTAATTCATAATCACAAAGATAAGCAAGGGTATAATTACATGGAATTCAATTCCTTTTTGTAAAGCTAAATATAGAGGCAAGCAGCATTTGAAAGGCAAGAACATTGAGAAAAGCTATATTAATTAAATACAAAAATAATACAACTTAAATAATTAATAAAATCTTATAAAATATGTAAAAGTCTAGCATAAAAATAATAAAATATGTAATGATACTTATATCTCTTACCCCATCACAAATACATATTTTACCAGGAAGAGGGAGGAACGAGTCCTAACAGACTTCAAAATGGAAATCACATGATAAATATAAATTTCATTTGAAAATGCAGATATCAAGAAAATAAGTAATGAACAAATGGAAGAGAAGCTGATAGAAATGAGAAAGTAAGCAAGATCACAGTGTACCTTTTTTCCTAAAAATATGTAATGCAAAAAGACTTTGGGAATGATGGAATGAGGACCTCCATGAACTCATTCTCACTGAAACTATGAAAATACAGGCAAAAATACAGTACATCCCCTACATATGAACCTTCAAGTTGAGAATTTTCAAAGATGCAAAAGTGCATCTCGTTCCAGAAAGGAACCAGAACCTGTGCCATCAACGTCAGGTGTGAGTGAAATTACAGCTTGCCCTCCCTCTTCTATTGCTGGTGATCCTTCAGCTCTACCATCTCCCAACTCCTCTCCCTCCTCCAGTCAGTAACTCTTCTTGCCTGTTCACTTGATGCCAGCCCCTGTATGCCCAGTTGTTGTACTGTACTACTGTACTTTTCAAGGGACTGTACTGTAAGATTAAAAACGTTTTCTTTATTTTTTGTTTTTATGTATTATTTGTGTGAAAAGTATTATACACTTATTATAGTACAGTACTACATAGCCAATTGTGTTAGGTATCTAGGCGAAATTTGTTGGACTTATGAACAAATTGGACTTACAAATGCGCTCCTGGAACTGAATTTGTTTGTATGTAGGGGACTTAGTGTAACTAAAATCAACCATTTCAGGAGTCTGGAAATTAACTAAAGCTGCAGAACAAACTAAGTATGAACTCTCCAACAGAAGCTACTAAAACTTTATACTGCCACATAGTGAATGACATTTTTAACTTGGCGCTAATCCCATTCCCCTTCTTTCCCCAAAACAGTGTTGTGGTGGTCAAAAGCCACCAGCTTTTGTGAACAAAGGAGAAGTCTGACCTCTTTCGGAGCTCCGTTAAAAGCACCACCCCAAAAGCACAGTCAATATTTTGTCTGAAGTTACATCTATGTGGAAAATTTCTATGCCCAGGACGTTGTGGTCATTTGATTTGATTCAGAGCTCAGCTCAGTGGGTAAAGGGGGAGCACCAGGGCTTTATAAAAACAATAGCAATGTACTGGCAGCATTGCAACTGCCTAAGACTGAGGTTCAGTTGGAGCAAACAGGAGTCCTGAAGAGGGAAAATTTTTCAAAGAAATCCTGAAGAACCAGATGACCACAGGGAACTTTGAAATGTTCCAACATATTCATGGGTATCTCAAAGGCTGTACCTAAGCCCAAGAAAACATGGGAAAGGAGAAGAATGAGTATATATATATATATATATATATATATATATATATATATATAGTTGCTAGACAACCTACTCCACTAAAAAAAAAAAAAACTAAAGAGAATTATTCAGGCTGAAATGAAAGGATACTAAATAGTAACTCAAATCCACATGAATTAATAAAGACACTGGTAAAGGGCACTAAATAGGTAAATATAAAGCACAGTATAAACATATTTATTCATAACTCTTTTTTTTATAGAAGACAACTACATAAGGCAATAATTATAAAATTCTGTTGTTAAAATTGTAATGTATAAATGTATAATTTGTATGACAATAACAGTACAAAGAAAGGGGAGAAAGAAAATTATATTGTAGCAAAGATTTGTGTATTATTAAAATTAAGTTAGTGTTAATTAAGTTAGTGTTAATCCAAACTAGATTGTTTTAAATTAAGATGTAAACTGTAATCCCTTTCAGGAAAGCACTAAGAAAATGACTAAAAAATATATATAGCAAAATAAACAACAAGGAAATGAAAATGGTTTACTAGGAAATATCTTCTTAACACAAAGAAGACACTAATTGAGGAATGGAAGGACAAAAAAGAAGACATAAGATATATAGAATACAAATAGCAAAAATCCTGCTTTATCAATAATTACATTAAATATAAATTGATTAAATACTTTACTCTAAAGGCAGAGATTGGCAGAATGGACAGAAAAATACATGATCCAAATAAAGCATTCTATAAGAAATATGCTTTAGATTCAAAGACCCAAATAGAGGGAAACTAAAGGGTTAACAAGATATACCATGCAGAGAGTAAAAAAACTGGACTAAATGTCCAGTTTTAGTCTAAAACTGGACTAAATGTCCTATTATATGAGATATAAACAGACTTAAGAAAAATTGCTATTAGAGATAAAGAATAGCATGTATAATGATAAGAATATCAACCCACCAGGAAGATGTAACAGTTATAAATATACATATGCCTAACAACAAGAGTTTTGGGACAAGAGTCCCCAAAACAAAGCAAAAACTGTTTGAATTGAAGGGGAAAATGAACAATTAAACAAATAATAATTGGAGATTTCAATAACCCACTTTCAATCATGGATAGAACAATAAGGCAGAAGATAAATGAGGAAATATGACTTGAACAACACTAGATACCACCCAAACATAAAAGATATTTATAGATCACTTCATCCAACAATTGTATAATACACATTCTTCTCAAACACATATGAAACATTCTACAGAATAAATTACATGATAGGTCATAAAATAAGTTCAATAAATTTAAAAGACTAAAATTATACTATGTTCTCCCATCAAAATGGAATAAAATTAGAAATCAAAATAGAAGTAAATTAGGAAAATTCATCAATGTGTAAAAATTTAAACAATGCAGTTCTTAAAAAAAGACAGTGAGTCAAAGAAAAAATCACAGGAGAAATTAGAAAATACTTTGAGATGAATATAAACAAAAATAAAACATACTAAATGTACGCTTAAAGGGAAATTTATAGCTGTAAATGCCTATAGTATAAAAGAAAAAAAAAGATCTTCAATTAATATCCTAACCTTCTTCTTCAAGAAAACAGAAAATAAGAGTAAACTAAACCAAAAGCAATCATAGAGGATGAAATAATAAAGATTAGGGAAAGAATGAATGAAATAAAAAACTGAAAATCAATAAAGAAAATCAATGAAACTAAAAGTTAGTTCTTTGAAAGTATCATCAAAATTGACAATCCTTTAGCTACACAGAACAAGAATAAAAGAGTTAAATTACCATAATCAGAAATGAAAAGGGGTCATTATTACCAGCCTTATAGAAATAAAAATAATTATAAGGAATTGCTAAGAATAATTATATGCCAAAATTTAGATAACTTAGAAGAAATGGACAAATTCCCAGGAAGTATTGTAACTTACTCAAGAAATATAAAATCTGAACAGACATATAAAAAATAGAGATTGGATTATTAATTATTTAAATCCACAGAGAAATGCTCTGGCCCAGAAGATTTTCTTGATAAATTATACCAAACATTTAACAATATAATACAAATCCTTTATAAACTCTTCCAAGAAATAGAATAGGGAACACTTCTCAATGCATTCTATGAGGTCAGTATTACCCTGATACAAAAAATTGGCAAAGACATAACAAGAAAAGAAAACTACAGACCAATACAGTAAGTCCCCTATATACGAACTTGCAAGTTGTGAACTTTCAAAGATGCATACGTGCATTCACATGTCCAATCACGTAAGTTAGTTCACGTGTCTGGTGTTATCTGTAAAAGTTGGGTACCTAGGCTAACTTTGTTGGACTTACTAACAAACTGGACTTATGAACACACTCTTGGAACAGAACTCATTGGTATGTAGGGGACTTACTGTATCTCATTTAAATATACATGCAAAATACTCAACAAAATACCAGCAAACAAAATCAACAACATATAAAAAGAATTAAACACTAGGATCAAGTGTGATTTATCCCAGCATTGCAAATATTGGATTAACATCTGAAAATCAGTCAATATACAACACCATATTTATAGAATAAAAGACAAAAAAATGCTCATCTCAATAGATGTGGTTAAAGTTTTTGATAAAATCCAACACACTTTCATAATAAAACCATTCAGCAAACTGAGAATACATGAGAACTTCCTCAACTTGATAAAGAGAATGCATGAAATTCTACATGTAATATCACTCTTTTTTAAAAAATTTATTTTATTTTTATTTTTGGCTGTGTTGCGTCTTCATTGCTGTCTGCAAGCTTTCTCTAGTTGTGGCGAGCGGGGGCTACTCTTTGTCGCGGTGTGCAGGCTTCTCATTGTGGTGGCTTCTCTGGCTGCAGAGCACAGGCTCTAGGCATATGGGCTTCAGTAGTCGTGGCTCACGGGCTCTAGAGCGCAGGCTCAGTAGTTGTGCCACACGGGCTCTGCGTCATGTGGGTTCTTCCTGGACCAGGGCTCGAACCCATGTCCCCTGCATTGGCAGGCGGATTCTTAACCACTGCACCACCCGGGAAGCCCAGTAGTATCACTCTTAATGAAGAAGCTGAATGCTTTCTTCCTAATATCAGAAACAAGACAAGGATGGCCACTCTTGCCACTTCTATTCAACTTTGTACAGAAGTGTCTAACCATTGCCATTAGGAAAGAAAAAAAATTAAAGTATAAGGTTGAAATAAAGAATAAAAGCTATATTTACAAATGTCATGATCTTGAATATAGAAAATCCTAAGGAATCCACTAAAAAAATATAAAATAAATAAATGAGTTCAGCAATATGGCAGGATATGAGATTAATATGTAAAAGTCAATTGTATTTCTATGCAGTAGCAATAAACAACACAAAATGAAATTAAGAAAACAATTCCATTTATGAGGTATCAAAATAATAAACTTAAGCTTACAAATTTAATAAAAGAAGTATGTACACTGACAACTACAAAATATTATTTTTAAAAATGTATGATCTAAATGGAAAGACATCTCATGTTCATGTGTCAGAAGACTTAATATAGTTTACATGGCAATACTCCCCAAAGTGATTTACAGATATGAAGCAATTCATATAAAACTCCCAACTGCTATTTTTTTTCCCAGAAAGTGACAGATTGTCCTAAAATCTATATGGCAATGTAAGGATCCCAAAATAGCCAAAACAATATTTTAAAAGAATAGAGTTGGAGAAATGTCTGTTTAGGTCTTCTAAATGTACATTTCTCCAAAGAAGACATACAAATGGCCAAAAGACACATGAAAAGATGCTCAACATCGTTAATTATTAGAGAAATGCAAATCAAAACTACAATAAGGTATTACCCCACACCAGTTAGAATGGCCATCATTAAAAAGTCTGCAAATAATAAATGCTGGAGAGGATATGGAGAAAAAGGAACACTTCTACATTGTTGGTGGGAATATGAACTGATGCAGCCACTATGGAGAACAGTATGGAGATTCCTTAAAAAGCTAAAAATAGGGCTTCCCTGGTGGCGCAGTGGTTGGGAGTCCACCTGCCAATGCAGGGAACATGGGTTCGTGCCCCAGTCTGGGAAGATCCCACATGCCGCAGAGCGGCTGGGGCCGTGAGCCATGGCGGCTGAGCCTGCGCGTCCGGAGCCTGTGCTCCGCAATGGGAGAGGCCACAACAGTGAGAGGCCCGTGTATCACACACACATAAAAAAGCTAAAAATAACAGTACCATATAATCCTGCAATCCCACTCCTGGACATATATCCATGGAAAACTCTAATTCAAAAAGATACATGCACCCCAATGTTCATAGAAGCACTATTTACAATAGCTAAGACATGGAAGCAACCTAAGTATTCATCAACAGATGAATGATAAAGAAGATGTGGTATATATACAAATGGAATATTATTCAGCCATAAAAAAGAATAAAATAATGCCATTTGCAGCAACACAGATGGACCTAGAGATTGTCATATTAAGTGAAGTAAGTCAGAGAAAGACAAATATCATATGATATCACTTATATGTGTAATCAAAAAATGATATAAATGAACTTATTTACAAAACAGAAATAGACTCACAGACATAGAAAACAGATTTATGGCTACCAATGGGGATAGTGGCGGGGGGTGGTGGATGTGTGTGGCAGAGATAAATTAGGAGTTTGGGATTACCATATGCACACTACTATATATACAGTAGATAAACAACAAGGACCTACTGTATAGCACAGGGAACTATATTCAATATCTTGTAATAACCTATAATGGAAAAGAGTCTGAAAAAGAATATATATATCAATATATATGAATCAATTGACCAAAAATGTAAGAGTTCATTTCTGGACTCTCAGTTCTATTCCATTTATCTGTATGCCTGTTTTCATGCCAATACCACACTGTCTTAATTTTGTAGAATTGTAGTAAGTTTAAAAATTGGGAAATATAAACCAACTTTAAAATATATATATTATGACATATATAAAATATATATATCATATATATATAAAACAGAATCACTTTGCTGTATACCTGGAACTAACACAACATTGCAAATTAACTATACTTCAATTTAAAAAATAGTTTAGGGGCTTCCCTGGTGGTGCAGTGGTTGAGAGTCCACCTGCCGATGCAGGGGGCATGGGTTCTTGCCTCGGTCTGGGAAGATCCCACGTGCCACGGAGCGGCTGGGCCCGTGGGCCATGGCTGCTGAGCCTGCGTGTCCGGAGCCTGTGCTCCGCAACTGGAGAGGCCACAACAGTGTGAGGCCCATGTACCGCAAAAAAAAAAAAAAAAGTTTAAAAAGAAAATGTATGTAAACATACAATGGAATATTATTTAACCTTAAAAAAGAAGGTAATTCTGTCATTTACAACAACATGGATGAACCTGGAAAGTATTATGCTAAGTGAAATAAACCAGACACTGAAAGGAAAAAATGAATAGAGTTGGACGGTTTAAACTTCCCAATTTTTAAACTTCCTACAAAGCTACAACATCAAGACAGTGTGGTATTGGTGTGAAGATAGGCATATAGATAAATGGAATCAAATTGAGAGTCCAGAAATGAACTCTTACATTTTCAGTCAATTGATAGTTGACAAGATTGCCAAGACAATTCAGTTGCCAAAGAATATTTTTTTTCAACAAATAATTCTGGAACAACTGGATATCCATATGGCAAAATAATGAATTTGGCTCCTACCTCACACCACACACAAAAAATAAGTCAAGCTCAATCACAGAACAAATGTAAGAACTAAACTTATAGAATTCTTAGAAAAAAATAAGGATAAATCTTCATGATTTTAGGTTAGGTAAAGCATCTTAGATATGACACCAAAAGCATAAGTGACAAAAGAAAAAGAAACAAATTGATGCCTTTTTCAAAGGCCACCATCAAGAGCGAGGAAACTCACAGAGTAGAAAAAAATATTTGTAAATCATATATCTGACAAGGGACTTGTATCAAGAGTATATAAAGAACTCTTACAACTTAATAATAAAAGACAACCCAATTGAAAAATGAGAAACATATCTGGACAAACATTTCTCCAAAAAAGATGAAAAAGTGGTCAAAAACCACATGAAAACATCCCTAACATCATTAGTTATAGACTCAAATTAAACCCACAATAATATATTATTTCATACCCACTAGAATGGTCATAATCACAGAGGCAGGAAATAAGTATTGGTGAGAATTTGGAGAAATGGAACCCTCCTACACTACTGATGGGAATGTAAAATGGCCCAAATGCTTTGGAAAACAGTCTGGCAGTTCCTCAAAAAGTTAACCAAGGAGTTACAATGGGGCCTCGCAATTCTACTCGCTCTAGACATATACCCAAGAGAACTAAAATCATATATTTACATAAACACTAGTACATAAATGTTCCTAGCTGCATAATTTGTAATAGTCAAAATGGAAACAACTTAAATATCAATTGGGAATGGATAAATATAACATGGTGTATCCTCACAATGGAATATTATTCAGTAATAAAAAGGAATGGATTGCCAATTCATGCTATACATGGATGAGCCTTGAAAATATTATCCTATTTGAAAGAATCTAGCCACAAAGATCACATATTTTTATGATTACATTTATATGAAATGTCCAAAATTGGCAAATCTATAGCTAGAGAGTAAATTAGTTGCTTTCTACAACTGGGGGTTGGAAGAGAAGATGAGAATGGGAGTGACACTAACACGTGGGGGATTTCTTTTTGGCCTGAAGAAAATGTCCTAAAATTAAATTGCACTGATGGTTGCACAACTTTGTGCATACACTGAAAATCAGTGAACTACATGCTCTAACTTGGTTAATTTTATAGTATATGAATTATATCTTAATAATGTTATTTAAAAAAAACAACCTTTTCCAAACAATAAGAAATTGTTATGTAAAAACTCAGAGGAATAATTTTAAAATACTGAATGTGTTTTTTTTAAATGGACTAAATGAGTAATGAATAGTGTATCATAAATCCTTTGTCAGCCTGAAACCTCATGGTCATCCACTAGTATAATTCAGCAAATTTTATCCCTTAAATTATTTACAAGGAGAGCATTTAGAAATTCAGAAAGTATGCAACTAGACAGAAAATGAGAGCAGCGATTTGACTTAAGAAGAAAGTCCATTTTTTGTTTGGTGTTTGGTATCTTTAGAGAAGAATTTCATGCAAGAAAACTGATTGCTTGTGTGCGTTGCATGTTGCTAAAGGGCTGAGTGGTGAGGTTTTCATACCCATGGCTCTTTCTTTTCAGAAATAAATAGACCCAGATTCCCATTTCCATCATCCTTGTGATGGGAGGTAGCCTTCAGACGATTTCATTGAGTTCAGGACCGTAAAGGACAAAGGGAAGAAAATCTGAAAAATGAAAGCCTTTTTAGCTCCTGAGAATTATTTTCTGTCTACGTTCAGTATTGAGTGTCTAAGAGATAGTGATAAGCCACCAGTGATCCATTTAGAATGGGCAGGCATTGGCCTTAGTATGCATAGATGATTTCCAGCTCAATTTAGTTTCCAGGCTACATTAGAATACTGCATATCTAGGCTTATGATAAATCCCTTCAGCCTTTGTAGTGTTTCCAGAGGAGTTTTCAAAGAACAAGGAATATCAGGGTCAAGTTGATAGTAGCCTCACAATGAGAAGTATAATTGGGACAAACAAGAGGGCATGTAGATACAATCTGAATTTGAAATCAGCTGATTTATATCCCCTGTTTGTGTCATTTAGTCTCTCTCTTCACTCATATGAACTTTGGAACTAGGTTCTGTAAGTTCTTCCTCATACAAAAGATTACAATAATAAATTCATTCAATTTCCATTATGCTAAATGACCCTGAACCCTTTCTGCAACCTTTACTACCAATATACACCTGGGATTCATTCATCGTGTTACTTAATACATTATGAAAATAACTGGGTTACAGACTTTGTATAGAAATCAATTCTATATGCAGATCATTTCTGTGGTGGTAACAGAGCAAGACATGCTTCTAATCCACAGTGCAACAATACACAGAGAAAACTGTTATTGGTCACCAAAAGTGTCTCCACCTATAAATGATGATGAAAATGATAATTTACTGTATGTCATGCCTTATCATAAGCTCTTTATAAGCATGAGTTTATCCTATAATAACCTTAGAAACTAGGATGATACATAAATCAGGAACTGAGACATACAGAGTTTCAGGAAATTGTTCAGGTTACTCAGTATGTCACAAAGCCAGAATTCCAGCTGGAGCAGTTGGGCTTGAGAGCCTGAGACTTTAACCACGGTATCTAGTCCTGTGTAATAAGAACAGATGGTGTCAATTTTGAAAAAAATAATGTTAATCTATTTTTTTAAATATATCAGTTGCAAATAGCTAAAGGTCATTCTATGCTATTGCATTTTCATGGAGTAGTTACAGAGTGATTTATATGACATATATTTAAATTTATACACAGTTTAAAACAAATCAGATTAGGGTAATTAAGTTGCATAGCAGAAACAAATGAAAAAATAATTTCTAGTTTTTAAAGCATTTAATGGAGAGAAGAAATTTAACTTTTATTATGCCTCTCTAGACTGAAGTTTCCTCATCTATAAATGAGAGAGCTGGAAGATTTGACTATATATTAGCTATAAAATTGTTTTTATGATTTACCTCAAGATCCTACATTCATATTCTCTCCTATTTTTCTAAGAGGCTGTTTATTTCTTTTTCTTACACATTTATAATAGCACTTAATATATTAAAAAGTAGAATGAGTTTTTAATAGTATGTGTTAAATATATTTATTTCTCATTTATTATTATTCTTATGATTTATTCTGTGCTCTTTTTCCATTTAAAAATTTAAATAATTTTATATAGTCATATATATCACTTATTTTCTTTAATTTTTCTGGTTTTCCTGTGTTATATTTTGTCAGATGTTTCAAACATAAAATACAAAATAAGTTACCCAGTCTTTTACTTTATGAGTTGAATTTTAAGAACATTTTGATCTTTTATTCATTCAGAATTTTTGATACAAAATGAAAATTAATTATAGATCAACCTCTCCTTCAAGTAACCAGCCAGTTAGTTATCCCAATATCATTTATTAAAGTTTCTACCTCTTTCCAAACTGATTACCTATTAAGGAAATCCAAACTTGATCGTAAATTACATTCCCAAATGAGTTTAGGTCACTTTATAAAGTCTTTCTTCTGTCTCATGGAGCTGCCCATCTATCCCTGCACCAGTAATATACTGAACAATAAATAAATGGAAAGATTCTGACCTTCACTTATGGTAAAAGGGAAACAAATTAAGGTAACAATGAGTTTTTTCATATCTTTCAGATAGACAAAGATTTGTACTTCTAATAATACAAATATTGGTCAGAATGTCAAATTCAGTCACACCAAAAATTTTGGTGGAATTGAAAATTGTTCAACCAGGCAGCATCTGTAAATATTTTAAATGTGCATGCTCTTTAACTTCACACAGTGATTCTCAATGTGTGGTTTGAGGTTCCCTAAGGGTCCTCAAGATATTTTCAGGGGATTTGTGAGGCCAAATGTTTTCATCACAATACTAAGACATCACTTGCCCTTTTTCACTGTGTAAACATTTGTATTGACAGTTTAAAAGCAATGATTGGTAAAACTGCTGTCACTGTAGCCAGAATAAAGGCAGTGGCAACAAATGTTGCAAATAGTCATATTTTTCTCCATCATGCACATAAAGTTACACATATACACACACACACACATACACAGTTTCACTCATGATATCCTGATGAAGCACTAAAAATTATTAATTTTATTAAAAATCTACTAATAGTATACGTTTGTTAAAATATTTTATATGATGAAAAATTAGGTACACATTAAGCACTTCTGTTGCCTACTGAAGTATGATGGTTGAATTAAGGGAAAAGCTCTTATATTAGTTGAACCAGCTCCTTATCTCATGCAACACCATTTTTACTAGAAAGAATGACTGACAGACAAACTATGGTTATTCAGACTTGAATATTGGGGAGATATTTTTTCTAAAATGAACAAAGGGAGTCTGTCACTTCAAGAAAAACAACTGACGCTGTTTGTTGCCAATAATAGAATCTGAGCTTTCAAGCAAAAATTAGAATTTTGAAAAATTATATCCATCACCAAAAACTTGACAGCTTCCCCATACTTAAAGACTTTTATATGGTGATATTAACAAACGTGATGTTTTTTCATATTCTATAACAAAATGTTAACATTTGTGAAAACTTAATAACTCAGGGAACCAATATTTTCAAAATGATCCATGCATGAGTAAAAGGGTCATTCTAAAGGTAAAACACAAATTTTAATGTTACAGTATGAATAATTAATTTGGTTTCAGACTCCACATTGCAACTAATCTTTAAGAAACTTCCACTTGTTGGGACTTCCCTGGCGGTCCAGAGGTTGGGACTTTGCTTTCCAATGCAAGGGGTGTGGGTTCGATCCCTAGTCTGGGAGCTGAGATCCCACATGCCTTGAGGCCAAACAACCAAAACATAAAACAGAAGCAGTGTTGTAACAAATTCAATAAAGACTTTTAAAAAAATGGTCCACATCAAAAAAAAAAAAAAATCTTAAAAAAAAAAAGAAACTTCCACTTGTCAAGTTTTGGTGTAGCATCAAAAAGGAACATCTACAATTTTCTGTAAAAGTTACTAAAATATTCCCCTTTTCTAAGTTTCTATCTGGGTGAAGTCAAACTTTCATCCACTTCACCAACATTACAATACATTGAATACTGAAGCAGATGTCAGAAATCAGCTGTCTTATATTGTCAGACATTAAAAAGACTCAAAATATTTAAATGATGTCACTCTTCTCACTAATTTTCTGTTTTGGAAAATATAGTTATTTTTCATAAACTTATGTTGACATCAGGTTTGTTATTATTTTAAATCAACAAATCAATAAGTATTTTGAAAATTGTCAGTTTTAATCTCTAAAGCAGCAAATATTGATAGACATATCCTACATTTTAGAAAGCTTTGCTCTCCTCAGTATAAAGTATAATAATTGAGAACCACTGACTTTGAAAATCCACTAATAGAAAATCACCTTGAATAAGTGCATAAAATTACTAATGAACTAGTAATTGCTAGATAGTTCACATTCTTTCCTTTTCTCAATGGAAGTTTTCATTGAGGTTATCCTGATCCTACTCCACAGTTCTATATTTGTGCTGGGAGAGATGTTTTGTCTTTTGGTCCATGGTTCACTATATTCAGAAGATAACTTAGAATGTGAGGTCAGTGCATTCCACACACAGGTACACTTTTTTTTTGGAATGGACACATCTATTTGACTTTATTTATAATGCAAGTTGCCGATCCATATCTGGTTAATTAGAGGTAGAAACACATTCATTTTGATTGTCTTCAGGAATACAGTTTCTTTGTGTTTGCTCAATACTTTGCAGTCTGTACCAATGAAATCAAATTATCCTTCTCTATTCACCACTGCAAACTAGCTAACTGCTCATTCCAGCTATACATTCATTATATGACTGCTTCGTGATGGTTATTTCATTTCATATTTTCTGTAAAATAAAAGATGACTATAGCTTCTATTAAAAAAAAATAAATCATAGGAATGTACCTTTTGACCAGTAAAATTTCACTAAACAATCTCATCATATCTCAGTAGAATCTGTCTTCCAATTTCATAGTCTTTTAATCTGAATGAAAACAATAACTTATGGATTAAAAAGTTTTCTGTTTAACTGACAGGAAAAATATTATAAACATAATTTCTGAATAGAGAAAATGAGATGCAAGTAGCAGTGCTTTCTTCACTGCTATAATACTTCATTTTTAAAAGCAAACAGTACTAATCATTTTGATTCCAGTGAATAAAAACTTAAAACTGAATTTATTAATCAATTTGGAAGTCTGAAGCCAAAAGGATCCTTTAACTGTATTGCCTAATAGACAAGTCAATCCTAAAAAGGTAATCACAATGCAAAATTTTGGCCTAATTAAACTGGCTCTCTCTGATACTGTCTTTTTTGTTTGGTTTCAATCTGCCATAACAACCAAGGTTAGAATTACATGTAAACCGAAGTATACATGGTGAAATTGAATACAGAGGATTAAGCATTTAAAAAGTCTGGGTTATAATTCTTATTGCTACACAAGTTCTACTGCATAATTAATTTACAGCAGCCTAAAACTTTTCAGCAACAAAATTATATTTAAAAAAAATACCATTATCCCTTTATGTTACATTAATTGTAATGTAACATATCACAACAACTTAAGCCTTGCATTAACTTAGAAAAGAATAACTTGTCCCTGAAAAACTCTAAAGAGTGATCATATTTCAATCAAAGCTGTCCTGAACTAACTCATAATCAGCAGTGACTACATTTTGTCACTTCTTTGCTCTAACAGGAGTAAAAGTGATGACAATGATTTTGTGAAAAGAAGCTAGAGAACCTGCATCCAATTAGTCATAAAATGGACTTTTAAACAACCACTGGATTTTTAGAACGTTTTTAGTTGTCAAACATCCCTATAGGCAAAACAGCTGAGGAACAAACTGCCTAACTTCCCCAAACTACTTTTGTTCCATAGAATTTGATCCCTTCTAAATCGACAACAGCATACAAACTTAGCTATGAAGAATTCAGTCCTTGTAAATGAAAACAAACATAATAAACCTACAGGGGGTTTAAAAGTAACTTCATTTGAATATTCAAGTGTAATGCTTCTGTAAAAGATTAAAACATACGTTTCAACTTTAACAGATATGTCAATTTGCATTTGTTCTTAACCTGCCACTAATACATAGCTTCACTGGGCTGCCAAAGAACCCAGCTGATCATGGAGAGAGATGAAGGTATCAGTGGAAAAAGAGCATGGATACTACAGCATTTATCCAAACAGTATGACCCGTCTTTGCATCCCTGAAGTAAGAATGGCCACTTTCTCCAATTAATTTGCTCTATACTAAATAAAGCAGCATTGTCTGTGAAGAGTTACTCCATACCTATAACATTTCACTAGTATAGTTACCAATTCAGAAGTTAAAAAAAAAAAAATACAGACCAAATCCATGTATCTGTGATCCTTTGTATCCTAAAATGTAGAAATATTCTTAGTTTTAACCAAGAATTATATTGGAATGAAGTAAAACATCTTTTAGAGTAATTTTGAGTATACTCTTATTTGTTACTACATTTCTACATAAAGTATTTAAGATTGCTTGTGGACATAATTTAATCTATAATATATCATAATGGCAACCATTACAGTGATCCAGAATGAGATTCTGGCTATAGAGCGAGCTTAATTATTAAGCAACACTTTCCTAAAAAGCTTCTGTATTTCTGATTGGTAAGAAAAACAAACAACAAAAAGAGCATCTCTCATTGAAATAACACTGACGTTCAAGCTCAGGCCCCCTTATTTGTGTTCAACATAATTAACTGTCTAGGAAAAAATAATGAAACATTAAGTCACATTAACAAGTTACAGTCATCTTCAAGGAAACTCGATGGGCAGTTCTGGTGTTACAGTTGTGTATCTTGGATCTAACCTAGGGATGAAGTCCTGAAAGTGTTTAGATGCACCAGTACCAAAAACATCAAGGACTTTTCGGTTCATGATGGCAAATCTGCCCTTGGTGAGCCTTAAAAGGAACTTCCAGTAAGATTGTCTCAAGGTATGAACTTCCATGACAGCTGCCTGGAAGCAAATTGCTGTAGAGATGGAATAGATGATAGTGTCTGCATGGGGAAAAAAGGGAACCTTTCCTGCTTCAATGCCTTTGAAATACATTGTCTCTACCAATTTGGAAGCTAAATACATGGAAATTGTGCTTTTATAAAACATCATTGATATTCCCACCAAAAATCCAGCTATAATGGCATGCAGTTCATCATCCAGATTTCTGACCCAGCGCAAGAAGCAACTAGTACCCTTGTATATACTAACAAAAGAGCCCAGAAAAGCTCTGAGCTGGAAGTTTTCTTTATTGTAGAAGAGAGAAAGTAGCCGGAATGGCTGTGTAAACAGATGCCTAAATGCAGAGGGAATCCAGAGGCAGCACTGGATCGAGTATCCCATGCTAAACATTCTGATGAAAACTTTAATGCAACAAGAGATGCAATTATCCTCATAGTGTTTGCAACATCAATGCCTTGGTCCATGCTTACATACTGAAACCACAAGCTTCCTGACTAGAGCAATTATATTCATTCCTCTTGGTTTTTCCTCATGTTTCTCAGTCTTTTGTTCCACTTTTGCATATGCCGCCTCTGGTGCATAAGAATGTGTGGGAATTTCTTCCTTCCCAACAATGAACCTAAGTGTAGAGAATGTAAATCCTTTCAAACAGTCCTTGCACCCACGCACGAACATTTTGCTAAAGGGTAGACTAGTGGTAGAGGCTACCAGTTGTCTCCCAATATCTGTTCTCACTTTCTTCTCGTAATAGACCCCGTGAACTTAAGCTGGGCAAATGGGTTGCCAAAACTATAATATTTTCCAGCTTTTTTTGCAGTTAGGTGTGACCAGGGAAATGTAAGGAAAATGGTAACAAAACTTCTGTGAAGGCTGGAATGTGGACGCAATATCTAGAACTAGAACAGATTATCTTGCACAGCAAGGTAAAAGCCACGTGTTAAAGATGGTAGAGCACAGAAGGAGCTTGGGTCCCTAAGGAGACCAGACTCACCATATTCGTCATAGTCTGCCAATATTTTTTTGAGAGTGAAACAAATTTCTATCTACAAATTTCTATCTTGAGTAAGCAGCTATAATTTGAGATTTCCTGTTACTCATAATTGGACATAATTTTAACTGAGAATGACTCAGCAGTACTGTTAGAGAAATAGGACTCTATTTTATCTGTTTATTTGCTCTCTTTTCCTAGTATAAGTGATTTTGCATTAGCATTATCAATGGAGTTTTTCAAGATAGTAGATTACTATTGAAGGCGAGGGTGGCAACTCAAATTTTCTTGGAATATTTGGTAATCATATTTCTAGAGCACATGTCCATACAAAGCTACTGATATTTTTTAACTGGCGGGAATATTTCAGAACTAATTCACACTCTTATTTGCATACACATACACAATACCTTATTTTGCTTGATTCAGTGAAGCAAAATACTTTTTTATTTATAAGTTAATAATTACTCCAGCAGTAACTAAACTATAATTACTAGCACAGAAAGTTAGCTAGGTACCATGTCTCCACCATAAAACTGTAAAATGTTTGAATTAGAAGATATCTTAGTAAACATCTAATTCAACTCTTTCTTCTTTTTAGATGAAGATGTTCAGAGGTACAAGGTAAAAATTACAAAATCACAAGATTATTTATAAAGCAGTGATACAAAAAAGCACCAATTATTATTCTCTAGCACATTTATTGTAACCAGTAAGAACCACTTTATCAGCTTGGAATATTAAATGAATGACATTTCCTTCCCTTCTTTTTTTTTTTTTTTTTTAAATTACTGAAGATCCTACTGTCTTTGTTAGCAGGAAGGCCATCAGCCTTCTTTTCAATTGCTATAGAACTTCATGATCATACTCAGCTCTCAGATTTTACTTAGATCTCATTACTGGGAGAAGATTAGAGAACCTGATCAACTCACCCACCAGTTTCACATTTTCACATTTTCTCTTTGACACATGGGTTCTTGATTTTACATATAACTTTTCTATTGTCATAAGGATTTCAGTGATACTTAGTTTATCTAAAATCACTGTAAAATTAGTGACAAATCACATTTGAAAATGCAAAATTCATATTTTACTTAGTAAGGTGTAAGAAAGAATTCCATTTACATTTATTTAATGCAAGCATAGTTCTTGGACTCCCCCTTAACAGTAAGATACAAAATAATTTAGATACTGTCTTAAGGCTGACTTTAGGAATCTTTGGAACCTTCTGGGATCTATCTTTTCTAACTTCCCTAAAGGACATCTTTCTAAGAGATTGCTTTACAAAAAAATCTATTTATGCACACAATCCTTTAAGTAGATGGTAGTCATACTTTAATTTAATTCATTATACCACTGCCAATGCATTGATCTTTTGTCTGTTTCTGTGTAAGTTAACTTATTTTGATATTTTATGTCATGAATCACTATAGGAATTTAATTAAATTGATATATTTACTGTGCTATAATTGCCACTAAAGTATTGTAAATGTCAGGCTACTCTGCTCTCATCCCAGATCATGACTGTAAATAAGATGCTGCAATTCAGATTCTGTTCTTTATCAAGAGATGTGTACAAAAAGAAATAATCTATTTTGACCCAAAATCTGGAATTTGAATTTTACCTTTCACATAGAAACGAAAAATAATTCCACAGAATATTTGATAAATTACCTATAATTATTTTTTTCAAATTTTTCTAATGTTCCAATGTTTAATGCTCTTCTGTGTTCATGATCTGATCATTGATAAACTGCCTGTCAGTAGTTGTGCTACTCAGTTTTTTGGACTCTAATTTATTCAGCACTTTTTTGAACATAAGTTAGTTTCATTTCCATTTTCACTAAGAGTATTTTCAAAATCTGATAATTTAGTTTTAAAAGTTTCATACTACATATTATCAATATAAAATTCCTATAAAAATGAAATATCGCATTTAGCAAATTCATCATCTGAACACACAGGAGCTATGATTGTACACCTTGAGGTATTTATCAATGTGGCAGCATAGATACTATATGATGGAATTAACTGGCCAGAGTATTTAAGATAAATAAACTTGCATTTAATAATGGAACACACTATTGATACTTAGACTGAAAAGTAACATGTTACTTTGTATAATAAATATGTTTAAATATTTTGAATGTTTAATATTTTTGTTTATTTAAAGTCATATTAGTTTAAATCAACCACCTATACCAAAGGTCATATTTACTTACCATTATATGCAAAATTAACTTAATTCCTTCCAAAAATAGACTATAAGCAAGCAAGTTGGGCATTAATAAGTGTTAATTTATTGACATATAAAGCTTTAATTAACACTTTAATATCAAAAACTATTTAATATCCTAAAATTTGGGAGCAAATTAATTCAATACTAGATTAATGAATAAACACTTAAATAAATTTTTGGATTTAAAGTTCTATAAAATAGTTGATTTCTTAAATGTAGAAATCTATTTTTTATATTATTCTGAAATTTTTTGGTTATATTTATATACTTCATAGTTTAGAACAGTGTTAGACTTATAGAAAAATCTGAAGATAGTATAGAGAGTTCCTACATAACTCACACCCAATTTCCCCCATTCAAACATTTTCCATTAATATGGTACACAATTAATTAATCAATACTGATCTATTAATATATATCTTAGTATCTTATGTTAGTATGGTCACAATTAGTGAATCGGTATTGAAACATTATTATTAATTCATGTTCGTACTTTATTACTATTCCCTTATTTTTTATCTAATGTCATTTTTCTGTTCCAGGATCCCATCCAGGATATTATGTTACTAGTCATCCTGTCTCTGTATTCACCTCTTGGCTGTTCTCAAACATTCCTTGTTTCGGAGGACCTTGATAGGTTTGAGTAGTACTAACCAGGCATTTTGCATAATATTCCTCAACAGGAATTTAATGTTTTCCTCACGATCAGACTAGTGTTACAAGTTTTGGGAAGAAGACCACAGAGTTAAAGTGCCATTTCCATCACGTTTTATGAAGGGTAAATACTATCAACATGAGCAATCATTGTTAATGTTGACCTTAATCACCTGACTTAGGTAGTATTTGTCAGCTTTCTCCACTGTAAAGTTACTATGCTTCCCTATTTTAATTCTGTACTCTTTGAAAGGAAGTCACTATGCATAGCCTACATTTAAGGAATTGGGAGTTATGCTCCACCTACTTGAGGGTAGAGTATCTATAGAAATTATTCAGAATTTTTCTGCATTGAAAATTTGTCTATTTTTGTTTGCATGTTTGTTCAATCATTTATTCAAATCAGAATGGGAGAAAGCTTAATTTAAATTGATAACATCTAGTACCAATGATAACTATTGAAATGGAGGGAATATTCAAAAATCTTTGTCTTAAAAGGGAATATGATTTTCCATATATGATTTTCTAGCCTATAGTTTGCCAAGGTGACTCTGGTACTATTACATACTAATGATGGTTAAAATAAAATAGTCTTAGGGACTTCTTTGATTCTCTCTTTGATCTTTGAAAAATGCATCTTTACCAGTAAAGGAAGAAAAAAAAATCTATTCTCAGTTCCTCTTCAGAACTCTTTAGGAAAAGCCAGATGGAGAAGGGCAGTTTCACTTGAGTCATTTTTCATTTTCTCATTTTCTAACCTACATATTCAGTTTTCCTCCCTTTTTTAGTAAAACTATATGTTTTCTTTATTTACTCTTTATTTATGGAGCATGTACCATGTGTTCTGTGCTGAGGATAATGAGCAAGTTTGCTATATTTGGTTCCCACATAACATTGATTACAATTAACTTTGCTTCATTTGTAGTTAAATTAAGGAAAGCAATGATTATCATCAAGCAACTATATCAGTCAGGACCACTGCACTTTTTTAAACAATGTGGCCATTAGGAAATACTTCATATTCCTCATTTCTTTATACAATTAAGTGAGGTACCCTGGTTCAAATACTACGCATCTTCCAAGACACCTTAGAAATATTCAGTTCAAGACCCTAGAAGGCCATGGAAATCATAACTGGCCAGTCACAGGATGAAAATCAAGAGAATTTTCTTGGTGATATAAAAACAAACCCCCAAAATTAAGAAAATGGTAATAGGAACATATATATCAATAATTACCTTAAATGTAAATGGATTAAATGCTCCAACCAAAGACACAGACTGGATGAATGGATAAAAAAGCAAGCCCCTTATATACGTTTTCTACAAGAGACCCACTTCAGACCCACGGACATATACAGACTGAAAGTGAGGGGATGGAAAAATATAGTCCATGTAAATGGAAATCAAAAGAAAGCTGGAGTAGCAATTCTCATATCAGACAAAATAGACTTTTTAAAATAAAGACTGTCACAAGAGATAAGGAAGGACACTATGTAATGATCAAGGGATCAATCCAAGAAGAAGATATTACAGTTTTAAATATTTATGCACCCAACACAGGAGCACCTCAATACATAAGGAATATGTTAACAGCCATAAAAGGGGAAATCTATAGTAACACAATAATAGTGGGGGACTTTAACACTCCACTTACACCAATGGATAGGTCATCGAGACAGAAAATTAATAAGGAAACACAAGCCTTAAATGATACATTAGACCAGATAGACTTAATTGATATTTATAGGACATTCCATCCAAAAATAGCAGAGTACACATTCTTCTCAAGTGCACACGTAACATTCTCCCAGATAGATCACATCTTGGGTAACAAATCAAGCCTCAATAAATTTAAGAAAATTTAAATCATATCAAGCATCTTTTCTGACCACAATGTTATGAGATTAGACATCAATTACAGGGGACTTCCCTGGAAGGTCAGTGGTTAAGAGTTCACCTTCCAATGCAGGGAGTGTGGGTTTGATCCCTGGTCAGGGAGATAAGATGCCTGCCTCGGGGCCAAAAAAAAAAAAAGAAAAAAAAACATATAACAGAAGCAGTATTGTAACAAATTCAATAAAACTTTAAAAATTGTCCACATTTTTAAAAATCTTAAAAAAATATAAATCACTCATCCATTAAAATAAATAAAAAAGAAATCAATTACAGGAAAAAAACTGTAAGAAATACAAACACATGGAGGCCAAGCGATATGCTACTAAATACTGAAGAAATCAAAGAGGAAATTAAAAAATCACATAGAAACAAATGACAATGACAACACAACAACTCAAAACCTATGGGATGCAGCAAAAGCAGTTATAAGAGGGAAGTTTATAGCAATAAACTCCTAACTCAAGAAACAAGAAAAATCTCAAATAAACAACCTAACCTACACCTAAAGCAACCAGAGAAAGAAGAACAAACAAAACACAAAGGTAGTAGAATGAAAGAAATCACAAAGATCAGAGCAGAAATAAATGAAATAAAAATGAAAAAAACAATAGCACAGATCAATAAAACTAAAAGCTTGCTCTTTGAGAAGATAAACAAAATTGATAAAACTTTAGACAGACTCATCAAGAAAAAAAGGGAGAGGACTCAAATCAATAAAATTAGAAATGAAAAAGGAGAAGTTACAACTGACACTGCAGAAATACAAAGGACCATGAGAGATTACTACAAACGACTATATGCCAATAAAATGGACAACCTGGAAGACATGGACAAATTTGTAGAAAAGTACAACCTTCCAAGACTGAACCAAGAGAAATAGAAAAAATGAACAGACCAATCACAAGAAATGAAACTGAGACTGTGATTAAAAATCTTCCAACAAACAGAAGCCCAGGACCAGATGGCTTCACAGGCGAATTCTATCAAACATTTAGAGAAGAGCTAACACATATCCTTCTCAAACTCTTCCAAAAAATTACAAAGGGAGGAACACTCCCAAACTCATTCTACATGGCCACCATCAAACTGATGCCAAAACCTGACAAAGGTATCACAAAAAAGTAAATTACAGGCCAATATCACTGATGGACGCAAAAATCCTCAACAAACTGAATTCAGCAAACTGAATCCAACAACACATTAAAAAGATCATACACCATGATCAAGTGGGATTTATCCCAGGGATGCAAGGATTCTTCAATATATGCAAATTAACCAATATGATATACCATATTAACAAAATGAAGAATAAAAACCATATGATCATCTCAATAGACGCAGAAAAAGGTTTCGACAAAATTCACCACCAATGGAGAGACCTTCAAGATGGCGGAGGATTAAGACGTGGTGATCACCTTCCTCCCCACAAATACGTCAGAAATACATCTACAACTCCTACACAACACCTACTGAACGCTGGCAGAAGACCTCAGACTTCACAAAAGGCAAGAAACTCCCCACGTACCCAGAGACCAAAGAATAGGGATGGGACCTGCACCTCTGGGAGAGAGCTGTGAAGGAGGAAGCTTCCACACACTAGGAAGCATCTTCACTGGCGGAGACGGGGGTCAGCAAGGGGGAAGCTGTGGAGCCATGGAGGAGAGCGCAGCAACAAAGGTGCAGAAGGCAAAGCAGAGAGATTCCTGCAGAGAGGATCAGTGCCAACCAGCACTCACCAACCTGAGAGGCTTGTCTGTTAACCTGCCTGAACAGGTGGGGGCTGGGAGTTGAGGCTCAGGCTTCAGAGGTCAGATCCCAGGGAGAGGACTGGGGTTGGCTGTGTGAACACAGCGTGAAGGGGGCTAGTGCACCACAGCTAGCCAGAAGGGAGTCCTGGAAAAAGTCTGGAACTGCCTAAGAGGCAAGAGACCATTGTTTCTGGGTGCACAAGGAGAGGGGATTCAGAGAAGTGCCTAAACAAGCTTCAGAGATGGGCACGAGCCACGGCTATCAGGGCTGACGCCAGAAATGGGTATGAAATGCTTAGGCTGCTGCTGAAACCACCAAGAAGCCTGTGTGTGAGCACAGGTCACTATCCACACCACCCCTCCCAGGAGCCTGTACAGCCCACCACTGCCAGGGTTCCATGATCCAGGGACAACTTCCCCAGGAGAAAATATGGTGCACCTCAGGCTGTTGCAACGTCACACTAGCCTCTGACGCCGCAGGCTCGCCCCACATTCCATACCCGCCCTCCCCCAGGCTTGAGTGAGCCAGAGCTCCCTAATCAGCTGCTCCTTCAACCCCGTCTTGTCTGAGCGAGGAACAGATGCCCTCAGGGGACCTACATGCAGAGGCGGGGCCGAATCCAAAGCTGAACCCCAGAAGCTGTGCGAACAAAGAAGAGAAAGGGAAATCTCTCCCAGCAGCCTCAGGAGCAGCGGATTAAAGCTCCACAATCAACAGAATGTACCCTGCATCTGTGGAATACCTGAATAGACAACGAACCATCCCAAAACTGAGGTAGTGGATTTTGGGAGGAACTGTAGACTTGGGGTTTGCTTTCTGCATCTAATTTTTTTCTGGTTTTATGCTTATCTTAGTTTAGTATTTAGAGATTATTATCATTGGTAGATTTGTTTATTAATTTGGTTGCTCTCTTCCTCTTCTTTTTTATATACGTATATATATTTTTTTCCTTTTTTCTCTTTTTGTGAGTGTGTATGTGTGTGCTTCTTTGTGTGATTTTGTCTCTACAGCTTTGCTTTTACAATTTGTCCTAGGGTTCCGTCTGTCCAGTTGTTTTTTGTTTGTTTGTTTGTTTAGTATAGTTTTTAGTGCTTGTTATCATTGGTGAATTTGTTTTTTTGGTTTGCTTGCTCTCTTCTTTCCTTCTTTCCTTTTTTTAATTACCTTCTAATTTTTTTATTTTTAATAACTTTTTAAATTTTTTAATAGCTTTCTTTTCCTTTCTTTCCTTCTTTCCTTCCTTCCTTTCTTCCTTCCTTCCTTCTTTCCCTTTTTTTCTCCCTTTTCTTCAGAGCCAGGTGGCTGACAGGATCTTGGTGCTCTGGCCAGGTGTCACACCTGTGCTTCTGAGGCAGCAAAGCCGAGTTCAGGACATTGGTCCACCAGAGACCTCCCAGCTCCACATAATATAAAATGGGAAAACATCTCCAGAGACCTCCATCTCAGTGGTAAGACCCAGCTCCACGCCATGACCAGCAAGCTCAGTGCTGGACACCCTATGCCAAACAACTAGCAAGATAGGAACACAACCCCACCCATCAGCAGAGGGGCTGCCTAAAATCAAAACAAGGTCACAAACACCCCAAACCCCACCACCGGATACAGTCCTGCCTACCAGAAAGACAAGATCCAGCCTAAACGCCAGAACACAGGCACCAGTCTCCTCCACCAGGAAACCTACACAACCCTCTGAACCAACTTTAGCCACTGGGGACAGACACCAAAAACAACGGGAACTACGAATCTGCAACCTGTGAAAAGGAGACCCCAAACACAGTAAGTTAAGCAAAATGAGAAGACAGAGAAACACACAGCAGATTAAGGAGCAAGGTAAAAACCCAACAGACCAAACAAATGCAGGGAAATAGGCAGTCCACTTGAAAAGGAATTCAGAGTAATGATAGTAAAAATGATCCAAAATCTTGGAAGTAGAATGCAGAAAATAAAAGAAATGTTTAACAAGTACCTAGAAGGACTAAAGGGCAAACAAACAATGATGAACAGCACAATAAATGAAATTTAAAATTCTCCAGAAGGAATCAATAGCAGAAAAAAAGAGGCAGAAGAACAGAAAAGTGACCAGGAAGATAAAATTGTGGAAATAACTACCACAGAGAGGAATAAAGAAAAAAGAATGAAAAGAATTGAAGACTATCTAAGAGACCTCTGAGACAACATTAAACCCACCAACATTTGTATTACAAGGGTCCCAGAAGAAGAAGAAAAAAAGAAAGGGACTGAGAAAATATTTGAAGAGATTATAGTTCAAAACTTCCTTAATAGAGGAAAGGAAATAGTCAATCAAGTCCAGGAAGGGCAGAGTCCCATACAGGATAAATCCAAGGAGAAACAGGCCAAAACACATTAATCAAACTATCAAAAATTAAATACAAAGAAAAATATTAAAAGCAGCAAGAGAAAAACAATAAATAACATACAAGGGGATCCCCATAAGGTTAACAGCTGATCTTTCAGCAGAAACTGCAAACCAAAAGGGAGTGGCAGGACATATTTAAAGTGATGAAAGGGAAAAACCTACAATGAATATTACTCTACCCAGCAAGGATTTCATTCATATTGGATGGAGAATTTAAAACTTTTACACACAAGCAAAAGCTAAGAGAATTCAGCAACACCAAACCAGCTTTACAACAAATGCTAAAGGAATGTCTCTAGGCAGGAAACACAAGAGAAGGAAAAGAACCTACAATAACAAACCCAAAACAATTAAGAAAATGGTAATAGGAACATACATATCGATAATTACCTTAAATGTAAATGGATTATATGCTCCAACCAAAAGACACAGACTGGCTGAATGGATTCAAAAACAAGACCCATATATATGCTGTCTACAAAAGACCCACTTCAGACCTAGAGACACATACAGACTGAAAGTGAGGGGATGGAAAAAGATATTCCATGCAGATGGAAATCAAAAGAAAGCTGGAGTAGCAATTCTCATATCAGACAAAACAGACTTTAAAATGAAGACGATTACAAGAGATAAAGAAGGACACTACATAATGATCAAGGGATCAATCCAAGAAAAAGATATAGGGCTTTCCTGGTGGCTCAGGGGTTGAGAGTCCGCCTGCCGATGCAGAGGGCACGGGTTCGTGCCCCGGTCTGGGAAGATCCCACATGCTGTGGAGCGACTGGGCCCATGAGCCGTGGCCACTGAGCCTGCGCGTCCGGAGCTTGTGCTCTGCGATGGGAGAGGTCACAACAGTGAGAGGTCCGTGTAACGCAAAAAAAAAAAAGACCTTCACCAAGAAAAAGATATAAAAATGGTAAATATTTATGTACCAAACATAGGAGCACCAAAATACATAAGGCAAATGCTAACAACCATAGAAGGGGAAATCAACACTAACACAATAATAGGGCAGTTTAACATGCCACTTTCACCAATGGACAGACCAACCAAAATGAAAATAAATAAGGAAACACAAGCTTTAAATGACACATTAAACATGGACTTAATTGATATTTGTAGGACATTCAACCAAAAACAACAGAACATACTTTCTTCTCAAGAGTTCATGGAACATTCTCCAGGATAGATCATATCTTGGGTGACAAATCAAGCCTTGGTAAATTTAAGAAAATTGGAATCATATCACATATCTTTTCTGACCATGCTATGAGACTAGATATCAATTACAGGAAAAAGTCTATAAAAAATAAAAACACAGGGAGGCTAAACAATACACTACCAAATAACCAAGAGATCACTGAAGAAATCAACAGGAAATCAAAAAATACCTAGAAACAAATAACAATGAAAACACGACGACCCAAAACCTATGGGATGCAGCAAAAGCAGTTCTAAGAGGGAATTTTAGAGCAATACAATCCTACCTCAAGAAACAAGAAAAATCACAAATAAACAACCTAACCTTACACCTAAAGCAGCTAGAGAAAGAACAAACAAAACCCAAAGTTAGAAGAATGAAAGAAATCATAAAGATCAGAGCAGAAATAAATGAAATAGAAATGAAGAAAACAATAGCAAAGATCAATAAAACTAAAAGCTGGTTCTTTGAGAAGATAAACAAAATTGATAAACCTTTAGACAGACTCGTCAAGAAAAAAATGGAGAAGACTCAAATTAATAGAATTAGAAATGAAATAGGAGAAGTAAAAACTGACACTGTAGAAATACAAAAGATACTGAGAGATTACTACAAGCAACTATATGCCAATACAATGGACAACCTGGAAAAAATGGACAAATTCTTAGAAAAGCACAACCTTCTGAGACTGAACCAGGAAGAAACAGAAAATATAAACAGACCAATCACAAAAAAATGAAATTGAGACTGTGATTAAAAATCATCCAACAAACAAAAGCCCAGGACCAGATGGCTTCACAGGCGATTTCTATCAAACACTTAGAGAAGAGCTAACACCTATCCTTCTCAAACTCTTCCACAATATAGCTGAGGGAGGACCACTCCCAAACTCATTCTATGAGGCCACCATCACCCAGATACCAAAACCAGACAAAGATGTCACAAAGAAAGAAAACTACAGGCCAATATCATTGATGAACACAGATGCAAAAATCCTCAACAAAATACTAGCAAACAGAATCCAACAGCACATGAAAAGGATCATACACCATCATCAATTGGGGTTTATCTCAGGAATGCAAGGATTCTTCAATATATGCATAACAATCAATGTGATACACCATATTAACAAATTGAAGGAGAAAAAACATGTGATCATCTCAATAAACGCAGAAGAAGCTTTCAACAAAATTCAACACCCATTTATGATAAAAACCCTCCAAAAAGTAAGCAAAGAGGGAACTTACCTCAACATAATAAAGGCCATATATGACAAACCCACAGCCAACATTGTTCTCAATGGTGAAAAACTGAAACCATTTCCACTAAGATCAGGAACAAGACAAGCTTGCCCACTCTCACCACTATTATTCAACATAGTTTTGGAAGTTTTAGCCCCAGCAATCAGAGAAGAAAAAGCAATAAAAGGAATCCAAACAGGAAGAGAAGAAGTAAGCCTGTCACTCTTTGCAGATGACATAATACTATACATACAGAATCCTAAAGATACTACCAGAAAACTACTAGAGCTAAACAATGAATCTGGTAAAGTAGTAGGATACAAAATTAATGCACAGAAATCTCTTGCATTCCTATACACTAATGATGACAAATCTGAAAGAGAAATTAAGGAAACACTCCCATTTACCATTGCAACAAAGAGAATAAAATATCTAGGAATAAACCTACCTAAGGAGACAAAAGACCTGTATGCAGAAAACTATAAGACACTGATGAAAGTTGACTTTCTAGCTACAATCCACAGATTCAGTGCAATCACTATCAAACTACCAATGGCATTTTTCACAGACCATTTACCAATGGTCTTTTGTGTTCATGGAAACACAAAAGATTTGAATAGCCAAAGCAATCTTGAGAAAGAAAAACAGAGCTGGAGGAATCAGGCTCCCTGACTTTAGACTATACTACAAAGCTACAGTAACTAAGACAGTATGGTACTGACCCCAAAACAGAAATATGGCTCAATAGAACACAATAGAAAGCCATGAGATAAACCCATGCACATATGGTCACCTTATTTTTGATAAAGGATGCAAGAATATACAATGGAGAAAAGACAGCCTCTTCAATAAGTGGTCCTGGGAAAACTGGACAGTTACATGTAAAAGAAGGAAATTAGAATACTCCCTAAAACCATACACTAAAATAAACTCAAAATTGATTAAAGATATAAATGTAAGGCCAGACACTATAAAACTCTGAGAGGAAAACATAGGAAGAACACTCTATGACATAAATCACAGTACAATCCTTTTTGACCCACCTCCTAGAGAAATGGAAATAAAAACAAAAATAAACAAATGGGACCTAATGAAACTTCAAAGCTTTTGCACAGCAAAGGAAATCATAAACAAGGTTAAAAGACAACCCTCAGAATGGGAGAAAATATTTTCAAATGAAGCAACTGACAAAGGATTAATCTCTAAAATATACAAGCAGTCCATGCAGCTCAATATGAAAAAAAAAACCCAACCCAATCCAAAAATGGGCAGAAGACCTAAATAGACATTTCTCCAAAGAAAATATACAGATTGACAACAAACAAATGAAAGTATGCTCAACATCACTAATCATTAGAGAAATGTAAATCAAAACTACAATGAGGTATCACCTCAGACCAGTAATAGCCATGATCAAAAAAATCTACAAACAGTAAACGCTGGAGATGGTGTGAAGAAAAGAGAACCCGCTTGCACTGTTGGTGGTAATGAAAATTGATACAGGCACTATGGAGAACAGTATGGAAGTTCCTAAAAAACTAAATATAAAACTAACTACCATATGACCCAGCAATCCCACTACTGGGCATATACCCTGAGAAAACCATAATTCAGAAAGAGTCATGTATCACAATGTTCATTGCAGCTCTATTTACAATAGCCAGGACATGGAAGCAACCCAAGTGTCCATCGACAGATGAATGTATAAAGAAGATGTGGCACATATATACAATGGTATATTACCCAGCCATAAAAAGAAATGACATTGAGTTATTTGTAGTGATGGACCTAGAGTCTGTTCATACAGAGTGAAGTAAGTCAGAAAGAGAAAAACAAATACCGTATGCTAACACATATATATGGAATCCTAAAAAAACAAACAAACAAAAAACAGGAACCTAGGGGCAGGACGGGAATAAAGATGCAGACGTAGAGAATGGACTTGAGGACACAGGGAGGGGGTAGGGTAAGCTGAGACAAAGTGAGAGAGTGACATGGACTTATATACACTACCAAATGTAAAATAGATAGCCACATAGCACAGGGAGATCAGCTCGGTTCTTTGTGACCACCTTGAGGGGTAGAATAGGGAGGGTGGGAGGGTGACACAAGAGGGAAGAGATATGTATATGTATACTGATTCACTTTGTTATAGAGCAGAAGGTAACACACCATTGTAAAGCAATTATGCTCCAATAAAGATGTTAAAAAAAAATTCTGCACCCATTTATGATAAAAACTCTCCAGAAAGTGGGTATAGAGGGAACCTACCTCAACATAATAAAGGTTGTATATGACAGGAACAAGACAAGGGTGCCCACACATATGTGGAATCTAAAAAAATTTGTATAGACTATCTTATTTACCAGGCAGAAACAGAGACACAGACATAGATAACAAACGTATGGATACCAAGGGGGAAAGGCAGGTGGGATGAATTGGGAGATTGGGATTGACATATATTCACTGTTGACACTATGTATAAAATAGATAACTAATGAGAACTTACTGTATACTACAGGGAACTCTACTCAGTGCTCTGTGGTGACCTAAATGAGAAGGAAATCCAAAAAAGAGGGTATATATGTGTACATATAGCCAATTCACTCTGCTGTACAGTATAAACTAGTATAATATCGTAAAGCAACTATACTCGAATTAAAAAAAAAGTGAATTTTCTTGGTGAGGCACTGATATTCCAATACTCTGCAAGTGTAAGAGAGTGGTATTGACCCCAACTTCTGTATTATTTGCACATATAAAAGATGAACATATATATGTAATGGAAAGATAATGCAACATTCTGATTAGCTTGTACCATGTATATATATATTTGCCACCCTCAAGAAAAATGGAAACCATAACTATGATTGCACACGTTTACTATCAGAGACCCCGTTTTTTTATATAGCAATTCAATTAAAATTTTCTATACATTAAAAAACAACTTCTTTTAAAAAATGAATTAAGAGGCTGCTGAATCCTGGCCAAAAAACTGCTTTTACATTAAGAATTAATGTTCACTACTATTTAACTGTGTTTACAAAACCATGCTGTGACATACGGTCATTAATGTCAACTTACACTTCCAAGAATCCTCATCCAAAATTGTTATAAAAATGAAAAAATGCAGTGAATTTTGCCTACACTTTTAAAGCAGCTCTTTTGCCCCTTTCCGGTTTGCCATTTCTGTCCCCCTCTGACGTTGAAAGAACCGAATTACAGAAATGAGATCACTAGGCAGTTTAAATAACTCTGATTTATACTCTCCTGAATGCACACCATGCCTTGCTTAACCTGTTGACTCTTTTTCTAGATACAATAAATAAGAATGAAGAACTAAGTAGTTAAAGAATGGCTAAGCTCTCTACCTGCCACAGCCCCCTTAGTGATCATGCAGGCAAGATAACATCTGAAGACAGAGCCAGCCAGTCCACAGGCAATGCAGAATGATGCAGACCCCAACCTCCTACCTCAGTGATTCACTGATATTCTCCCCCTCCCCCATTTTTCCCTTTAAAAACTGTCATGGCTGAGTAGAATCTTTGGAGTTAGTCTTGGGACATGATTCTACCTTCTCCCCCAGATTGCTGGCTTTTCTGATTAAAGCACCTTTCCTTTCTATTGACACTTTCCTCTTGAATTATTGGCTTTTGATCAGTGAGCAGCCAAACCCGAGTTCAGTAACAACTTCAATGCAGTGAACTTTGCCTACACTTCAGTGTTCAAAAACTAGTCATCAACCATTGGGTGGACCAATCTACAGCAAATTGAAAGAACAGAGAAAACTTTAAATGTAACGAAACTCCAGAAATATACCACTTGAGCAAAATATTTGTGAATCAAAATTTTCTTCACTGTATGTGTTGAAGCCCAAATTATTGCTTCCTAATATACTACTGTAGATGAATATACTGTTCAGAACTGTTTTCTCTCAGGGTCATATGGTAGCTCTATTTGTAGTTTTTTAAGGAACATCCATATTGCTCTCCATAGTAGCTGCACCAATTTACATTCCCATCTACAGTGTAGGAGGGTTCCCTTCTCTCCACACCCTCTCCAGCACTTATTGTTTGTGGATTTTTTGATGATAGCCATTTTGACTAGTGTGAGGTAATATCTCATTGTGGTTTTGATTTGCATTTCTCTAATCATTAGCAAAGTTGAACATCTTTTCGTGTGCCTCTTGGCCATCTGTATGTCTTCCTTGGAAAAATGTCTATTTAGGTCTTCTGCCCATTTTTTGATTGGGTTGTTTGTTTTGATGATATTAAGTCACATGAGCTGTTTGTAGATTTTGGAGACTAATCCCGTGTTGGTCACATCATTTGCAAATATTTTCTCCCATTCTATGTTGTCTTTTTGTTTTGTTTATGGTTTCCTTTGCTGTGCAAAAGCTTTTGAGTTTAATTAGGTCCCATTTGTTTATGTTTGGTTTTATTTCCATTACTCTGGGATACAGATCAGAAAAGATATTGCTGCAATTTATGTCAAAGAGTGTTCTGCTTATGTATTCCTCTAGGAGTCTTATAGTGTCTGGTCTCACATTTAGGTCTTTAATCTATTTTCATCTTATTTTTGTGTATGGTGTTAAAGAATGATCTAATTTCATTTTTTTTTTTTTACATGTAACTGTCCACTTTTCCCAGCACCATTTGTTGCAGACATTGTCTTTCCACCATTGTATAGTCTTGCTTCCTTTGTCATAGATTAATTGACCATAGATGCATGGGTTTATTTCTGGGGTTTCTATCCTGTTCCATTGATCTATAGTTCTATTTTTGTGCCAATACCACACTGTTTTGATGACTATAGCTTTGTAGTATAGTCTGAAGTCAGGGAGCCCAGTTCTTCCAGCTCCATTTTTCTTTCTCAAGATTGCTTTGGCTATTCGGGCTCTTTTGTTTTTCCATACTACCATATGACCCTGCAATCCCACTCCTGGCATATATCCAGAGAAAAACATGGTCCGAAAGGATACATGCCAATGTTCATTGCAGCACTGTTTACAATAGCCAAAACATGGAAGCAACCTAAATGTCCATCGACAGAGGAATGGATAAAGAAGATGTACATGTATACAATGGAATATTACTCAGCCATAAAAAAATAACGAAATAATGCCATCTGCAGCAACATGGGTGGACTTAGAGATTGTCACACTGAGTGAAGTAAGTCAGACAGAGAAAGAGAAATATCGTATGATATCACTTTTATGTGGAATCAAAAAGAAATCATAGAAATGAGTATTTACAAAACAGAAATGGACTCACAGACTTAGAGAATGAACTTATAGTTACGGGGGGGGAAGGGTGGAGGGAAGGGGTAGTTAGGGAGTTTGGGATTGACATGTACATACTGCCATATTTAAAAAGGATAACCAACAAGGACATACTGTATAGCACAGGGAACTCTGCTCAATGTTATGTGGCAGCCTGGGTGGGAGGGGAGCCTGAGGGAAAAAGGATACATGTATATGTATGGCTGAGTCGCTTTGCTGTGCACCTGAAACTATCACAGCATTGTTAATCGGCTATACTCTAATATAAAATAAAAAGTTAAAAAAAAAAAAGAACCGTTTTCTCCCATTTTACTATATTTGATCATCTTTTAAACCTTGTGTGATTCAAACATGTGTCTCTTTTAATTGTAGTACCAAGGCCTCTATGTGTCAGTTTCTTCTGAAAAATACTTTGTTAGGATCTTAGGTAAAGAAAATACAAAAACATACTAAAAACATTTGATATTTGAAGAATTAGGCTGAATTGCATAGAATATCAAATGGGGAAGGAAAAACTGTACCTAATATCCATGTAATCATTGAGAAACAACTGTGGGTGGATACAAAAATCATAGGTTCTTGTTTCTATTACCAAGCTCTGTAACTAAATAATCATATATTTCCTTTTACAGTAGTGTGTTTTTAAAGATGAATGAGGTGACAATAACAAATATTTACATAGCCTGAAGCTATCTATGTTTAAATAAAGCTTTCCTAAATATACATACTGTTTTACAAGCATGCACATAGGTTAATTTAGAAGAGAAAAAGCAGTCTTGAATCAGAATATGATTAACTAAAAATGTAATATCTGTCTATCTATCCATCTAAATGCTGATAGTCATTTCATCTTACAACTTCTATATAGTGTTTCCCTAATTATAGCTGCAAAGAGATAATTTACTCAGCAAACAAAGACTATAATTCTATGGGACAGAATAGAGTCAGCAGGTTGATGTCTGTGAATTATGCAAATAAAGGACTAGAAAACAACCAGGTCCTAATAGGCAACTCCCATTCAGATGGAAAAGGAGAGTGGGGGAAAGACTCTTCTCAGATAATTAGTAAAGTTGGGAGGGCACTTATTCCCAGGGTGCATCTCAGGGAGGACTAGTTTGTTTTGGCTTGCCTCCTCAAGCGGAAATTTAAGTGTGAATTAAAAACTGCCATGCTGAGTTTGAGAAGCAGCTCTTTCTCTTTGCCAAAGAACAACATTGGATAGAGGGCAACATGTCACTGATTTTGAAGCTCCATTGCATGTTTTATACCCTTATGGTGAATAGTAAGTAGTTTAAAGCTGTTTAGGACAGAAACTGTGAATAATGTTAATAAATAGAGTGTTTGCACTGCGGCTCCTTTAACTTGACAGAATGTTGCCACCTGCTCCTTAATGTTTTCAATGAACATGAAAATAAAGTCCTTATTAAGGAATAAAAAGAGCAAATTTATCCTCTAAGGAAACATTGGCACATATGTAAAGCTTATTGTGCATATGACAAATTTCTTTCTAAATTAGCTAATATATGTAAGGTTCATAGCATTTTAGAGATTTGAAAGTTTTCATGCTAATAAAATCTTTATGGCAAGTGCTATGTTTCATACTAAAATTTGACAAAATAAAATGCAGTAGGGTTATTAGAAAACAGGGTAGTTCAATGTGAATAAATAGTCTGGATAATAAGGATAGGTAAGCCACACTCTTAGCAGTACATGCCTACACAAAATATGCAGTAAACTCAATTTACAGACCAGGTGACATTTAAATTTTCCACTGATGACCTGTATAATGCAATAAGAGCAATGCTTAGTGAGTTCCTGGAATCACTGAATAAAAATCATGACTAAACTTTTGGAATGACAGATTCAAAATCTAAATGACATGTGTGAAAGGTAAGAGACAAACAATGTTTTTTTTTTTTTTTGGTAAAGGTTTGTGAGAAAAATCAAGCTTTCAACATAGGACAGGAGGGAAAGAGAAGAAGCGGAAGATAAGGGAAAATATAAGTACCATTTGGAGCACTTAACAGGTGTCAAGCAATAAACATTTTATGATGTTATTTCCAATCCTCACAACAGCACTACAAGGCAAGTGTGATACTCCCCTTTTCTACAGAGTAGTAAAGAATGACTGAGAAAGGAACATAACTCACTCAAGATGACACAGCCAGAAATGACAAGAGTCAACCTCAGTTGGGTCTGACCTCAGGTATATTTGAGAGTTCAGTTAACTCTGCTCTGATGAGAATTCAGTTCTTTTTCCTCAGTTAGCCTAATTCAGTGAACAAATAATCATTCAGTGTCAAAATAGTGAAACTGTGTTTCTACTATCTTTAGATCTGTCAGAATTTGTTTTTTGATTTTTTTTTGTAGAGCCCTTGGTTCAAATCTCAACAATTCAAAAAGATATAGCAAAATACATACAGGATCAAGAAGAATATCAAAAGATAATGTGAAGACTGACAAAGGATTTTTGAAGATAAATTTAAATCACCAAAAAATGTCACTTCCACAAGAACTGACTGAGTTCATAATGTATTGATACTTTCATACTGGTAGTAAACTCTGATGATTTGGTTCCAAATTTTGTGATATTCCACATGATTTCTACAGCCTTACGTGTAAGGGAAGCTGTAGGATTTTACAAGGTATCAGTGAAAGAAAAAGCTCTCCAGTTCCTGGAACCCAGATTACCTCAAGGAAGTAACAAGCTGTGCACTCAGCAGCACTGCAGTCCACATGGATGGTGATGGAGAAGTTCTCTGGGTACTATTGGAAAGTTACTCTAAGTCTCTAATGGAAGCAAATTATATATTTTCTAAAGTGACAGTATCACTCTAGCAATTTGCAAATAAAGTGTTCCGGTGAAATCTAATAGCTCAAACTCACTAGAACCATTATTAAAATAATTGCTTCCTCCTACTTTTTTCTTTTTTTTTTTTTTGTCTAAGTCCTACTTTGTGTGGCAGTCGGCTTTTAAAAAGAAGGTAACTTAAACTATAGCAGGACACAGAAACTACATAGGCAATATTCTCTCTCTTCTATAATTCTAATATATGACTGCTGATAGCACTGCAGTCTGGAAAGCTGACTTCTAATAGAACATTTGTGGATAACTGAACTCTTGCTCATTGTTCAAAAGGTCATGAGGTTTGAGTGGGCTCTTTTTCTTTTGGTAAATTATTCAGTTTGAGTATTTATTGGCCTGTCAAAAGGAAAGTATTGTATGAACTCTTTGTTGCTCTTCACCATTTTCTAATTTGATTGTGTTCTATTCTGTGCATAAAAGTCGGTGGAAAATTTCCATCTCTCTTTCTCAAATTCCAGTACAGAGACCTCTCATCTTTGCTCTTTGCTATACAGATCAGCCTCATGGATCAAATAGACACAAATTAAGTCAATGAGAAAGAATTATAATACTGATTGAATGGAGAGTTTTGATTGATCAGATCATTGTTTTTATTAATATTTGGGAGCATTCCCTAAAAGGGATCTACAATAGGAAGAGTGCGGCTGATTTTTAAGGAATCGCTAGTACTAGATTATCTGTAGTCATTTACAACAGAATGGCAAAATCTGTATTTCCCACCCATGATTCTACCAAAATAGTGTCTGCATAATATCAACATGCTTTACTATAGTTAATACAGCAATAAGCCCCAATTCTGAAGAAAGTTTGGGTGCAAACTGGGCAGTTCCATTACTCCTACATGGTCTTACTGTCCAAACCTGCTGGCCCTTCATTACTATTTTCTATATCTAATGCTGGCTGAAGGATAACTACTTGTCAAAAGTGAGAGGATCATGAGAAAACAGAGGGTGGCTGACATTGCAAAAATATATTCCACGTGAAGGTCTTTCTTCTGACCACTGCAATTCTTACACTTAGCTATCTATATAAAACTGAAGATTTTAAAAATTCCTTTCAGATGAGGTAGACTCTTCAACTTTTTGTCTTTTTTCTCAGTGAACAGTTCTCTCTTCCTATGGACCAGAAATGTCCATTTATTGATCACCTTGGGTATACCTGGAGCTAAGTTAGATGTTATTGTACTTCTTTGTTTAACTTTTACAACAGTCATTTGGGCCAGCCTTATTACAGATGAAGAAGTGGACACACAGAGAGTTAAGTCACTTTCTCAAGGTACCATTTTTCAAAGGTGACAGTGCCATGATTTGAACCCAGATGTAAATGCCACTGAAGTCCAGACTTTATTTCCATGTCACATAAAAACAGGGCTGCCTTCAGACCAAGTGATGCTGATCAGAAATCGTTAGGTTCTAAAGGGCCCGTCATTACATGAGATGCTGCTGACTCAATTCATCCAATAGATATTGACTTCTGTGATAACACAAAGGTCACCAATATGCAAGCCTATCTGTTACATATTTCCACCTCATTTTCCTTGCCTCTGGTTTAGTCCTAATGTCTCTCTCCTTGTCTATATCTACCAGTTTGATTCAGTTCCCGACTTCCTTCCAGCTTTGCCTCTCAGGTTCTGTTAGTCTTGAGCCCTTAGCTTCCTGGATTCCTCTTCATTAACTGGGTAGACTAGTCACGAATAGCTGTGAACTCATAACGACTTGCTCCCACATTGCGTTGGCATTTCAAATGCTGGCTTTGACTCATCAAGGCCTAAAACTTACCAATCAACAGAAAACTTCCTTCCGGACTCTAGACAAGCCTCAGTCGGTGAAATTGCAGTTCACAGCAGTGTGTTTCTTGACTAATGGTTGACAGTATTTTACTATAAAATCCTCAAGACACAATGTTATGCTTTAGTTCACCTGAAAACCAGCCTTGATGGTGGAAAAATATGTTTTGAACAGTTGTAATTTTGTTCCTAGATTTTATTTCTATTGAGGACTTGTATCTTTCCCTTGCTACTTCTAAATTTTGAAACTCTGCACTGATATGTCCTATGGGCTTTCTGACTCTGACTTGGTTTACTAATCCTCACCTGTTCTCCTGACACACCTGGCTTGGACTAAGCAATATAATTTTCATTTCTGCTGAGTCTATTGCTGTGTAACAAAGTACCTCAACAATTAGACTCTTAAAAGCAATCATGTCGTTTTTCTTGTGCTTTTGTACATTAAGAATCTGGGCAGATTTTGTCTAGTGATCCCACTGATCCTTCAAGACACTGTTGTGGTTTTCAGCTGGCAAACGGGCTATCTGGAGGGTCCAAGATGGCCTTCGCTCACATACCTGTTGTCTTTGCAGGTCTGGCTGAAGGTTGAGCCAGCTGGGACTGGTAACCAGAGTGCTTGCCCGTACAGTCTCTAGCAGGGGACTCTCAGTGTATTTGAACTTCTTAACTGGAGAATCACAACTCCTGGAGAAAATGTTCCAAGAGACACAAAGCAAAACCTGCCTGTTTCTTACGTCTTGGGCCCTGACACTCTACAGCATCATTTCTGCTGCTCTCTATTGGTCAGAGCAGTCATAAGCCCACCAGATTCAAGGGGAAGGAACACAGATCCTACTTCTCAATGGTAGGAATTATGCTACAGCAAAATGAAAACATTATGCTAAGTGAAAGAAGACAGACACAATAGAGCACATATTGTATGATTTATATGACATGTCCAGAATAGGCAGAGACAGAAAGCAGACTTGTACTTTCCAGAGGATGAAAAGAAATCAGGAGTGACTGATGGGTATGGGTTATCTCTTTGGGATGATAAAAATATTTTGGAATTAGATAGTGGTAATGGCTGCACAATTCTGTGAACATACTAAAAACCACTGAATTGTACACTTTTAAAAGGATGAATTTTATGGTATGTGACTTGTATTTCAATTTTTTTAAACTAGCACTTTCTCACAAATTATCAGATTAAATTTCACTAATATCTGCTCTGTTTTTTATATGTTAGATTGGCAGACATGTCAATTTTTAAAAATAAGTGTAATTCTAAGGTTCTAAGCATTTCCTTTATATACTTAACCTCCTTCCTTTCTTATCTCATTCCACAGATATGCACACTATCCTTTACCTTTATAGAGTATCATAAAGATTAAGATATTAGGAACTCTTCCTTCTCTCAGATATTCCAGCATTGTTGCAACTATTTAATTCTTATGACCATCATGGTTTATTATGTCTTCTAATATGTGGATAAAATAGACTAAGTGGCATAGTACTTTAGACAGGAAATAGAATCCCACTGCTGGATTTCTACACTTGATTTACATCTTGGTAAATAAATTGCTATTATTAATTTATTCCTTGACCTAAATGAAAACAACAGGGATTTTTGTTTCTTTTCTTTTTTTTTTTGTATCCTTACAGAATTGTGTGCAACCAGTGATATGATTAAATTACAATCATGAATATACACATAAATGCCTGTACACATAAATGCCTGTATATTTTTTTAATATAGAAAATATTCAAAACTCTGTGCTTTAATGGAATTTGAAACTTGTATTGTGATAAATGTTTTTCTTCTGCTATAGTAAGACTGGACTTTTTTCCTGAAATAAGTGTCTGTGTTTCTTGGTTTATGATGGTTTCATATCTAATCAGTTATTTGTATGTTAAGTTTTACTGACATTAAAAGAATCCATAATAAAAATTTATAAACAAAATCCATAAACAAAAATTGAAAATGATTTCTGTATATTGTCTACAGAAAATAGCTTTAATTGAGCAGCTTATCTTCCACTTGCAAGTTTATGGAAATATAAGTATGTCAAAATAAATAAAAAGTAGAAGAATTCTTTGTCATTCAAAGAATGTGATTATTTTGACCATCTTATGAATTACTTTGTTTTTGATGAAAGAGATTCAATCAAGCCACCTCTGAACTGCAGCTGCATAACCAAAACACATTAACTAGTAATATCACCGATTTATAAACAAATTGATGCTTATCTCTGCTTTCTGAATTTAGAATGTTGAGGTTATCTTACTTGTTTAAACCTATTTGGGGAAAGGTATGGAGATTAAGCGTCCACATATGTGTTCATATGTTTATGGACTCACAGGCCTCTAAGATTTTGGTTTTCTGTTAGAGTTCTTAGAAAGTATCTAAGCTTTTATTTGTAGAAGCAGATGCTGTAAAGAAAAGGTTTTAACTTTTTTTAAAAAATTGAGATATAATTCACATATAACATGATATTAATGTCAGGTGTACAACATAATGATTCAATATGTGTATGTATTATGAAATGATAACCACAATAAATCTAGTTAAACATCCATCACCACACACAGTCACAATTTTTTTTTTCTTGTGATGGGTTTTAACCTTTAACAACTTTTGGTGTTATCTGCAAACTATTTCTTTTTTGTTGTTGTTGCTGTACGCGGGCCTCTCACCGCTGTGGCCTCTCCAGTTGCGGAGCACAGGCTCCCGACGCGCAGGCTCAGTGGCCATGGCTCACAGGCCCAGCCGCTCTGCGGCATGTGGGATCCTCCCGGACCGGGGCACGAACCCGCGTCCCCTGCATCGGCAGGCGGACTCTCAACCACTGCGCCACCAGGGAAGCCCCTGCAAACTGGTTCTTAAATCACAGGCAAATTCTGATTTCTGATTTCAGTGAGTCTATCTCAGTGGAGTAAGGTATGCCAAACATCATGCTCAACAGGACTTTAGGTCATTTGGTAAATACAACCAAGTAAAGATGTTTTCACTGTCATGACTTGTTAATTGACATGGTATTGGACTATAGAGAAAACCAAACCTGTATGATCCAAGTTAGATTTTCTCATGCAAAAAGTTATCTGTGAATGCTCAGTTCTGGCCAAGGCAGATTGTATTTTCAATTTTTTATTAATATCACCTCCTCTGCTTAACTCCTTTGGTGTCGTCATATCTGTTCATTTATTTTTCAGTCTGAAATTTACTAAGAGTTCTTTAAAGTATGGAATAACGGTACAAATGGATTATAAAATAAGAGTAGCTTTCACTGGAAGATTAAAGCAAAATGCAGTTTTCCTCTAGATTTTAACTTTGCTTACATTTTTCCTTTAAATTGATACACTAAAAATATTGCAATTAACCACAACATGAAAAAGTGTCCTTGTCCTATCTCCCCCTGCTCTGTTATATATCATGTTTTATTGGAAAAATGGTCAATGTTAAGTCGCTTCAGCATCAATACTGAATATTCACGCATGTGTGTGTGCACATGCACACTATTTAGTAGGCTGTGTTCAATTGGTTAATTTAAGCAAACTATTTCAAGTGACACAGCAGTAGGGGTCCTGATACTTTGGTACTGCTTGAAATTACTTCTTAACTTCAGAATAGTGACTTTACACCTAAACCTCTAGCAGGGTTGAGCAGGAATCAAAGGGCTATTTTTTCCTTTAAATAAGAGTATTTACTAAAATATTATAAAGCTAAATCAAACAGAACTATTACAGAAGATAATTTGGGAAGTTAAATAATATTTTCTCTGTTTTTCCTATTTTATTTTTTTTAAGATTTTTTTGATGTTGACCATTTTTCTTTTAAGTCTTTATTGAATTTGTTACAATATTGTTTCTGCTTTATGTTTTGTTGTTTTGGCCGTGAAGCATGTGGGATCTTAGCTTCCCAACCAGGGATCAAAACCACACCCCCTGCATTGGAAGGCGAAGTCTGAACCACTGGACCACCAGGGAAGTCCCTGTTTTTCCTATTCTAGACTTGTATAAATTTAAAATAATCTTTAAGATATTCACATTGTTTAAGTAGTTAAACAAGGAAGCCATCAGACTGAGGTGGCTCTAATGTCTTCGGAGCCTACGTAAGCAAACCAAAACTAAGCTAGAGTCAATGCACTCAAACCAAGCAAATGAAACTTAAGAACAACCAATCACAAACGGCCAACTAGGCTTTCCCAAATAAGGCAACTCCTTAAGCTATCACCTATCAAATCATTTCCTTGCTCTGCTTCTCTCTAAAAACCTCTCCCCCAGCTCCTGTTGGTAGAATACTCCACCTTTTGTTTGGACTGCCTGATTCTAACTGATGTATGCTCAAAATCAACTCTTGAAAATTTTAATGTGCCTCAGTTTGTCTTTTAACAATACTAAATGATTAACTGTATAGTATCTTTTAATGCAATAATGTACAATTGAATGTAATACCTCAACTGAATGTATATCTTTCTGTGATCTCATTTATGCCTTTCCATTATCTCTTAATTATCTCAATTCCTCTTAATAAAAGTTTAAAAGACTTTTGTTTTACGGATTTTATTCCTCCTTAACAAAATTAAGTACACAGTTTCTTAAAGTTGACCGTGAATATATTCTCCTTTTAACTGACTGACTTAAACCTGATCCACTGATTTGCATCACGAATTTCAAAAGGTGGATTAGTGCTGTAGATGTGATGGCTTAATTCTTCCAAAGGTGGTTCAGGATCGGTTATAGCAAACTGAGCAGCAGCATCAATTTCTTTCCTCACTTCAACATCAATTTCCTTCAATTCTTCAATACTGGCAAGTTTGTTGTTTACCATTTTATCTTTGAGAAGCATGATAGGATGGCTCTTATTGCTTAAATTCTGAACTTCTCGTGTACGATAACTGATTCCAGGGTGACTCATACTGTGTCCATGATAATGGTATGTCAGCAGCTCCATCAGTATGGGCCCCTTTCCAGATCTACAATAGTCAGCTGCAACCTTAGTTGCCTCCCGAACACATAGAACCTCCATTCCATCTACCTTTAGGCCAGGGATGAAACTGCCTCTCTTGTAGTAATCAGTGTTGGCTGCAGCTCTCTCAACAGATATTCCTATTCCATAGCGGTTATTCTCACAGATGAAAATACAAGGTAAATTCCACACAGCTGTCATATTATAAGCTTCAGATATCTGACCCTGATTAGCGGCACCATTCCCATGTAGAGTCTAACACACCTCGTTGTTTCCCTTATATTTACAGGCCAGAGCAATACCAGCTCCCCGCAGTCCCTGAGCGCCAACAGTGCCATTGCCTCCATAGAAGTTATTGGCATACATATGCATTGACCCTCCTTCTCCTTCAGCACAGCCACCTCTTCGACCTGTCAGCTCTGCTAGAATTGATGGGACAGAAAGTCCACGAGTACACATGAGCCGTGAGCCTGACAGGATGCAATAACATGATCCGTGGGATTTAGCCCAGCCTCAAGACCCACACAACAAGCTTCCTGACCATCACACAAGTGACAGAAACCACGAATAAATTTCTGTTTTCACAACTGATCCACCTTCAATTCCATTCGACAAATGTTCTGCATCATCCTGTACTATTTAAGTCCATCCTCCCGGGTAAGCACTGCGGTGACAGGGGCACCCTCTTCCAACCGATAAAGATCACATTTCTTAATCTCAAATGTAGCATCATTTGAATAGTTACAGGATGCCACAAGCACCCTGTTAGCGGGCTTCTGGGTGACAACAGACAGCACGCTAGAGACAGCAGCAGCCAGCATCTTCCTCATGGAGCGCAGCCAGGGAGGCCGTGAGTCTCCATCTGCCAGGGTCACCTCAGTCCCAGTCTCCAGTGTACCCTCCACCCCCAAAACACAGGCTGCACCACAATGACCGTGCGCTGGTGGCAGAGGCCACGTCATGCTGCGCGAGGCCACGGGCCGCAGCCTGGATCAGCTGATTTTTACAGTGCCTTCCAACTGTAAAATTAAGAATAAAGGTTGTTTCTTGCCCTGGAAGACTTGGCTGAACTACACTCTATTCCTAATTAACGCCATCATCATTGCTAAAACATCATAATCTGGGTCCCTTTTCCCTGCTATACGCTAAAGTAATGCTTCCTGAACGTTGTATTCAATGGAAAAGAGGAGAAAACACAATCCTTAAGGCACACAAGAGCTCTGACAGGTTAAGCCAAAGATGTTCTTACCAATATTTCTTTAAAGTCCTTTTAAAAATCATTAAAATATGTATGAATATTTTATTCTACTCCACAATACACCATGTTTATTTTAAAGTAAAAATAAAGATGCAAATTATTTGTAGTTTACATAAGTTAAAAAAACACACACTTTTTTAAAAAAGTTGGTGCACCGAAGAATATGCACATTTACACTATGATTCTAGCACCTGTGTCTCCTGATTGGTGGTGAGGGAGGGCACGTGATGGTACACAAATCCCTACCTGAGATTAAAAGTCTAAACCCAATAACAAGCTTTGCCTGGTGTGCGAAAATTGAAATCAGGGTTGAAATGATCTAAGCGTAGATGGAATGGATGTTCTATGTGTCCAGGAAGGAATCAGGGTTAAAGTAGCTACTAACAAGTTTTTACATGGCACTTTTCCTTGCTCTTTATTGTAATCCTGAATCCTGTTCAATTTTATCCCTATTTTCTGACAAATTTTTTTGGAGGGGTATTGGTCTATTCCTATCACGTCTTCAACAGGTTTCCTTAGAAAATATCAAGATTCATATGGCTTTGTTTCTTGTTTTTATATCAATCTAAACAGAACCAGTCTTAGTCTCGGAAATCAAGAAGCATGTTCTTATAATATTTCCTTATATAGTAAACTTAGAAAGCATAACTTCTTATAAAGTGACGCACTAAACAACATGCAGTTTGGATTGAAGAGCAACAGAGTTTGCTTAAGCAGTTGGTTTAATCACAGGACAAAAGAAGTCTTAACGCCTAGCGTTACAAAGATCACATACCATTTTCCTCTTTTGTGCTTTTGTGATTTTGTACCCCGATAAGCCATCCATAAACAGGGATTCTGTTCTATTTAGACTATTAAGCAATTCACCTTAATACGTGCTTTGTTTTATATCCTCCACCTGTTTGTAAATAAACAAATAAAACACAAAAATCCCTGTTTATAAATAAATTCTCACTCAAATCCCTATGACATGTTCAAAGCAGCTGCCTTCCCTAACCTAGTTATAAGTATTATCATGGATACCTCTTATAGTATTCAGGCAGGAAGAAGAAAATAGCTTGTTAAAAAGTTATTATATCTATTAAAACTCCATCCTCCTTCCACCTTCCCACCCCAGACGTCATAAATGGGCTTCATCTTTTCACTCAATTTAAAATTCTGCTTGTGGAATTCATGGTCTTGCTGTGTTGTTTGCTCCTTCTTTGATAGTTAGCCTGTCTCTGCTGTTCTCTTTCATTCCTGCAGGTACTGGAGATCTCCAGGGAGCATTATCTCCATGAGAATGAGAAAAATGACACTGCATGATCGAACAGTAGTGTTAATGGGTCACTGAGTGACAGCTGAGCCTTCTCTCAGAGGCATCAGCCAGGCTAGCACTGCCAGGAACACAAGAGCTATACAGTAAAGTGTGCCAATTTAATCTTGTCACATGTAGCCTGGGCTGCAAAGATAGAGCTCCCCTTAAAAGCCCAGTATGACAAGGCTAAACCTGACTCATGCCAGAGGAGAACATGCAAAGATGCTAATTGCAAAATACCTGTGCTACAGGTCACCACAGAAGATGGCCCTTTTATTGCAACAGGCTCTGGTTAAGATAATAAATAATAAAATGGGAAACTTGTAGGGACCTTTTGGACATCAGTTACACTATACAACCTAAATTCAACTTAAAGATAGACAGATGAAATCATATTTGCAGACTATGATGTCAGAGTATTTCCATTAAACTCATTAAACCTGATGATTTTTCTTTGAGTTTAAACCCATCCACATTTTCAAAGTTTAAAACCCCCAAGGAAATCCTGAGCTGTTGAGCCTCTCTTATCTGCCCCTGGCTAGACAGGATTCAATACACATGGACAATCAGCCAATGATAGTGTACTTCTCTGCGAATGATTTATTCTTTTGTCTTGTCATTGTTCAATACCATGTTTATTAGCAAACAGAACTAAGAGTCATCTACATGTTCACCACTGAAATGTTTGCAATTAAAATCCTCATAAATCCTAAGTTTTTAATTAACACCAAATCTTACTTTTAATCTATTTGAAATTAAAGGAAAACAGATGAGCACTTTTATAAGGCCAATAGTAGATTTTGCATTAATTAATAAAAATCCTAATAAAAGAGGAGCCAGTGATTATAGTAGCCATCATTAATGTCAGTGTGACAGAATTTCGCTTTGCATGTGTAATGGTTGATCCTCTACGGGCATTTATGAATTCATCTTAAAAGTGTCACCCCCATTGAATCAATAGCATATAAAATATTTTTTTATAAGCGACAAGGAAACACTAAAAAAAGAACAGCATGTTTGAAGAATATTAAATTCCTCCAGTAATAATTATGTACTTTCACCAAATGTTAAATAAGGGAAGCTGTTAAAGAGTGAATATGTTCTACATAAATAATATCAGATCTCATTATAAGATTACTGGCAATGTATTTTTTTCATAGCTCTAAGATTTGGCAATTAAAAGTGATGAGTAAGAGAACTTGGTGAAAAAAATTAAGACATATATAACTCACAGAAGAATTTTTCCCATTTGGTCTAATTATCTCCCTTGGAGAAAGGGAAAATGTCAGTACCATATATTCTGCAAAATAATGACAACCAAGCAAGGTCCTCCTCTAATGTTATAATAAATGAGCTTAGTTCAGAACAGTTCAGAGCCCTGGGCAAACAATATTTTTTTCTTCTCCTCACCCTCATCCTAATTCTGAAGTATCATTAAATAAAAATTCAGGACAAATTATCATGAAGAGAAGACAATTGAAAACAAGAGGTAAAGTGAGGGTGCTCCTCATTCCACTCAAATAATGATGGTATAAAGAAAGGAAAGACCTTATGGGTTAATTTTTAGTAGGGACTAATTGGAGCCACCATCTTTCTCCTGCTGGATGAGCAGAGTCATCTGAGTCATCACGCCCACAGTATCCAACCCTTATCCCTAGAGTTCGGTACCAAGGTCTAGCAGATCATGATAAAAGGGGTCATTATACAAAACTGTAAAAGAAGAGTTTCCAAACATTTTAATAAGCCCCCTATAATTAGAACTGAAATTGACTATGGCCAAGTGAGATAAGAAAAGCAATTCATGTATAATTTGGTGTCAAGATTTACTATGGCCTACTGTCTCAACTAGTAGAGGACTAGTGCAGGTATCAAAAGCTGTGAAGTGATTTCTGCTCAGTACTTTGAGTTGTTTTGTAAAATAAAAATCATCAATTCAATATATGTTTCTAACAAATCAAAGCAAATTCAAGAAGCCCAAGTCAGGTCTCTTTGCATTTCCTCCAAAAATTATTATTTACATTTCTTGGGAAAATTTTTTTGTTCACAAGATCTTAATTCTCACATACTTAAAAACCCATATCTCAAATTTTTATTCTCTAAATATATATTTATCTTTAGTAGTTTTAATTTTAATAGCAATAAAGTATACATTAAATGTGATAGTAAAAATAAACTATATATTCAATAGTGAAATGATGGCTTCTCTCCTTTGAACAAAGTCTTTTGTAATATATGTCTCTTAACTGTACATTTTATGATGTTTTCTGTATTAATGCCCTCAACAACACTTCCTTCTAACAACTTTGGGTAGCCTATTACCTTTTCCTAATATCAGTATGTGATAACATAATTAGCACATTTATTTCCTTTGACTTCGCTTCTTTGAAGATCTGAGTCACTGAACTAAGATTTAAAGAGACAAAGGATATTGGCAAAATTCCAGGGCACTGCTGCCCCCTAGAAGGAAGTTTGAGCAGCACATCTGACCATTACAGACAAATCTTGGGAAAAAGAGAGTCTGAGATCTTGCACCCCACTTTTAACAACCTACTGTTGGCTGCATCATTGGTTTTTTTGTGCCCTCTTCTTATCTAAGCTTGGGCACAGGGTTGCCTATCACATCCTAAACTAAGATCCTAATACACTCCATGGCTCTCTCCAGAGATCCCTGCAGATATGTAGAGTCATACAAACAAAATTTTCTCAACAAAATAATATTTTTTAAAATAATGAAGATGACATTTGAAGCTATCATGTGCATTAATCTGAGATTTAAAGAACTACTGTAAATATTGCCCAGGTTTGTAAAAACCTTTCATCTCTTTGTTGGAGATACAAAGTTTGCTCATTTGATTTTTACAGAGACAGGTAAGGCAGTTTCTATCATTCTCAATTTCTATATGAGGAAACTGAGATCTAAAGAGTTTAGATGAAAGGCAAAAATTACAAAGTTAGTAAAAAGTATAATATTCATCCTTTATTTATTCAGCACATATAATGAAGTGCCTTCCTTTCTGTACTAAGTAATAGAAATAAAATGATGATATACAATAAGATTTTCCTCTACTTAATCCAGTTCATATGGAGGTGTTGTGCTGTGAGCTCTCCCAGATTTTCTGGCATTGCATATAGAAAAGGACACATCATCATTGAATGACAGAGAAAGAGACACATGAACAGCTGTTATAGAGGCAATAAGACTAATGTATTGCATGCTGGGCAATGGTTACAATGACAGTTTGTCTTTATTGGGATCAGTGATGAACAAATTAAAATAGAGTAATGTCAAAAAGTGACACAAAAAACAGAACACTCTAATTTTGTAAAGTTGTGTTGTCTCCTTTAACTTGGTAATACAGCAGAGCTGAAAAGGCACACTGGGAAATATGAAAATCAGGATCTCATAATTATGCAATACATTATGAATATGAATGCAGTTTCTCCAAGCAACCTGAGACAATGCTGTAGATGTTTTATGGAGATTTTTGGGCGTGAGAATCTCTCTGTTCCCACGGACCCACTGTTCATCTGGATTCTAAGATATTTCCATAGTGCCCAGCACTGTAAGTCTAAAAGGCCACCATGGGAGAAGCCTCAGAGAGGTTTTTAAATGAGAAGTCTAATAAACATCATCCACATTGCTAAATGAAGATAGTGTGTAAGAAGAGTTTTTAAGCTCAAACATGTTAGGCACTCATCAAAAGCATCATATTCAGAAAGCAAGATTGTTGGAGGATTGTCAGAGGAAGTTAACAGGCTTCTGTCAGGGCTACCAGCTCTTCCATTCTCTTAGGCCATGAGCGCTACATTAAAATTTACAACAAATTTCTTCAAAAATTCTTAATCTTTATCTGCCTTCATCTAGCCCTCATCCACCTCATTTCATGATAAAATTACTCTCTTTACTGTAAGGATGAATTACACCTTTTTAAAGGATTTCTCATATTTTACAGAATGTCTCCAAATCATACGGAAAATTATATGGACTGCATAATATCCCCATTGATCTGAGGAGAAACAGACCCAACAAGTTTGGTAAGTCCAGCAAACATTAGGCACGGCCTCAAGTCATACATCTAATTCATGGAGAGCCAGCCTCAGTTGATCAAGTGCTCCTTGCCTTCACATACTACACTGCTCCCCTCACCCTAGCTGCCTGTCTTCTGATGAATTTTTACATCTATTAGAGCTTCCTTCCCACTAATCTTAGCGGAAGAGGAATGCTCTTCTTATCTAGAAATCTAAACCCTCAGCCCCTGCTACAGAACCTGCTACTGGCTCATAATGAGACACTGCTCTTACTCACATATTCCCCACCCCGACCAGGGAATCATCAATTTTGTCTTCTCCTTTGGTTTTCTTTCATGCTCATATTTCCTCTGCTCTGAAAGAAGATACCCAAGTCTTCATTGCCTCTTTTAGATCTCATCCCATATTATTCCTTTTATCTAGTCAAGCTCCACAAACATGCAGCTTGTACCCACAGTCTCCATTTACCTTCCTCTAATTGCTTCCATATGCTTCTGCAATCTGTGTCATCAACAATGAATCGAAATTTCTCACATCAAGGACTTGGCTAAATTTAATGACAACTTCAGTATCGTCATTCTCTGCAACTCTCCACCGCATTACATGTGTTTCTCCATGGATATTCCCTTACCCTAACTTGAAAAAAAAATGTTCTTATGCTGCTTATACCCTACACTTCATTTCCTGATATCTCAACCTTGACCCAAAAAGTAAAAGTAGGTTTAAAGTTTAATACAATTATATGCTCTATTGTTGATAGTTACATGATTACCCACAGAGTCTCACATGATTTATTGGTTTAATTCTCACCAGTAGGGTACTGCCAACTATATTTTCAACATTAACTTTCCTTCATTCTCTCTAATATACCAGGGGAAAAGTGTATTTGAAAGTCCTGTAGTTATTTAAACTAAAAAAATTCTAAAATGAGAGAGTTCTTACCTATTATCCATTTGAATAAAAATAACTTCCTTCCCAATTTTCTTGTCTTCATTAGAGTCCTGTTGCTGGTTTATAAACTCAGCATATACTTTGACTATTTTGTCTTTTTAAAAATTCTGTCCTGTAAATGCAGAAAAGTACAAAGATGAAATATTTAAATCATCTCAAGATAACTGCTGTCAAATTTTGATTTATTCCTTTTTATTATTTTTTTATTTCTGATATCAGGATCATATTGTATATTTTATATCTCTTAAGATTTGTTTCTTAGAATTATAATTATTTTCAAAATAATCAAAAGCTATTCAAAAGATAATTTCAGTGGCTGCTAAAAAAATCTCCACTTTATGGATGTGCCATAGCTAACTAAAATGTCCCCCTAAGACTGAACACTTGTGTTATTACTGAGCTCATACTATGTTCCTGGCAGTATGCATTAGGGAAAGGACTGCTTTTTAAAATTTTGTTTATAATGTTTTTAACACAAAAATGTAAGGTTTTCAATGTGCTGATCTCTTTTGTTATAGTTCCACTCTTTGTACACAATCATGTGTTTATATACTATAAATAACTACTTATTTTATTATTTAGTCTTTGAGACATCTGGAAGTTACCGGATAATGCAGAGCAGTGATATTACAATTTTATTTTGTCCACTTCATCCTTCTACAGTCGTAGATTGAGTAGTCTATATTTTTATTATTTTGGGATGCTGGCTTCATATCTATCTATATATCTATATATATCTACATCTCCATAAGCTAAAAATTTTGTTTCTAAGCTCTTCAGTTTTATTCTCTCTCAGTTGATTCTTATGTGAACACTTCCCAGTTTTAATTATTAGAGCATAATATAATTACATATTTGATAGACCAAGCCCTTAATCATTGCATTTTTCAAAATCCATTAAGATTTTATAGGCTATATACTATTTCATATGAAGATCGGGTAATTATATTAAATTAAAAGAATTTGGTATTTAAATAGAATTCCATAAACATATAAAATAAACAGGAGAGAGGTCTATCTTTACAATATTTAGTTTTCCCATTCAAGCCTATGCATCTCTCAGCCTACTCAGAATTTGACACACTGACATCATGTGGTTTTCCTTATGAATTGTTTCCTTATCCACTGTTTGTAAAGTTGTTTCTCAGCTTGGGTGATGGTGTTTTTTTCTTTTTATTGGAGTATAATTGCTTTACAATGTTGTGTTAGTTTCTGCTGTACAGTGAAGTGAATCAGCTATATGTATATATATATATATCCCCTCTCTCTTGGACTACCCCACCATCCCACCTTCTTGCTATGTTCCAGGCATTTTGCTAAGTATATTGCAAGCAATTTTTTACTTAACTGTCACAACAATCCTATGACATAGATAAGATTGCCCTACTTAATTTTACTGATAAAAAAACTTAGTCTTTAATAGTATTTACAGGAACCAAAAGCCAGTAAGTGATAGAAACTGGACTCAAATGCAGATTGTCTAATCCCAAAGTTTCTGTTTTTGTCAATACTTATGGTGATAGCTCTGAGATGGAAACATGTTTCCTTAACATGTTTTGTTAAGGAAATAATCTAAATTTAATCTTTACTATGTTTTTAACAAATATGTTAATTTTTTAAAAATATCTTTTCATATTATTTGAAATAGTTATATCACATCTTTTTACTTGACTTCCTGGTATATTGTCATTCAAGGCCACTCCTATGGTGTGTGGCACCCCAGGCAAATATACTTTTGCAGAACTCCAAAGTGCATTACAAAATTCATGAATCCATGCAGGGCAGAGTGATTTGTCAATGATGATTTAGAATAATAGGTAGAGAAGAGGAAATTACACATTTATTGTCCAATCAGAGCTTGTGAAGATTCTTGATACAGTTAAAAAGGCACAGTCTATTCTTGTTCATGTCCAAGAATCATCGCTTCCTGTTCTTTATTGCCAAGTGCATAATTTTAAACTAATTTCTCATATGCTTTTCCAAGAAAGAGGTAGTACCTGTTGTTAATCACAAAGCAGTGGTTCTCCAGAATCTGTTTGTATTCAAATAATATAGATCTTCTTGGCTCTATAGTTCCCTAATACCATTTAATTAATTCTGGTTACATCATTACTTATGATGCTGCAGCATATATCCTGCCAACCATAAACACTAGATTCTCAAAAGTTGTAACTGTGCTTTATTGATGATGACCACAAACGTAAGTCTTACCCAAAGTGTGCAGGTAAAAGTAAATGATAATTTTATTTCTGGTCATGCTCAATTTACCTTTAGGATATTTATAGCATATAGAACAACACATCTTCCAAACATGTCCTCTCTTGAGAAGTTTAGAATGTTATCACTGCATTTCTAGAATGTGATTTCTTTCCATGTGGATTGCATTCCTGTCATCTACTCATTGCCACCAATAAGAGGGGCCATGGAAGGAGTGGGATGAGCCATCATATTCATGCAAGGAGTGACTGCCCTGCCTTGGCACAGCTTAAGACCAACCAAGGAGAGCACAACATTACTGCAATTAGAAGCAAAAGAGGAAATATGTAAGAAGGACCTGATGACATTGTAGAGCAATTGTCTCAAAGTCCCAGGAAGAGATAGGAGCAGCCACCCGAGAAGGGCTGACAGACAGGTGGAGTGGGGTTTTCAGAATGGGTGAGTGACCACCCTAGATGCAAGTGATGACTGGTTCACAGGGCAAAGAATGACTGCTGCCATCCTTACCACTCTTGGGTGCTGTAGACTGGAGACAGCACCATGCTCATAATGCAGATGTACAAGAGCCAATGCCTGCTCAATGCTCAAACCCAAGGACTGGTGCTGAACTATGGGTAGCCAAAAGCTTTGAATTTGTCCTGTATCCCATGCGAGTGAGAGTCACACAAAATCAATGTGTCTGTACAATTCTGACAGTCCAGTCTTGCTTGATTCACATCATGCCAGTCAGCAGGAGTGGTATACTTGCCAGTCCACTCACATGGATCTGATGCCCAGGCATGGGGCCCTGGGATAACCCCATAGGCAGATGTTCTGGAGCTCCTCTGGGAATCTGGTCAACCTCACAGATGGGTCAGAGGGTACCCAAGAGAAGATATGGATGGATAGATAGCATATATATATATACATACACATATATAAAATATCTTGTTCAATTTATATAATCTAGTTAAAACATATTAAGTACTTTATATTTATAGATTTCCTAATAATCAACTCTCCTAGAATTTCTAGGATAAATTCAGATTGTTTGTTAGTGTATTTACATAATGCATGAACAACTTGTGTGGCCTGATTTTCACAAAAGTCTTCTCTTTTTTGTTAGAGAAATTTCTTTTTTGGAAGATTATGTTTGTACCTGCACAAATCTGGATTCCAGTGTTCAAATTTCCTAACAACTAGTCCATTTTTGTTTTTGATAGATTACATTCATTTAAGGTCATATTTATTTTTTACCCCCTATGTGTCATAATAACAATTGCCAACTTTTATTGAGTGCTTAGCATGTAATGCTCATTGTCTAAACTTTACCATAGGTTATCCAGGTTAATTCTTGCAGGCACACTTTTAAGTAGGTACCATTATTATTACTTTCTCACAGTGAAAATGAGTTTTATTGAAGATGTTTATCACACATAATAGAGCTTGTAAATAGTGTAGCCAGATTGTGAAACCAATTTAGTCTGAGTCCAGAATTCTCTCTCTTAACCACTGTACACTAGAGAGAGAACACTAAAAAAGATAGGATCTCTGCCCTCAGGGACCTTAAGTTCTTGTGCAGGTCTCTGAGAAGCCCAATCAAATTATACTTCTATCCTGCCTGGATTCTAAATAAATTGGTATATAAGACAAAGGATTCAAAAATGGAGGCCAAAATGTCATCAATAGTTTTGTAAAGTTTCCATTGGAAGATATCTTAGTTTGAGAGCAAATTTGGTCTCCCAACCCAGGAATAAGGAGACTCATCTCCTCAGAAACAGGCAATGCTAGACCCAGAGGTTGAGGTCATGGAATGGGAAGAACAGAGAGGAAGTTCTGCTGCCTGTCATATGTTCATTCCCAAGAAGCGAGAAGAGCTGAGACTAGTCTGTCCAATTTATAGTTCCCAATTTTGCCATCTAGATAACACACTTCAACTCTTCTAGGTGAGGAGACTGAAAAGATGGAAAAAACCAAAAAGTGTTCCAACCAATTCCAAGTACTGATGAGTTTCCTCTCCTTTCTCTCTCATCCTAATTGCTGGCCTTCTTGGCCAGCCTCCTGTTGACTTATTTTCTGCAACTGGGAAATCGTGCATCCTGCTCATTTCATTTCATTGTTTCTATATTTTCTTTTGTTTCCTCAATGGATGACTCAGTTCTTTCAGTGTGGACAGGTCATGCTGGTGCTGAATTCCGTGAATTGTGGACGTGGGAGCAGAAGAAATACACTTATACTTGGAAATACTCTTCTTCTAAAATTTTATACCTGGAAAACACAAAAGAACGAATCAAACAATTTTTGAAAAAATAATAAAATAGGGCTTCCCTGGTGGTGCAGTGGTTGAGAGTCTGCCTGCCGATGCAGGGGACACGGGTTCATGCCCCAGTCGAGGAAGATCCCACATGCCGCAGAGCGGCTGGGCCCGTGAGCCATGGCCGCTAAGCCTGCGCGTCCGGAGCCTTGCTCCGCAACGGGAGAGGCCACAACAGTGAGAGGCCCGTGTACCGCAAAAAAAAAAAATAATAATAATAATAATAAACTAAATTAAAATGTTTGTCATGAAATGAGCATATAGAACATAATAGCTTTTATACTGTTTTTTATTTAAAATATAAAGGAAGAAAGGATACCTTTTACAATATTAACAAAATAAATAGCTTGGAAATATTTTAGTGAGAAACGTTCTTATATGAAGAATTCCAACAAAAGAACATAAAAAATTATGAAAAATGGAAATGTACATCTGGCTTGTGGGTAACAAGACATTATTTTGGCTATGTTGGTTCTTCTAAATTTAATAAATGTTATCTAAAACAAAATAACATGACTTTCTTGAGGGGCTAAGAAGGGAGATACGGAAATAGCAGTAAAGTTTAAAAATTAAACAAGGGAAAATTTCCAGGGATGTCCCAAAAGAGATTATTAACGAGGGACTGTCTCTGATCTGGATTTAAAATATTAAAAAATGACAAGTAACTAAAGCATTTGGTCTCTATAGAGTGAAAGACCAATTATTCAAGCTAGAGTAAAAAAATAGATGTTCATATATATATATATATATATATATATATATGGGGATTTAGTACATGAAAAATATTCATAAAGAAATAAGGATGCTGGAACATGGTCTTGGGCAAATGACTATACACCTAGGCAAAAAAAATTAAATTAAAAAATGAAGTTGGCAACTAAACATGCTATTGTACAAAAACCAGCTTCAGAGTGATCCAAATATTAATTACAAAAAAGAATAACAATAATAAATTCTAGAAGAAATTGTGATAAGTGGGGAAAGAAGGTTGACATAAAACCTAAAAACAACGAAGAAGGGGGAAAAAACTAATAAATTTGACCAAATAATTATTTTAATTGCAGGAAAAATATGGTGACGTAAAAAATTGCAAAGTAAGAGAAGTATGTGTAATGCATGAGATTTAAGGAGCTCATTTCCTTAGTATACAAAGAACAAGTTATAAAAAGAAAAAAATGAATGTGAACATAGCAAAGGATTCATAATAAGCAAAACATATAAAAAGAAAGTGCCAAGAAACATTTTTTAAAAAAAAACTGGCTTTCCTTGGCTGTCCAGTTGACAGACGGCAGATAGTGGGACTTCTCAGCTTAAATAAACTTGTGGACCAACTCCTATAATAAATCTCATTGTATTGATATCTATCTATATCTATATCTGTATCTATATCTATCCTATTGGTTCTATTTCTCTGGAGAACCCTAATACCACTGTATATAAAAACTTTCATTCTCTCAAGTAGAAGACTCATCAGGAATCCAGGTTCCTTTTAGGTCTCTGCTTCCCCATCTCTAGCATGTGGTCCTTGTTTTTATACTTCAAGGTGGCTGCTAGATCTCCAACCAACACATCTACTTTTCAAGAAGCAGTATGGAGGGAAAACAAGAAAGAACAAAAAATAGGTGAAGGGCACATGCCAGATATCATCTAAGGAATTTTCCTTGAAATTACACACTTTCCTGTTTACATTCATTGGTCCTTAATTAGCGACAAGGCCATGTTTAATGAATAGTAGGGAAGGTGGAAAACAGAGTCTTTCCATTGGGCACATAAATAAAATAAAGGATGCAATTACTAAAGGAGAAGAGAATGGATTTTGGTATACCTAACTATTAGTTTGTCACCGAATAAATTAAATTAATACTAAAGGCTACTCTGTTACCAGGGCTAAAAATTCCTTATCCCAAATTATGTCCAGTCACCTTTCTAATATACCATACTAGAGATTTTGCAAGAGAATGAAAGAAGACAATAAGAAACTGATAATAAAAGCTCAAACAAATACGAGGACAAAGTAAAAAATCTTTCCCTCAATTTTGGCCAAAGAATACAGAAGCATTTCAAGAGTTTAAGAAGTGGAGTAAGTAGAGAAAAGTATTTAGGTTTAGCCTCAACAGAACGCTAGTAAATTTTACAGAATTAAGAACTGTTAACCTGAACTAATAGGAGAAACCTCTAGTAAGGTTGAATTGATGAATTTTGGTACTGTACATTTAACACATTAGGGGAGGCGGATGGTGGAAGGCTCCTATGTCTACCATAACCTCTCTCAGAAAGTGGCTCTTGAGAGTTTCATGGCAGTGATAGACACAGTCACCCAATCTTACTTTTTTCTCTTCTTTCTAAGTTGATACATTCCAAAATCTTTTAATGTCCATTTTCTCTCAGCTTTGAGTCCCTAGCACTTGGTGCAGCATTCCAGGTGAGGTTTGTCTAGTAATACAGCTGTCACCATTTCCTGTGAATTGACAATTTAGTCCTGTGCCCAGTTGCTGCTGCCACTGACTCCCTTTCTGAATTTAAGCTGCTGTTGAAGCTTTTGAAGTCTGGGTCTCCGGGGTTGGGAAGGAACAATTCCACAGTCTTGCGCTTCTGCTGACTTTGCCATTTCTCCATTTTTGATGTCCATGAAGTTTTGGGGAATACTCTATTAGAGCACGGGGAAGAACTGCAGGGCCAGTTATAATGACCAAATCACTTTGAACCACACCCAGTAGTGATCTGAGTAGTTTCCAACTGTTCCTCCAGATTTTCTTTCTTGGTCCTGAATTCAGAATGGAATTTTGGGCAGCTGACCTAATGCTATTTACCTAGACCTCTGTCTAATAACTTAAATCTAGAGACTCCCTAGGGCTCTCCAGCACATAAAGAGCTTACCCACTTTTGAGATTTGAGAAAGCGTAGTTCCTTCCTCTATTGTTTAAGAGACCCATAACTGGACAGACTCTCTTTCCCACAGAGGTAGCTTTGCCTCACCAGTGCCTGCTCAGGAAAAGCTCTGCTTGTTAACATCTTGAAGCCTGAAGACATCTATATCATGAAGACACAGCAGTTCTGCTGAGGCTTATGCTCGGTCTGATTCTCTCATCTTTCTCAGGCCTGTGCCTTCACTAAGGTCTCTGTGGCCTCAGTTCTACTTGCCAGGCTACGCGCGCCTGCCCACTAGCTAACACCTAAGAATCCCTTTACAAGATCCTGTGTCTGGCTTGAAAGCGTTTTGTCCAGGCAGCAGAAATTGAAACCTAACTGCACAAATGAAAAACCCGAATCAAAATACTGTGTCCATAACCAAAGGCGTGGCCACACCAGAAGCCCTGTTACTTTGTTTATATTTGCTTTTATTTTGCTCTCTAAAATTTTGCTTCCTGTGACTTGTTTCTTAAAGGCGGTCTGGCCTAAGAAGGAAATGATGCATTTTGTAAGGGGGGCTAACAAGTTAAAAGTTTGAAAGAGTATCAGGTGGAAGCTAAATATCATTTTTATTATTGGTAGAAGATGCAGTTTCGTGAGGAAAGTTAATGGGTTTGTGGATTGTAATCCACAATTAGGCAGACTTACCCCCAACACCTAGCAATACTGTGAAGTTTCCCTAAGGAGGAGCAGGATGGTAGGCAGCCCATTCCCAAGGGAGGAAGTCTGAACAGGATCCTTGGGTTATATTTTCCAAATTTACAAATCAAAGGAGCCTTTTGTCTTCCATAAGGGAGAATGAGTAAAGGAACATTCTGAATGCTGAATCAGAGGTCAAGAATGTCACACTTCTGTAATTCTCTTTACTTAGAAGAACACATCAGAAATAAAGATACCTGCCCCTCACCCAATAATTTTATTTGGCCTAATATTAAATAACCAATAAAATTATTTACTTAAAATTACAGAGAGCTAATATAAATTTTAATAAAGGACTTGATCTATTCTCTCAATCAGTATTTCTCAATGGGGACACTATTTGCATTTTGAGAGGGACAATATTTCAATGTGCAAAACTGACCTCACCTTGTGGATCATTTAGCATCCTGGTCCTTGAGCACTAAAGGGCAGCAACACTCAGTCCAGCAGACACTAGTACAATAAAAATTGCTTCTATATGCTCTTAAATATTTTCTAAGTGGTGACATCTCTCCCATCTGCACCTCCACCTGCTGCAGGTGATCCAGAAGAATTCTCAGAGAACACTCCCCTCTGAATTCTGAAATATGAGTAAAAATTGGATTAGTGGAGAAAAGTAATTGTTTTCCAAGCAGAAGAAACATGTTGGATGTCCCTGAGGCCCAGAGGAGCATGGCATATCAAAGAACTCAAAGAACAGCTCTGAGCTTAGAGTTAAGACAGTGGGGAAGTGCTGGCAGAGGAGGTTGGTGATGCATGCAGGGACCCACGTCTCTATTAGGTCTTTATTAGTGTAAACCACTTGCAGTGGTTTAATAAGGGAATGGCACGATGAGATTTTTGTTTTAAAGTCAATCATTTTATTGCATGATTCTCATTCGCAGTAAATTTATTTTCAGTTAATACTCTTTGCACTAACTTGAATACCTTTCTAATTCACATGACTTTTGTCTTTTGTGTATATGTATGGCTTTTTGCTTATTTGTTTAAGGGATTTTTTTTGCAAACAGATTAAAGGAATTTTATATAAAATGAAAACAAAGCATCTTTTAATTACCCACACCTTCACTCCTCATTGATTTTCACACCATGTTATTGCATATGAGATGGAAACGAATCCAATTGTTCCATACCACACATACTGCACAAGAGACTCATTCTCACATTACTTAGTCTTTAAAACTTCAGGAAAGAAAGCTTGATAGATCTGCTGATGAAGCTGTTCAGTTAATTAACAAACAGTGAAGTAATAAAGACTTGTTTTAATTGTGCTTTTCTACACTCCCACTCTGCGGACAGGTCCTTTTTATAAAAGATCTTAAGTGCTGACAAAAAGAGAAAAAAGAAATCACAAAAGACATTGTTACTCCAAAAAAGTATGAAGAAATAGACGACATTTCACATTCCTTCATTTAAACATTTAATGATGGAAAATCCATTTTATTTTTAAGACAAGAGATGGTGGTTAACCAAGGAACAATATACACCTTTATACAATATGTATGGAAAAGTACTACTTAATGCTGCTTGTAGAATGAGGTCATTACGTTCAAAGGAGGGACTACAATTTCAGTATATCTGGTATACCATAGCAAGTTCAAGGTTAATTTTTTCCTCCATTTAACTAAATTCATTCTAATCGTCTGTAATACGCCTCTTGTAGTTTCAGATTCATCCTTTTACTCTTAAGTGATTACATAGAATAAAGAATTTCCCAAAGGCTACAAAGCTGTTTTCAAATAAATACCTGACATAGCCTTCAGTATTCATTATATCAGTTTTTAGGAAACCAAACACATAATTTTGCAGTAAATTTAGGGTCTAAACTTAACTTAAAACATTTTAATTCTCAACATATGCTTTCTCCATAGTAATTATACAGCACATAAAAACTTTGCAAAACATACATTTTTTAATCCTCATTTTGAGATGGTTTTATAGTATAAAGGAAATATCTAAGACTGCATCACGTTAAATAGGTGGCTGAAACCAGCAGCAAATGAGCTCCATGGAGAATGTAAACAATTATCGTTTTATCTGAGGAATGTTTCAATGCAATTCCATATATTGCCTTCCTGAGAATGCTGAAAATATAACATATTCAACAGTAAATTCACTCAATAATATTTATTAAGAGGATGTTATATGGAAGGCAGTGTAATCAGAGAGGGATTGTAGACTGCAAAGACTTTGGATCTTCTTTTTAATAAGCTGGGGTCACTGGAAAGTTTGAGGAGAACAGTGACAAATTAAAAGTTCATTTTAAGAAGTATATTTAAAGTATTGCTTATAGTGAACCTTAAATTTAAAAGGTAAATTAATAACAATTGAAAAAGAATTATAGTACTTACAGATTTGCGCTGAAAAATATGCTGAGAGCTATACTTTGTTACTATTTAACAAAGAGGAACTTAGAGGAAAATAAAGTATTTTTTTAAATCTTTTTTTTTTCAATAACAGTAACAAACGCCATAGCCTTGACTTCTGAAAACTACATTTTAAATGGGATGGATTTTTTTAATAAGTTCTCCCCACATTACTTATTAATTAGAACTACCAATTTGAACACTTCCCATGTGCCAGAATTATTCTAAGAAGAAGGACTTTTCAGTTTAGAGGGAGAATTAAAAAAAACAGTTTATTCAGATGTAATGTAAACTGGTTTTAAAAGAGGTATTCATCAGAACATGTGGGAGCTTAATATTTTGAGTGGTTTTGTCATGAGAGAATCTTCTCCAAGATTCAGGCTGATTTTGAAGAAACAACTGTATTGATCCAAATGAAGTGTGTGTGTGTGTGTGTGTGTGTGTGTGTGTGTGTGTGTGTGTGTGAGAGAGAGAGAGAGAGAGAGAGAGATTCAGAAGGGAGGTATGAGCAGGAGAGAGAAAGTTAATGGAGGTGAGAAAGGAAAAGTGTTTTAGAGTGAGCAATGTACACAAAGACATTATATATAGAATGGACAGTATATACAGAATGCAACATTTTACTTATGACAGTAGAGTTTCAAGAACTGAGTGGCAGGAAAATGAGCAAGAGTTGCAAGTTGCATATGAGGAGACTTCTATTATACACCAGGGAATTTAGAATCTTCTAACCTTAAAAGATTTGATGAGCCATATAGTATTAAAAACAAAATGACATGATAATATTTGCATTTTAGGGAGATCATTCTGTCTTTATTATGTCTTTGATAGGACAGCCAAGAAGGTGAAAATCAGTTAGGAGGATACTCAACCAGCCACATAAGGAACGGTATAGACTTTAATTAAGACTGCCTGATAAAAAGGGATGGAAAATGATGGACATTGCTGAGAACTGTCAAAGAGGCAAAACTGATAAGACAATGTGCCAAAATGGATGTAGGTGGCGAGGGCAGGTGATGTCAAACTGGACATCTAGATTTCCAGCTTATTCAGATAGGTGTGTGGTGGTGTCACTGACTGAAATAGGAAATAAGAAGGGAAGACAAAGTTTTAAGCTATAAGGTCAGCAAAATTAAGGATTTGATTTTAGACAAGCTAAGTTTGACGTGCTGTGAAGCAGTTGGATTATCTAGTAGGCACCATGTCTCAGGAGAAAGATCTGAGCTGGAAATACAGATTTGACTTTTAACAGTATGGGCATGTCAATGAGTTGAACTGGAGACATAAACAAGGGTTAAGAGCATGGACATTGACACTATAGGAAAGATGAGATCACTTACTGAAAGTGTGTTCCATAAGCAAGAGAAGAAAATTTAGGCTAGAAACCTGGAATAATGGGATAGGCAATATTAAAAATGCAGGAAAGGGAAGAGGAATCCTGAAGAGAAGACAAAAAAAAAAAAAGCCATAAGGGAGGAAAAAGGCAGAAGAATATGGAATATGTTGCTCTACAAACTAAAGAAGACAATGTCAATAAGGAGGAAAAGGATGAACACAGTCACATGCTGTAGGGAGGGCAGGCAGGACAGGGTCAGTTTTTCTTAAGGGAGAATCTTGTATTTACAACTCCATCTTCTCATACAGTTTTGTTCTATCCTATAGAATGCCTAGTACATTATGTATGTATCTAAGTGCTTAGAATGACAATAAGTGTAATATAGCCTGCATCTTTTTAAGGCAAATATTTTTGAACACTTTAATTAATGATATATATTTTGTATATGTGGCATAAATACAGTAACATATTTTCTGACCTTTTAACCTGCATATATATATTTTATATAATATTATATAAAACATATGTAGGTATATATACATATATATATATATATTTGTTCTGACCCTTGAACCTGGGAAAAATATCTATAGTATATCCATGACAGGCTAGGCTAGTTACATTTATCTCTATAATAGTAATAACAAGCTTTCTTATTAGACATGATTCTCTTCATTGATATACTATGATTTTTCATATTTACTTCTTATATTCATATATACATGTATTCTTTATTTCATGGTACACATATAGTAATTCTGGAAACTGAATATTCTCTGTTTACTTATTAAATAAACATTAACTACAAATTGCCAATAGTTTGGTCAGACTTCCCTGCAGATAATCAGGAAGTTATGACTCATCAAACTCACTTATAATAATAACTTAATAATATCAAATAGAATGCCAGCTAGTATATTTCAGTGAAAACTTAATTAACATTTTTAAACTAAGTACTTGCATTATTGCTTTTTTTTAATATTTAAACTTGCAGGACTTATTCCTGTAAGTAAGTATTGTTAATAGGATTGCAAGCAACAGTTTCCCTTTTAGTCTTATTTGGTTCTCAGTATTCTTACTCTTGATTTGGGTGAAGGAGCTACAAAAGACATTTTAAGATGGGGTTGCAATAAGGGTTTGTAATTTCTGATGGTCAAAGGGGCTGGTTATAAGAGCAAAACAGGCTGGGTGTAATGAAACATGCTCTGGATCAGACCTGTGTACCAGGAACTTGTGTCCAGCTGAAGAAGGAGCAGGCAACATTTGTTTTCCCCATGCTATGTTTTAAAAATAATGTACATGAAATACATTCACTAATGGTTACCACCAAGAATAGGAATATTTCTTTGGGGTATAATTCAAGTTCATACATAATGTCAAGTATTAGACATGAGGTTTTGTATTTAATATCACCTTCTATCTTCTGTACTTACATTATGCTTGGTTTTCCTCATGGATTGTGGCATTTGGTATTTTAATTAAATAATGCCTTTCTTCATTCTGTTCTAACATGAGAAAAGTTTGACTATATAATTGCAGGTTTCCATTCTATTTTCATTGCTTAGATTATCACTTTATTCTAATTGGATATCTTGCGGAAAGAATTATAGGAATAAGTTTGAAATGGTTATAATTATAGTGGCATTTAGGTTAAATAGTGGGGAACACATTTTCCAAGTTTAAAAGCACATTCAATTCTTCAAGGGTTGGAGATTCAGAGTATTGGACTGAAATGGGTGTCGTGCTCTTTGGTTTGCTGTTGTTGCTACACTTTTGTTCAAAAATTTTAAAAGGACTAAATTAGCTGTATTCCAGAAAGAAAAAAATTTAAACATAAATTAAAAATATTTTAAATATGAAAAGCCAATATCTGGAGTATAGGTAGCCTTCTAAGACACTCATGTCTGATTTCAAAATCCCTGGTACTTATTGTGAGCTCATTCCTATAAAGGGTCCCTTGGCTACTTGGTGAAGGTTAAAGGAGAAAGTGTTTGTCTACTTTAGAAGGTCTGCTGCTGAGTCAAACTGTGAAGTAATGGGGAAAGGTCTCCTTTTTAGTTCCCAGGATGAGGTGTGGAATTGTCTACTGGGGATGTTTAAGTAATGCTAGAAGGAGACTTGCTGCCCCATTATGCCCCTTTTCTAGATTGGAGTTAAGAATGAGAAGCTGTGTTTCATTAGAAAAGGATGCATTTAGGGATTTCTTCCCCAGAGCATTTCAAAGTTCAATGTTTAAGATTTTGCCTTGGTATTTGGCAAAGAACCGGGGTTCTTTTCCATGCCTTCCATTATAAAGTACAGGAAATAAGTCCTTGGATTTTTCCCACTTTCTTTTTCATTCCACCCTTGTGTGCCCTATATCTTCCTGCTTTACCTAGACCTGCTCAACTCTAGGTATTGAAAAATTTCACTCACTCATACTTTTCAGACTTCAGCCTCTGTCCTTCTCAATTTTCAGAGGCAATCATACTCACGCTTAGGACATTAGAGAGTGGATAGAATTAACAATTAATCTCACAAGCCCAGGCTACTCCAAACCCAGCAAGCTACAGAGCTTTACTATCCATCCTCCTTTCTCCCATCCTCCCAGTCACGAGGACTTGGCCAGAGGAGTGGGTTTCTTCCCATTCACTGATTTATATTTCAGTTCTTCTTCTGGGACAAGAAGCTTTCTATGAAGCTTAGGCTTTTTGGCTACAGTTTTCACAACCTAACTCTTGTCCCAGTTTTTCTATAGGGATTATTTCCTAAACCTATAGCCAATGCCTGTGGGTCTGCTCTGAACAAGAGTAGAGTTCCTGAAGTAAAAAATGTGCTGGCTAAAAAAAAAAAAAAAAAAAAAAAAATGTGCTGGCTGCCTGATTCTTCAGTAAGACATACTGTTGTTAGGAGATTCCTGTCACAAAATCCTATATCCCAACTGCACAGATTGGATGCCAGGGTTAAGAACATAAGCCTGGATGATCCCTAATCCACTCCGCCTTATCAGCCATTGTTTAAATTGGTAGCACCCTCACACCTATGCCAGTACTATAGGTGAGGTAGCCCTCTACCACTCACCCTGTGCATTCCTAGATAGTTGCCTACATGTATACCAGACGATTGGCTAAGGTTGCACTGGCTATGCCCTTGTCGCCACCCGAGGTTTTAATAAGAGGTTAGGAACTAGCTAAGAGAGCAAACTAACAGAACATGTGAATGTGGTTACTCCATCAATAGGGAGAAGTCACACTACTAAAAATACACATAATTTAAGATTTTGAGCTCTTAAAATAACAGTAAAATAATGCCCTCCTTCCAAATTTATCTCCATCTTCCCTCCTTTCAGCCCATAGAGAATCCCTCACAATCTCCTTCCATCACAAATATGAAGACTTTTCATTTCTTCACACTTCTGCACATATTCTCACTGTTTTTCTCCTATTATTGTGTTCTACTCCATAAACATTGGACATGATAAAGTCTAGAAACTTCTCCAGAGGGTTTACCTTTTAAAAATGGGTATATAAAAAAAAAAAATGGGTATAGACCCAGCTAAGTCAACTTAGCTGATTGCAACCCAAGCTACTACGTAAATTCTATTTTCATGTATGCTCACTTCTCATACGGCAGCACGTTTACAAACTCACTGGTGAACAGAACTGAAGAGAACACTGCTTTATATAGTAGAGAAAATATAAATAAAACAAATGTTAATACGTTCCTTAGAAATATCTATGTGTATATCCCTATCTAAATTTATATATCACTCCATATCTATTTATATCTATCTATCTATCTATTTATCCATCTATCTATCTGTACACCCATACAGATAAACATATACTTCAAAAAATTGGGGAAGTATATGTAGTTACTGCCTATTAGCAGAAATAACACTCTTACCAGTCAGATGATCACAGCCAAACTCAGAATCCAGAGGATGGTGCAAAGTAATAAGTTACTGATTCCAGGTTAGAATCCAACTTGAATGGGTGCCTAGAAACAATTTCTCCCTTGGTCTCCATTCCACTTTCTTTGGCAACTCCTCTGCTCTGGCCTCTGTCATAATTCCATCTTGCTGCAATCCCTTGAAATCTAAGCTAGAGTGATAAATTTATGGTTCCATCCTGATATAACATAGTGGATTCCTACATTCTTCAAATTGGAGCAAACACAAGAAAACTAATATACTGAAAACAAAACAAAACATCCCAACACAACAAAAGAAAGTACCACCCAAAACAACAACAACAAAGCTTATCCTTTGTTCATATTGGTCACCTGTCTCCATAAACATCACATTGACTTGACAACTTATTGTTCTAAAAGGCCTCCTTAGTGGATGGAGGGGAGAGGATGTGGAAAAAGAATGAATGAGACAGTAGGGCAGAGGATTCTCTTATTTAATTATGCTTCTCTCTCTCATCGCTCTATCTCTTGTAAACAATACATTGTAAACAATACATTGTGCAAGAATGAAATACATATTATAATAAAGTTGCATTTTATTTTTGTCTTTCACTGTCCTTTTACATTCAGTGGTGGTAATCTTGCCCTTCCTTCTGATGACAATTTCTGTGTGTAAAATTACCTTTTTGCCCACTTACAGACCATACTATCGTCATGATTAGTCAAGAACAGAGTATTAATTTGGAAATTATAATGTCCATTTCATGATATGAATAAAAAATTTGACCTTAGTTTACCATTCATCTTCTTCTCTCCAGGCTCTCTGTTAGCCAATATGGTATCTCTGTGGAAATCAGGGAAAAGTACCCCTTCCTCTTAGCACACCAGAGTCCCTTGCCAGGACTTGGCCAATGGAACACCGGCTGAATTTCAGTTCCACCTCACCTACTCAGTGGATTTAGAGTACACTATGATCAATGTTGAGGGTAAGCTCTGCATAGTCATATAATCATATAGCTCAGCCCTGCTTCCCACAGTGGGAAGGTAGAGGCACAGTGCTTTTGCTATACACTCTCTTCCCAGTCACCTCTCCCCATCAACAAACTAGCAGCTGTTTTACTTATTTCTTCTAATACCTCTTCAATATTAATCATATCTCCCATGAGATAATTTAGTTCAAGATATTTTTTCTTGTTATTCCTTGAATTTTTGAAACTCAAGGTGACACAGAAAAGTTGTCAGAAATCAAGTTGCATATTATGCCCAAAGCATAATATTTGCCATGTGGTTAAAAGTGATTTTTATGATTATTTTTAATTTTGGGGGGCAATGTACTTTTGAAGTCTCTAGCTCTAATGTTTTCTTAGAAATAAACGGCCAATTTAGTAAACAATAAAAACATAAGCTCTGTGTTCTCAAAGATTTATTAAACATATACACTTAAGTGAAGTTGTATTTGAAACAATATGTGATACATATACATTATAAAATAATAGCAATAACTTGTTATAAAGTAATAGTAATAACAGCATCTAGGTCTGGAGGCTAAGCATCGAGGGAAAGTCAATATGGCCATTAGCATCTTAGTTTGTGTGTAACCCATAATTTATATGTTTTTTATTTTGATATTATGGAACTTTATTTTTGTTTAGATATTTTAAGGCAATTTAATATTTTCTGGGCATTATAAGGTAGATATACACTCTACTTATATATAGTTATTGAATAAATACTCTAAAGCTTCTATCAAATGTGGCTTCAGATTTGTCATTAATTTTCTATTACATATAATGAAATCGCTGCCCTTGTAGTAATTTTCCCAGTGTGATATAGAGACAAACAAACTTTTCACCTTTATTCTATTGGAATCTTAAATAAATCTATAATTTTTTTTTTTTTTTTTTTTTTTTGCGGTACGCGGGCCTCTCACTGTTGTGGCCTCTCCCGTTGCGGAGCACAGGCTCCGGACGCACAAGCTCAGCGGCCATGGCTCACGGGCCTAGCTGCTCCACGGCATGTGGGATCTTCCCGGACCGGGGCACGAACCCGTGTCCCCTGCATCGGCAGGCGGACTCTCAACCACTGCGCCACCAGGGAAGCCCAATCTATAAATTTTTGTTAGCAAATAGTGATTAAGTCAGAGTGGTGGTCAGCTAAGTGCAAGGTAAAGTTAAATGATCAAAAAGCTCATATTAATACTGAGGTTCTAAGAGGCTGGGATTCTACCTAAAGTAAAATTTTAATAAAGTAGAAGATATATTAATTTGATTTTATAAAAAGACTCAAATCTACTTACCTATAATGTTCAGATAAAATTTTTTGTGTGTTTTTTTCTTATTAAATGTATAGGTAGATGTCTCCAATGTTCATTTGCATGCTAGCTGATATTTGACCATTTTGTGGGGATGGAATTGCTTATCTCAAACATTTCACCATTTCATGTATTCCTTAGTCAGTCAGGTAGGAACTACCACCTCGTTTTACAAATGGAGCAACTGAGATGAAGTGAGTTGCCCAAAGACATATACTTGGCAAGAGGCAAAGGCAACAATCAGACCTCAACTTCTGACTATGGATCCAAAGTACTTTACTCTACCCAGCCTCCTAATTGTTTCATGATGATCCCACCAGTCTAATAGTGAGATTCTGCCCATCTGAGAGTAACAGAAAAATGGTAATGGTTTAAGACAGATGAAAAGTCGCTCTCAAGAGTCCTTGGCTGGAAGGCGCACTGGTTTCAGTTTCAGAAGCAGCAGAAAAATTTCCTTAATTGTTCTGCCTGTGCATGTAGACAAGTCATCTTTACTTTGCATGACTATGTGCCAGGCTAAAAATATCTAAAGAAAGGGCACTAGGGAAGGAAATCTGCAGTCTCTGACACAAAGAAATATGGAGATAGATAGATAGATAGGAAGATATATACAGTTTTTTCTTCTGTATCAGAGACTGTGTCATATATTTTATATAATATAGGTATAGTGCTATATGTATGTGTGCGTGTGTGTGTATATAGCTATATGGATAACTTGGAAGCTATCTACTTTCAGGATTTAAAATTGGACATCATTTCTTAATTTGGGTTGTAATAAAATAAGCTCTTGCATTATCCTTGACCAAGATTCAAACTAATTTTTCTTTGAAACAAATGAAAGTCCCCGATTTGTTTGATAATATTTTATACAGCTTTCATTTATTTGCCTGTCTTGGCAGAATAAAGGAACAGTAATGCTACCACCTATGGTATACAGGTAAGCAGCCTTCAGTGAGGAGGCTCAAAAGGACTGCCCCTCCTCTTCCTGCCCTTGCCTCCTTTGAGCTGTCGGGAGAGTTAGGCAGAACACCTGAAGCAGCTAGTTGCTCCCTAGTGGCTAAAAGAATGTGAGCCGCCGCTCTGCTTGCCCAGTGGTTCAAGATGGCCCCAAATTCTTTTAAATGCGCTCTGTCTTTTGGAGATGTTTATTGCAATTTGTTCCTTAGTCTTAAGAAAGCACAAAAGTTAATTCCAGATAGCAGGGTCCATTTTTTTAGAGCCCCACAGGAACACGTAAGGATGAGAGATCAGCAATCGTCATACTTAAAAGACGATGTGGTTTTCCAACTCCACAAAACGTTTTTTTTTTCCTAGCACCAGCTGCTTTTTCTTCATTTATGTTGTGGAACTTGCATGCCATTCCTGGTACAGTTTGAGCAACTTCTATGAGACAGGGATTGTAGTGACATTTTGCAACAAAAATTTTTATATTAAAAACTAGCCCTTAAAATACTACTGACTGGCAATGGGAAATGGATTAAAACAACCCAAAAGAAAATAAGTAGCAATAATATAGATATTTTATACTAAATCACAGTCTTTGCTAGACATTTTAATAAAGGATTCCTTCTATGCAGTCAGTAAATAATATGGTCAAGCAAATTTTGTACTAACTTCCACGTGCCACATGGAGGCTTTAATTAACCTGTCTTGTGAGTCACTGAGCCTTTATGAATTCCAATTATACTGCATTGTGGGAATATGACATTTACTTCTTCACACCATTTTGACTTTTTTCAATTATTACCATGAAAAAATTTATTGAGCAAATGTCACTGCAAAAGAAGCCATGGCCCAATAGTGGCCATTCCTCCAGGTGGCTGGTACTGACTGCTAAAAAATAGCAATATAAAGAAAAGGCCAGGTATTTCCTAATTTGACCCTTCACACCCCGAAATGGTATCCTGATCTTGCTAATTAAGTAACTTGAAAACACAGACAGGGAACCCAAAGGAAAAAGCCAGCTTGGTCATTTGTGAAAATCTGAGAATTAATTTTTGCCTTTGAATTCTCTTGGGTAACATAGTTATTTTCATGCATTAAAGACCAAATCTATGCTTTCTTTATTTTGATATCATAGCACAAAAGATGTCAAGCTTATGCTTGATCTCTCCTAGATACAATAATATATGTCACTGACCAGTAAAGTTACTGAGTCAAAGCCATCTGCACAGTTCCAGTTCCCTCAGCACCTGGTAAGTGCAGGTTATTCTTTACATGTACAGAGCCTGACAATCTTTTAGTAATAGGGCAACTTTTCACCACTTTGTGGATGCTGAGAAAAGAAAAATATTACGAGTGTTTAATGAAATGCACCATGACCTTGCACTAAGATAATCTTATTTTTCTTATAAGATAAAAAAGAAAAGCCAAATAGATTTTAAAGAGGTGAAATAAGGGCATGTTTTTAAGCAATGTGCAAAGTAAACATCAGGTAAAATACAAAGGCTGGAAGAATTTATTATGCCACTTGTTTGCTCTCCTGTGGAATACAAAAGAATCAGGTGCATGCTCTGCTACTCCTTGCATGTAGAAATCAAGCTTGGAAACAATATACTGACATCTCTGCCATGCAGATATTTCCAACAAGCTAATGTGCTGAATCAACTATTGTCATTTAGAAACTTTCTGGTCTAGTGATTGACAGCTATAGAGTGTATCTTCATGGTCTTCTCTTTGCAAGCCAATTTTAATAAAAGGAAATATAATTACATGGAAGAGAATGAAGATCAAAGGCGAAAAAGAAAATGGGGCAAAAACAAGAAGATAAAATATCAAAAATGCTTCATCAAACATGAAAAACAGCCAGAGGATTACTTCATTACTCGTTACATGATGAAAGAAACCTATGACCACCATCATGTGGTTAGACACGTCATCAGAAATACCGACAGATTGCATGTAACATTAGATGTTTAGCACATTGTTTTTGACAGTTTCCATTAATGTATTCTTATCATTACTCTGTCTTAATTATCACAACTATTCTTATCAGCCCTGATCTGCACACCATAGACTAGAAAAGCACAAGCTCACTGACATTTGACTGAATGATTAGTAATTCTCAGCATGAATATCGAAAGGGGAGTGGGTAGCAATTGTATTTTTACTGTATATGCATTACTGCTACAATTCCAAGCTCATAAGCTCTTCAGTTCCAAAAAAAAAAATTCTCCTTCAAGCATATTCTGCTTTAGACTTCAAGGAAGTTTCTTGCCTCAGCCCTGAAAAAGCACCATATCGATAAAAACTCTGTTAAGAGTTATAAATATTTACGTATTTTAAGGAAAGATACAGGAGCATCAGAAAAGGTAAGACAGTAAGAAAATTTTCTGGAAGTGTTTTATTTATTAATAGATCTCTTTCAATAACTTCAAATATTACTTTTTTTTTAAGAATCTGAAAGAATTTTTTTTCCTTTTTTAAAACATCTTTATTGGAGTATAATTGTTGTACAATGGTGTATTAGTTTCTGCTTCACAACAAAGTGAATCAGCTATACATATACATACATTCCCGTATCTCTTCCCTCTTGCATCTCTCTCCCTCCCACCCTCCCTATCCCACCCCTCTAGGTGGTCACAAAGCACTGAGCTGATCTCCCTGTGCAATGCGGCTGCTTCCCACTAGCTATCTATTTTACATTTGGTAGTGTATATATGTCCACGCCACTCTCTCACTTTGTGCCAGCTGACCCTTCCCCTTCCCCGTATCCTCAAGTCCATTGTCTAGTAGGTCCGGGTCTTTATTCCCGTCTTGCCCCTAGGTTCTTCATGACCATTTTTTTGTTTTGTTTTTTATATTCCATATACATGTGTTAGCATACGGTATTTGTTTTTCTCTTTCTTACTTTACTCTCGATGACAGTCTCTAGATCCATCCACTTCACTACAAATAACTGAATTTCATTTCTTTTTATGGCTGAGTAATATCCCATTGTATATATGTGCCACATATTCTTTATCCATTCATCTTGATGGACACTTAGGTTGCTTCCATGTCATAGCTATTGTAAAAAAGCTGCAATGAATATTCTGTTACATGACTCTTTTGGAATTATGGTTTTCTCAGGGTATATGCCCAGTAGTGGGATTGCTGGGTCATATTGTAGTTCAACTTTTATCTTTTTACTGAACCTCCATACTGTTCTCCATAGTGGCTGTATCAATTTACATTCCCACCAACAACGCAAGAGGGTTCCCTTTTCTCCACACCCTCTCCAGGATTTACTGTTTGTAGATTTTTTGATGATGGCCATTCTGACTGGTGTGAGATGATATCTCATCGTACATTTGATTTACATTTCTCTAAAGAATAATGATGTTGACCATTCTTTCATGTGTTTGTTGGCAATCTGTATATCATCTTTGGAGAAATGTCTATTTAGGTCTTCTGCCCATTTTGGGATTGGGTTGTTTGTTTTTTTGATATTGAACTGCATGAGCTGTTTTTAAAGTTTTGAGAATAATCCTTTGTCAGTTGCTTCATTTGCAAATATTTTCTCCCATTCTGAGGGTTGTCTTTTCGTCTTGTTTATGGTTTCCTTTGCTGTGCAAAAGCTTTTAAGTCTCAAGAGGTCCCATTTGCTTATTTTTCTTTTTATTTCCATTTCTCTAGCAGGTGGGTCAAAAAGGATCCTGCTGTAATTTATGTCATAGAGTGTTTGGCCTATGTTTTCCTCTAAGAGTTTGATAGTGTCTGGCCTTACATTTAGGTCTTTAATCCATTTTGAGTTTATATTTGTCTATGTTGTTAGGGAGTGTTCTAATTTCATTCTTTTACATGTAGCTGTCCAGTTTTCCCAGCACCACTTATTGAAGACTCTGTCTATTCTCCACTGTATATTCTTGCCTCCTTTATCAAAGATAAGGTGACCATATGTGCGTGGGTTTATCTCTGGTCTTTCTATTCTGTTCCATTGATCTATATTTCTGTTTTTGTGCCACTACCACATTGTCTTGATTACTATACCTTTGAAGTATAGGCTGAAGTCAGGGAGCCTGATTCCTCCAGCTCCGTTTTTCTTTCTCAAGATTGCTTTGGCTATTTGGGGTCTTTTGTGGTTCCATACAAATTGTGAAATTTTTTGTTTCTAGTTCTGTGAAAAATGCCAGTGGTAGTTTGATAGGGAAGGCACTGAATCTGTAGATGGCTTTGGGTAGTATAGTCATTTTCACAATGTTGATTCTTCCAATCCAAGAACATGGTATATCTCTCCATCTGTTTATATCATCTTTAATGTCTTTCATCAGTGTCTTATAACTTTCTGCATACAGATCTTTTGTCTCCCTAGGTAGATTTATTCCTAGATTTTTTTTTTCTTTTTGTTGCAGTGGTAAATGGGAGTGTTTTCTTAATTTCACTTTCAGATTTTTCTTCATTACTGTATAGAAATGCAAGAGATTTCTGTGCATTAATTTTGTATCCTGCTACTTTACCAAATTCATGGATTAGCTCTAGTAGTTTTCTGGTAGCATCTTTAGGATTCTCTATGTATAGTATCATGTCATCTGCAAACAGTGACAGCTTTATTTCTTTTCCTATTTGGATTCCTGTTATTTCTTTTTCTACTCTGATTGCTGTGGCTAAAACTTCCAAAACTATGTTGAATAATAGTGGTGAGAGTGGGCAACCTTGTCTTGTTCCTGAATTTAGTGGAAAGGGTTTCAGTTTTTCACCATTGAGGACGATGTTGGCTCTGGGTTTGTCATACATGGCCTTTATTATGTTGAGGTAAGTTCCCTCTATGCCTACTTTCTGGAGGGTTTTTATCATAAATGGGTGCAGAATTTTGTCAAAAGCTTTCTCTGCCTCCATTGAGATGATCATATGGTTTTTCTCCTTCAATTTGTTAATATGGTGTATCACATTGATTTGCGTATATTGAAGAATCCTAACATTCTTGTGATAAACCCCACTTGATCATGGTTTATGATCCTTTTAATGTGCTGTTGGATTCTCCTTGCTAGTATTTTGTTGAGGAATTTTGCATCTATGTTCATCAGTGATATTGGCCTGTAGTTTTCTTTCTTTGTGACATCTTTGCCTGGTTTTGGTTATCAGGGTGATGGTGGCCTCTAGAATGGGTTTGGGAGTGTTCCTCCCTCTGGTATATCTTGGAAGAGTTTGAGAAGGACAGGTGTTAGCTCTTCTCTAAATGTTTGAGAGAATTCGCCTGTGAAGCCATCTGGTCCTGGGCTTTTGTTTTGTTTGTTGGAAGATTTTTAATCACAGTTTCAATTTCAGTGCTTGTGATTGGTCTGTTCATATTTCCTATTTCTTCCTGGTTCAGTCTCGGAAGGTTGTGCATTTCTAAGAATTTGTCCATTTCTTCCAGGTTGTCCATTTTATTGGCATATAGTTGCTTGTCGTAATCTCTCATGATCCTTTGTACTTCAGCAGTGTCAGTTGTTGCTTCTCCTTTTTCATTTCTAATTCTATTGATTTGAGTGTTCTCCCTTTTTTTCTTGATGAGTCTGGCTAATGGTTTATCAATTTTGTTTATCTTCTCAAAGAACCAGCTTTTGGTTTTATTTGTTATTGTTTCCTTCATTTATTTTTCATTTATTTCTGATCTGATCTTTATGATTTCTTTCCTTCTAATTTTGGGGGGGGGATTTGTTCTTCTTTCTCTAATTGCTTTAGGTGTAAGGTTAGGTTGTTTATTTGAGATGTCTCTTGTTTCTTAAGGTAGGATTATATTGCTATAAACTTCCCTCTTAGAACGGATTTTGCTGCATCCCAAGGTTTTCGGTCGTCGTGTTTTCATTGTCATTTCTTTCTAGGTATGTTTTGATTTCCTCTTTGATTTCTTCAGTGATCTCTTGGTTATTTAGTGTATTGTTAGCCTCCATGTGCTTGTAATTTTTACAGATTTTTTACCTCTAATTGATATCTGGTCTCATAGCGTTGTGGTCGGAAAAGATACTTGATATGATTTCAATTTTCTTAAATTTACCAAGGCTTGACTTGTGACCCATGATATGATCTATCCTGGAGAATGTTCCATGAGCACTTGAGAAGAATGTGTATTCTGTTGTTTTCGGATGGAATGTCCTGTATATATCAATTAAGTCCATCTTGTTTAATGTATCATTTAAAGCTTGTGTTTCCTTATTTATTATTATTTTGGATGACCTGTCCTTTGGTGAAAGTGGGGTGTCAAAAGTCCCCTACTATGATTGTGTTACTGTCGATTTTCCCTATTATGGCTGTTAGTATTTGCCTTATCTATTGAGGTGCTCCTATGTTGGGTGCATAAATATTTACAATTGTTATATCTTCTTGGATAGATCCCTCGATCATTATGTAATGCCCTTCTTTGTCTCTTGTAAAAGTCTTTGTTTTAAAGTCTAGTTTGTTGGATATGAGAATTGCTACTCCAGCATTCCTTTGATTTCCATTTGCATGGAATATCTTTTTCCATCCCCTCACTTTCAGTATGTATGTGTCTCTAGGTCTGAAGTGGGTCTCTTGCAGACAGCATAAATACGGGTCTTGTTTTTGTATCCATTCAGCCAGTCTATGTCTTTTGGTTGGAGTATTTAATCCAGTTACATTCAAGGTAATTATTGATATGTATGTTCCTATTACCATTTTCTTAATTGTCTGGGTTTGTTATTGTAGGTCTTTTCCTTCTCTCGTGTTTCCTGCCTAGAGAAGTTCCTTTAGCATTTTTTATAAAGCTGGTTTGGTGGTGCTGAATTCTCTTAGCTGTTGCTTGTCTGTAAAGGTTTTAATTTCTCCATCAAATCTGAGTGAGATCCTTGCTGGGTAGAGTAATCTTGGTTGTAGGTTTTTCTCCTTCATCACTTTAAATATGTCCTGCCATTCCCTCCTGGCTTGCAGAGTTTCTGCTGAAAGATCAGCTCTTCACCTTATGGAGATTTCCTTGTGTGTTATTTGTTGTTTTTCCCTTGCTGCTTTTAATATTTTTTCTTTGTATTTAATTTTTGATAGTTTGATTAATAAGTGTCTTGGCGTGTTTCTCCTTGGATTTACCCTGTATGGGACTCTCTGTGCTTCCTGGAGTTGATTAACTATTTCCTTTCCCATTTAAGGAAGTTTTAAACTGTAATCTCTTCAAATATTTTCTCAGTCCCTTTCTTTTTATCTTCTTCTTCTGGGACTCCTATAATTCGAATGTTGGTGCGTTTAATGTTGTCCCAGAGGTGTCTGCCACTGTCATCAGTTCCTTTCATTCTTTTTTCTTTATTCTGCTCTTCAGTAGTTATTTCTACTATTTTATCTTCCAGGTCACTTATCTGTTCTTCTGTCTCAGTTATTCTGCTAATGGTCCCTTCTAGACGATTATTTCATTTATTGTGTTGTTCATCACTGTTTGTTTGCTCTTTAGTTCTTCTAGGTCCTTGTTAAACGTTTCTTGTATTTTCTCCATTCTATTTCCAAGATTGTGGATCATATTTACTATCATTATTCTGAATTCTTTTTCAGCTAGACTGCCTATTTCCTCTTCATTTGTTAGTTCTGTTGGGGTTTTTCCTTTCTTCTTCATCTGCTGTGTGTTTCTCTGTCTTCTCCTTTTGCTTAACTTACTGTGTTTGGGGTCTCCTTTTTGCAGGCTGCAGGTTCGTAGTTCCCGTTGTTTTTGGTGTCTGTCCCCAGTGGCTAAGGTTGGTTCATTGGGTTGTTTAGGCTTCCTGGGGAAGGGGACTAGTGCCTGTGTTCTGGTGGATGAGGGTGGATCTTGTCTTTTTGGTTGGCAGGCCCACGTCTGGTGGTATGTTTTGGGGTGTCTGTGCCCTTATTATGATTTTAGGCAGCCTCTCTCTAATAGGTGGGTTTGTGTTCCTGTCTTGCTAGTTGTTTGGCATAGGGTGTCCAGCACTGTAGCTTGCTGGTCGTTGAGTGGAGCCGTGTCTGGCGTTGAGATGGAGATCTCGTGGAAATTTTCGCCATCTGATATTACGTTAACCTGGGAGGTCTCTTTTGGACCAATGTCCTGAACTTGGCTCTCACACCTCAGAGGCACAGCACTGACACCTGACTGGAGCACCAAGAGCCTGTCATCCACACGGCTCAGGAAAGGGAGAAAAAGAAAGAAAGAAGAAGAAAAAATAAAATAAAATAAACATTATTAACATAAAAATAAAAAATAATTATTAAAAAATTGTTTTAAAGTAATAAATAAAACAAAAGAAGGAAAGAAAGAAGAGAGCAACCAAACCAAAAAACAAATCCATCAATGATAACAAGTGCTAAAAACTATACATGAAAAAAAAAAAATCGGACAGACAGAACCCTAGCACAAATGGTAATCGTAAAGCTATACAGAAAAAAAATCACACACAGAAGCATACATCTACACACTCACCAAAGGAGAAAAAGAGAAAACAATATATATATATATCATTGCGCCAAAAGTCCATCTCCTCAATTTGGTATGATTCGTTGTCTATTCAGGAATTCCACAGATGCAGGGTACATCGAGTTGATTGTGGAGATTTAATCCGCTGCTCCTGAGGCTGGGAGAGATTTCCCTTTCTCTTTTCTGTTCACACAGCTCCTGAGGCTCAGCTTTGGATTTGGCCCCTGTGTAGGTCGCCTGAGGGCGTCTGTTCTTCGCTCAGACAGGACGGGGTTAAAGGAGCAGCTGCTTCTGGAGCTCTGGCTCACTCAGGACGGGGGTAGGGAGGGGTACGGATGCGGGGTGTGCCTGCGGTGGCAGAGGCCAGCGTGATGTTGCAACAGCCTGAGGCGTGCCATGTGTTCTCCCGGGGAAATTGTTCCTGGATCACGGGACCCTGGCAGCGGCGGGCTGCACAGGCTCCTGGGACGGGAGGTGTGGAGCGTGACCTGTGGATGCACACAGGCTTCCTGGTGGCTGCAGCAGCAGCCTTAGCGTCTCATGCCTGTCTCTGGGGTCTGCGCTATTAGCCAAGGCTCGCGCCTGTCTCTGGAGCTCGTTTAGGCAGTGATCTGAATCCCCTCTCCTCGGGCACCCCGAAACAATTGTCTCTTGCCTCTTCGGCAGCTCCAGACATTTTCCCGGATCCCCTCCTGGCTACCCGTGGCAGCACTAGCCCCTTCAGGCCGTGTTAACGCAGCCAACCCCAGTCCTCTCCCCGGGATCTGACTGAAGCCCGAGCCTCAGCTCCCAGCCCTGCCCGCCCCGGCCGGTGAGTAGACAAGCCTCTCGGGCTGCTGAGTGCTGGTCGGCAACGATCCTCTGTGCGGAAATCTCTCCACTTTGCCCTCCGCACCCGTTGCTGTGCTCTCCTCCATGGCTCCAAAGCTTCCCCCCTCCGCCGCCCGCAGTCTCCACCCGCAAAGGGCCTTCCTAGTGTGTGGAAACCTTTCCTCTTTCTCGGCTCCCTCCCACTGGTACAGGTCCCGTCCCTATTCTTTTGTCTCTGTTCTTTCTTTTTTCTTCCCTACCCAGGTACGTGGGGAGTTTCTGGCCTTTTGGGAAACCAGCCCGCGGTCCCCAGGACTGTCGCGGCTTTGCCTGCTGGGGCCCCTCCAGAGCCGGCAGCCTCAGTGGGGCTGCCCTCCCCTCGGGTTCCGGGGCAGTTCAGTGATGGCAGAGGGAAGAGACCCAGAGCCAGGAGTTCCAGCTCTGCCTCAAATATTACTTTTAATCACAGCATGGAGAGTTTGCAGGGATCTTGAATGAAAGAAGTGTTGATGCATTTACTTTAAAGCTATACTACTTTCTGTAAAAAAAACAAATATAATATTGATAAAATCATTAATTTAAAATTTATATCTTACTCCCTTCTATTAATAATTTAAGGTGAACTCAAGAGATAGAGTCAGTGGTGGCATACACAATAACAAAATATATGTCAGAAGACCACAGACCCAGACTGAGAGATGGATACTTGGGAAAGGCTAATAATTAGACATGCATTGAAAATGGTTTTCTTTAAATACTTACTAAACATTTATTAAAAAGAAAGCCTGGGTACTTTGTGAGAAAAAGTATTAATTGCAGTGCTTACCTCTCTACTGTGGTCCTTAAAAATTTGATTCAGGCCCCAATTCACATGCTTTCTGCAAGCAAAGCCAAAAACCAGCAGTGAATTGGACATTTGCACTTTAATTTTTATTTATTTTAAAATACTATCTCATTTTATTTTATTTATTTTTTTCGCCACAAAGCTTGTGGGATCCTAGTTCCCTACAAGGGATCGAACCTATGCCCCCTGCATTGGAAGCACAGAGTCTTAATCATTGGACCACCCGGGAATTCCCAGGATATATGCACTTTAGAAGGCAGTTCATCATCTGTGAGATAATAGAAACATATATGTGTGTGTGTGTGTGTATATATATATATACACATAATATGTGGGATATATATATATATTTATATACATAATATGTGGGATATATATATATATATATCCCAAGTTCCTGACCCAGGGCTCCTAAAACCCTTGTAAATTCCTAAGTGGTAAGAGTACTAGGAGCATCTTTTGCTTGAATGAGATGACTCCAGGGGTCTTGGATGGAGGCTGGTCACCAGAAAGGCCAAGCCATGATTAGAGGTTGGGATTTGCAGCCCTATTTCCCAAGCTTCAACTTTTCCATAGTGGGGAGAGAGGATGGAAATGGAGTTAATAATTGATCATGCCTATGTGAGGAAGCCTTCATAAAATCCCAACCATGTGGGGTTCAAAGCATTTCCAGGTTGGTGAACACATCCGCACCAGGAGGATGATGCACCCCAAGGATACAAGGACAGAAGCTCCTGCATTTGGGCTCTCCCAGACCTCACCCTATGTATCTTTTCACCTGGCTGTTCAACTTTATCCTTTAATAAACTGGTAAACACATTATTTCTTATAACATATTCCACTCAACTGGCTCATCATAAGCTGAATTATTGCTACCTCATTTTTCCACCCAAGTGATGCTTTGGCACCACTGAGATTGTTCCTCTGGGAAACTGGCCTTTATTGACTTCTTCAATATGAGTCTGAGTTCCAAAATACAGGATGGCCACCCATAGAGAGCTGGTCCTCATAAAGAATGCAGAACAAAATCTTTACTTGTGACTTTACTCTTTAGTGAATTCTTCACCCAGGTTCCATAACTCTTGCATTTATTTTATAGGTAAACTTTCTCGTCCTGCCTACTACCCCCTTATTTTATTTTTTACTTTGAACAACCACTAACTAGCTGCTAATATTATAGTTCCTATGGGTCTCATCCAGAAAAGCCTTCAAGAAGGCACAGGTTCTGAGGTGAGAAGAGATGACACAGAACTGAATTTATTTGAAGACACCATCATGCCCCTCAAGACAAACACACAGTAGCAGCATGGGCCTACTGAGGCCTACTGTGGGGAAAGAAAAAGATAGAAGCATTTATTTCCCACAGAGCATCAGGTTGGGTAGCAGGGAAGGTGGTGGACCTGGAAAAATATTCAATTATCAACTTGATCTTTCATATCACCTTTAGATTGGGTGCGTTTTTCAGGGCTGCTTTAGCCTGAATGAAAAAATAAAAATAGACTTTCACTGAGACATTCTAACAAAGCAAAATACACTCAAAGAAGAAAACTTATCAAAAAAGACGTTACGAATGATAATGGGTAAGAAGATATTGCCCAAGCAGAAACCAAAAAAAAAAGAAAAAGCCAATCCATAAAGGGAGGAATATTAAGGAAACACACATTTTAATTGAAAATAATTGATATCATGTTTAAACTTAAACAGAATAAATGTTACTGGGCTTTTTGACCAGCAAAATGAAAAAGTTATTAAAGCAATACCTATTTTTTAAAAATCACCTAGAGAAATTAAACAAAGACATTGAAATTAACCAAGTAATAATAGAATGACTGACGACTTACTTTGCTTTCTCCCAAAAGCGCACCCAGAGACAAGGATTCAGAACGAGTGGGTTCATTGGAAGGCTAAAGGGAACACCCACAGGAGAATGTGGATGTGAAACAAGGAAGGGAAAATGCCAATGAGGGACTACATTATCCAGCCAGCCATCGCTGTGGATAACTGAAGCTTAATCCTCATAATGACATTTGGGAGCCAGTGTAGAACACATAACCTCAGACTTAATCTCTCCAAGGAGCAAGGAACGAGGAATAATTGTATATCAATTCTTGTCAGTCACTGGTTGAGGCCTGGCCCCAGTACCATTCATTACTCTGCACTTTCAGCAAGCCAAACAAGAGACAATGTTATGTAGTTGCAAGAGAAAGCTCACAGCAAAGCAACGTTGCCTGACCAAGTGGCAAGGGCATGGAATATTGGTGGGACACTAAAGGCATCTGTCACAGAGGCCTTACAGGGCTTAACCAACACAACAGAGTCTATTAAATGCTGGAATTGTATTAAATGCTGGAACTTGAATCTATAAAAAGAAAAGTTGAATTAGCTACACCCCCACCAGGGATATGTTACTACTCTAAGCCACTGAAAACATGTTATTTTTTTAATAACTTTAATATTTAATGAAATAAAAATATGTGGTTCATCAGAAAACATATAACACACGTTTCATGCCCTACAGTAAAGGAAAGGACGTCTTCAATAGATCAAGGAGACAAGAGACTCCTCAACTTAAATTCCCCCATCAAAACTGGGTAAAGAAAATGAATGTAGGGTAATTAGACACTTCCTCCTCAGCCCTTGAGCATATAAATGTATGCAAAAATGAATTGGGGGCCTAACTTCAATTACTGGGGGATCAGAAGCCCTTAAATGCTAAAATGAATGCCTATTCCTGGAAGCCTCAATGGAAAGCCGACAGTGGGGGAATCCTCCAGAGCAGAACAGTTGCACAGGATGTTCAGAAACAGGACAGTGAGGAGGAGAGTGATTCACACCTTCAGTGCTGCATCCGCTCTCAGCCTAAAAACAGAACTGCACCTACCACTTCTGTCCATCTGGCACCCGAAACAGGATTTAACTCATTTCAAAATGAGATGTACATACTTACATTATGAAGCAATTAGAAAAATAATCACAGAGAAACAAATTTTTTCAGTATGATTACCTATTTCTGAAACAGACTTTTGGAGGCCAATATATAAATATATCAAACTAAAAGATCAGATGATGTGTTCAGTGAAATTATTTAACTTAAAGGAAAATCTTGTGTTGAAAATATGATATCAGACATTTTGCCAAAAATATTCACTGTACTTCTTAATAATCATAACCTCAAAACATGTATTCCAAACAATCTAATGGTTAGTTTATTTGGCTTTTTTGTTTGTTTAAGAAGCTAAAACTTTTTTAAAAAATCCATTGTTTGGGCACTATCAGAACAGAGTTATTAGCAGTGTTACTCTAAAGGCAGGAGATACATCGAAGGGTGATCAAAATCTACTGGTAGCCAAGGTTAGTAGCCAATTACCATATATATTAGGTAGCTATTACTATCCATCAAATTACCAAACAATTTAGATTACTTACAATAATAGTAATCAATTATTATCTCTTAGTTTCTTTTGGTCAGATGGAAGTTGGGAAAGCATGATGTCTAGGGCTTTAGCTGAAAGACTCGAAGTCCAGGGACTGGAATCATCTAAAGTTTTTTTATTCACTTACAAGTCTGATAGTTGATGTTGGCTCTCAGCTGAAGACCTAGCTGGTGCTGTTAGCCAGAACACCCACATATAGCCTCGCCATATGGTCTGGGCCTCTTCACAACATGGTAGGAAGTGTTCCAATAAAAAGAGCAAGCCAGGTGGGAGCTATGTTGCCCTTAAGATCTAGCTTTGGAAGTCATGCAGCATCATTTCTGCTGTATTCTATTGGTTGAAGAAGTTACTAAGGCCTGCCTAGGTTCAAGGGGAGGAAACGTAGACTCTGCCTCTCAGTAGAGGAGCATCCAAGCCATATTGAAAGAAGATGTGGGATGGGCTGTATATTGATGCAGCCACTTGGGGGGAAGTGCAATTTTCAATATGGTCCATCGATCCTATACCAGAATGATCTTTTCCCCCATAGCCAGACTGAACCTAGCATCTATCTTTTATAATGACTGGTTATTAAATTGAATGAATTGGGAAGCCTTTGAAGGATTTTCATTGCAGTTGATCTCTTCCAAACATTCGAGGGCAAAAGAAAGCAGAGAAATAAAACAAGTGGGAAAAGTAATTTTAATCATGCATTCTACCATATTTACCTCTTCAGGTTATTATAGCATTTCCCATAACATTTCATATCTTTAAAATTATTGTAGAGCTCAAATAATTGAGTTGCTATGTTTCATGTATGTTTTATTTAAACTGTAAAGGAAACAGCATAGCAAACAGTAGCACCAATCTTTGAGAAACAAACTTACGTTCTCTGAATTTCCAATAATGGGTTAAATTTCTTCTCCTGAGGGAATGTTCAATCACCCATACCCCTTCAGCATGATCTAGGGTCCACTATGACAAGTTGATCTTTTTTTTTTTTCTTTGAGTGACTCCCCTTCCTCCTAAAACAAGTTTCAAGGAATTTTATGGCTTAGATTCCAAACATGTTTTTGACTCTTGAGTGAGTTTAAAGGCACTGGATCATATCCGATACAGGCCTAGAAAACTAATAAATTAATTCAGTTTATGATTCTTATTAGTTGTAAATGATGCTAAATATGATTATTTTATTTTTAACATTTTCATATTTACTATTTCAAAATGATAATAAATCTCCCCAAAATATAATCAATTTAAATGAAAAATAGCTGCATACTAAAGACAATGAAATATTGAGTACTGAAAAGTGAGTTTCGGGGGAGCTTCAAGATGGTGGAAGAGTAAGACGTGGAAATCACCTTCCTCCCCACAGATACATCAGAAATACATCTACATGTGGAACAACTCCTACAGAACACCTACTGAACGCTGGCAGAAGACCTCAGACCTCCCAAAAGGCAAGAAACTCCCCCACATACCTGGGTAGGGCAAAAGGAAAAAGAAAAAACAGAGACAAAAGAATAGGGATGGGACCTGCACCAGTGGGAGGGAGCTGTGAAGGAGGAAAGGTTTAGATACACTAGCAAGCCCCTTCACTGGCGGAGACTACGGGTGGCAGAGGGGGGAAGCTTTGGAGCCACGGAGGAGAGCACAGCAACAGGGGTGCAGAGGGCAAAGCGGAGAGATTCCCACACAGAGGATCCTTGCTGACCAGCACTCAGCAGCCCGAGAGGCTTGTCTGCTCACCCGCCGGGGCGGGCGGGGGCTGGGAGCTGAGGCTCGGGTTTCAGAGGTCGGATCCCAAGGAGAGGACTGGGGTTGGCTGGGTGAACACAGCCTGAAGGGGGCTAGTGTGCCACAGCTAGCCAGGAGGGAGTCCAGGAAAAAGTCTGGAGCTACCGAAGAGGTAAGAGACTTTTTCTTGCCTCTTTGTTTCCTACTGCGCAAAGAGAGGGGATTAAGAGCACCGCTTAAAGGAGCTCCAGAGACAGGCATGAGACGCTAAGGCTGCTGCTGCTGCCACCAGGAAGCACAAGTCACTATCCACACCCCCTTCCGGGGAGCCTGTGCAGCCCGCCACTGCCAGGGTCCCGTGATCCAGGGACAACTTCCCCGGGAAAACGCACGGCACGCCTCAGGCTGGTGCAACGTCACACTGGCCTCTGCCACTGCAGGCTCACCCCGCACTCCGTACCCCTCCTTCCCCCAGGCCTGAGTGAGCCAGAGCCCCAGAATCAGATGCTGCTTTAAGCCCATCCTATCTGAAGGATGAACAGATGCCCTCAGGCAACCTACAGGCAGAGGCGGGTCCAAATCCAAAGCTGAACCCCAGGAGTTGTGCGAACAAAGAAGAGAAAGGGAAATCGCTCCCAGCAGCCTCAGAAGCAGCGGATTAAATCTCCACAATGAACCTAATGTACCCTGCATCTGTGGAACACCTGAATAGACAACGAATCATCACAAATTGAGGAGGTGGACTTTGGGAGCAATGATACATATATATTTTTTCCCTTTTTCTCTTTTTGTGAGTGTGTATGTGTATGCTTCTGTGTGTGATTTTGTCTGTACAGCATTGCTTTTACCATTTATCCTAGTGTTCTGTCTGTCCGTTCTTTGGTTTTATATTATTTTTTTTGTTTTTAGTATAGTTTTTAGCACTTGTTATCGTTGGTGGATTTGGTTTTTGGTTTGGTTGCTCTCTTCTTTCTTTTTTTTATATTAAAATAATTTTTTTAATAATTATTTTTTTTTCATAACTTTATTTTATTTTATCTTCTTCTTCTCTTTTTTTTTCTCCCTTTTATTATGAGCCGTGTGGATGACAGGGTCTTGGTGCTCCACCCAGACGTCAAGCCTGTGCCTCTGAGGTGGGAGAGCCAAGTTCAGGACACTGGTCCACAAGAGACCTCCCAGCTCCATGTAATATCAAACAGCGAAAATCTCCCGGAGATCTCCATCTCAAATCCAAGACCCAGCTCCACTCAACGACCAGCAAGTTAGAGTGATGGACACCCTATGCCAAACAACTAACAAGACAGGAACACAACCCCACCCATTAGCAGAAAGGATGCCTAAAATCATAATAAGGCCACAGACACCCCCAAACAAATGACAGATGTGGACCTGCCCATCAGAAAGAGAAGATCCAGCCTCATCCACCAGAAAACAGGCACTAGTCCCTTCCACCAGGAAGCCTAAAAATCCCAATGAACCAACCTTAGACACTAGGAACAGACATCAAAAACAACGGGAACTACGAACCTGCAGCCTGCAAAAAGGAGACCCCAAACACAGTAAGATAAGCAAAATGAGAAGACAGAGAAACACACAGCAGATGAAGAAGAAAAACCCCACCAGACGTAACAAATGAAGAGGAAATAGGCAGTCTAGCTGAAAAAGAATTCAGAATAATGATAGTAAAGATGCTCTAAATTCTAGGAAATAGAATAGAGAAAATACAAGAAACATTTAACAAGGACCTAGAAGAACTAAAGAGCAAACAAACATTGATGAACAACACAATAAATGAAATAATCCTTTAGAAGGGACCACTAGCAGAATAACTGAGACAGAAGAACAGATAAGTGACCTGGAAGATAAAATAGTGGAAATAACTACTGAAGAGCAGAATAAAGAAAAAAGGATGAAAAGAACTGAGGACAGTCTCAGTGACATCAGAGACAAAATTAAACACACCAACATTCGAATTATAGGGATCCCAGAAGAAGAAGATAAAAAGAAAGGGACTGAGAAAATATTTGAAGAGATTATAGTAGAAAACTTCCCTAATATGGGAAAGGAGATAGTTAATCAAGTCCAGGGAGCACAGAGAGTCCCATACAGGGTAAGTCCAAGGAGAAACACACCAAGACACATATTAAACTATCAAAAATTATATACAAAGAAAAAATATTAAAAGCAGCAAGGGAAAAACAACAAATAACACACAAGGGAATCCCCATAAGGTTAACAGCTGATCTTTCAGCAGAAACTCTGCAAGCCAGAAGGGAGTGGCAGGACATATTTAAAGTGATGAAGGAGAAAAACCTACAACCAAGATTACTCTACCCAGCAAGGATCTCACTCAGATTTGATGGAGAAATTAAAACCTTTACAGACAAGCAACAGCTAAGAGAATTCAGCACCACCAAACTACCTGTACAAAAAACGCTAAAGGAACTTCTCTAGATAGGAAACACAAGAGAAGGAAAAGACCTACAAAAACAAACCCAAACAATTAAGAAAATGGTAATAGGAACAGACATATCGATAATTACATTAAATGTAACTGGATTAAATGCTCCAACCATAAGAAACAGGCTTGCTGAAGGGATAGAAAAAGAAGACCCGTATTTATGCTGTCTACAAGAGACCAACTTCAGACCTAGGGACACATACACATTGAAAGTGAGGGGATGGAAAAAGATATTCCATGCAAATGGAAATTAAAAGAAAGCTGGAGTAGCAATTCTTATATCAGACAAACTAGACTTGAAAACAAAGACTATTACGAGGGACAAAGAAGGTCATTACATAGTGATCAAGGAATCAATCCAAGAAGAAGATATAACAATTGTAAATATTTATTCACCCAACATAGGAGCACCTCAATACATAAAGCAAATACTAACAGCCATAACAGGGGAAAGCGACAGTAACACAATCATAGTAGGGGACTTTAACACCCCACTTTCAGCAAAGGACAGACCATCCAAAATGAAAATAAATAAGGAAACACAAGCTTTAAATGATACATTAAACAAGATGGACTTAATTGATATTTATAGGACATTCCATCCAACAACAACAAAATACACATTCTTCTCAAGTGTTCATGGAACATTCTCCAGGATAGATCATATCTTGGGTCATAAATCAAGCCTTGGTAAATTTAAGAAAACTGAAATCATATCAAGTATCTTTTCCAACCACAACGCTATGAGACTAGATATCAATTACAGGAAAGATCTGTGAAAAATACAAACACAAGGAGGCTAAACAACACACTACTTAATAACCAAGAGATCACGTAAGAAATCATAGAGGAACACAAAACATACCTAGAAACAAATGACAATGAAAACACGACGACCGAAAACCTATGGGATGCATCAAAATCCGTTCTAAGAGGGAAGTTTATAGCAATATAATCCTACCTTAAGAAACAAGAGACATCTCAAATAAACAACCTAACCTTACACCTATAGCAATTAGAGAAAGAAGAACAAAAAACCCCAAAATTAGCAGAAGGAAAGAAATCATAAAGATCAGATCAGAAATAAATGAAAAATAAATGAAGGAAACGGTAACAAAGATCTATAAAACTAAAAGCTAGTTCTTTGAGAAGATAAACAAAATTGATAAACCATTAGCCAGACTCATCAAGAAAAAAAGGTAGAACACTCAAATCAATAGAATTAGAAATGAAAATGGAGAAGTAACAACTGACACTGCAGAAATATAAAGGATCATGAAAGATTACAGGCAACTATATGCCAATAAAATGGACAACCTGGAAGAAATGGACAAATTCTTAGAAATGCACAATCTTCCGAGACTGAACCAGGAAGAAATAGGAAATATGAACAGACCAATCACAAGCACTGAAATTGAAACTGTGATTAAAAATCTTCCAACAAACAAAAGCCCAGGACCAGATGGCTTCACAGGCGAATTCTCTCAAACATTTAGAGAAGAGCTAACACCTATCCTTCTCAAACTCTTCCAAGGTACACCAGAAGGAGGAACACTCCCAAACTCCTTCTAGGAGGCCACCATCACCCTGATACCAAAACCAAAGATGTCACAAAGAAAGAAAACCTCAGGCCAATATCACTGATGAACATAGATGGAAAAATCCTTAACAAAATACTAGCAAACAGAACCCAACAGCACATTAAAAGGATCAGACACCATGATCAAGTGGGGTTTAATCCAAGAATGTAAGGATTCTTCAATATACGCAAATCAATCAATGTGATACACCATATTAACAAATTGAAGGAGAAAAACCATACGATCATCTCAATAGATGCAGAGAAAGCTTTTGACAAAATTCAACACCCATTTATGATAAAAACCCTGCAGAAAGTAGCCATAGAGGGAACTTTCCTCAACATAATAAAGGCCATGTATTACAAACCCACAGCCAACATTGTCCTCAATGGTGAAAAACTGAAAGCATTTCCACTAAGATCAGGAGCAAGACAAGGTTGCCCACTCTCACCATTATTATTCAACATAGTTTTGGAAGTTTTAGCCACAGCAATCAGAGAAGGAAAAGAAATAAAAGGAATCCAAATAGGAAAAGAAGTAAAGCTGTCACTGTTTGCAGATGACATGATACTATACATAGAGAATCCTAAAGATGCTACCAGAAAACTACTAGAGCTAATCCATGAATTTGGTAAAGTAGTAGGATACAAAATTAATGCACAGAAATCTCTTGCATTTCTACACACTAGTGATGAAAAATATGAAAGTGAAATTAAGAAAACACTCCCTTTTACCACTGCAACAAAAAGAATAAAATATCTAGGAATAAACCTACCTAAGGAGACAAAAGATCTGTATGCAGAAACTTATAAGATACTGATGAAAGAAATTAAAGATGATACAAATAGATGGAGAGATATACCATGCTCTTGGATTGGAAGAATCAACATTGTGAAAATGACTATACTACTCAAAGCAATCTACAGATTCAATGCAATCCCTATCAAACTACCACTGGCATTTTTTACAGAACTAGAACAAAAAATTTCACAATTTGTATGGAAACACAAAAGCCCCTGAATAGCTAAAGCAATCTTGAGAAAGAAAAACGGAGTTGGAGGAATCAGGTTCCCTGACTTCAGCCTATACTACAAAGTTACAGTCATCAAGACAGTATGGTAATGGCGCAAAAAAGAAATACAGATCAATGGAATAGGATAGAAAGCCCAGAGATAAACCCACACATATGGTCAACTTATCTTTGATAAAGGAGGCAATAATATACAGTGGAGAAAAGACAGACCCTTCAATAAGTGGTGCTGGGAAAACTGGACAGCTACATGTAAAAGAATGAAATTAGAACACTCCCTAACACCATACACAAACATAATCTAAAAAATGGATTAAAGACCTAAATGTAAAGCCAGACACTACCAAACTCTTAAAGGAAAACATAGGCCGAACACTCTATGACATAAATCACAGCAAGATCCTTTTTGACGCACCTCCTAGAGAAATGGAAATAAAAACAAAAATAAACAAATGGGACCTCTTGAAACTTAAAAGCTTTTGCACAGCAAAGGAAACCATAGACAAGATGAAAAGACAACCCTCAGAATGGGAGAAAATATTTGCAAATGAAGCAACTGACAAAGGATTATTCTCAAAAATTTAAAAACAGCTCATGCAGCTCAATATCAACAAAAAAAACAACCCAATCCCAAAATGGGCAGAAGACCTAAATAGACATTTCTCCAAAGAAGATATACAGGTTTCCAGCAAACACATGAAAGAATGCTCAACATCATTAATCATTAGAGAAATGCAAATAAAAGGTACAATGAGATATCATCTCATACCAGTCAGAAGGGTGATCATCAAAAAATATACAAACAATAAATGCTGGAGAGGGTTTGGAGAAAAGGGAACCCTCTTGCACCGTTGGTGGGAATGTAAATTGATACAGCCACTATGGAGAACAGTACAGAGGTTCCGTAAAAAACTAACAATAGGACTACCATATGACCCAGCAATCCCACTACTGGGCATATATCCTGAGAAAATCATAATTCAAAAAGAGTCATGTACCAAAATTTTCATTGCAGCTCTAATTACAATAGCCATGACATGGAAGCAACCTAAGTGTCCATCAACAGATGAGTGGATAAAGAATATGTGGCACATATATACAATGGAATATTACTCAGCCATAAAAAGAAGTGAAATTGAGTTATTTGTAGTGAGGGGATGGACCTAGAGTCTGTCATACAGAGTGAAGTAAGTCAGAAAGAGAAAAACGAATACTGTATGCTAACACACATATATGCAATAAAAAAAAAAAAAAAAGTCCTGAAGAACCTAGGAGCAAGACGAAGACAGAGACCTACTAGAGAATGGACTTGAGGATACGGGTAGGGGGAAGTGTAAGCTGGGACAAAGTGAGAGAGTGGCATGGACATATATACACTACTAAACGTAAAATAGGTAGCTAGTGGGAAGCAGCCGCATAGCACAGGGAGATCAGCTCGGTGCTTTGTGACCACCTAGAGGGGTTGGATAGGGGGGTGGGAGGGAAATGCCAGAGGGAGGGGATATGGGGATATATGTATATGTATAACATTCACTTTGTTATAAAGCAGAAACTAACACACCACTGTAAATCAATTATACTCCAATAAAGATGTTAAAAAAAATAGTGAGCTTCTTTGAAAATATAATAGTTTTAAGATATTGGAAAGAAGTTAGCTGTTAATATTCATGTAAAAAGAAAATATTTAACAGAACTGTTAATAGGTATGAAAATGAGGAACAAGTAGTCAGCACATTCATTAAAATTATTATATCTTAATGGAATAAAAATAAATTTTTGTGACAGACTCAGAAACAATGTAACACACCTAGAGAAACATGGGTTATGTAGAAAATTTTGATTCTTTTCACACCCAATCTCATTTCTGAAACTACATTCTAACTATTCTCAATTGCTTATAATTTTCCTAGGCAGACTGTCCCCAGCATCTTCATACTATATACTTCACCCTCATTCCTTGAATCAAAATTGTTTTGGGTGATTCAAATTGCTTCTTGAACCCTCATTTACCCATCCAAATTAAAACCGCCAATTATTCTTTTTTTTTTTTTTTTTTTCGGTATGCGGGCCTCTCACTATTGTGGCCTCTCCCTTTGCGGAGCACAGGCTCCGAACACGCAGGCTCAGTGGCCATGGCTCATGGGCCTAGCTGCTCCGCGGCATGTGGGATCTTCCCGGGGCACGAACCCATGTCCCCTGCATCGGCAGGCGGACTCTCAACCACTGCGCCACCAGGGAAGCCCCAATTATTCTTGTTAACCATGAATGTTCCAAAACGTGGATTCCTTTTCTCCTTGCATAAAATTACCAAAACCTGCTCAAACCATTTCTGTGATCCCCCTAAAGGAGATTATTAAATGCTTTTTGTTTAATACTGATTTTTCTTACTTTCAGAATGAGTCTTAAGGCATGGGCCTTTGTGTTAGTCTTGATGGATGTTAGACTGATATGAGGCAAAAAAATACAGTGTTCATAAGTCTGGGTGGCTTACCTGGCAACTTGATGATGATGAAGGCCTACTTATCTTCTGACTTATGGCTCTGCATCCTAAAGATGCAGCTTTGATCCTGAGGTTCAAGCAAGCTGTGATAGCTTTGGCTCCCTCCTTCATAAAGGTATTCTGGCCAGTGGCAAAAGAGAAAAAATAGAGGAGAGCACATTCTCTTTATGATCGTAACTCAGAAGTTGTGCTACCATGGCCCGTAGTGGAACCCAGTCACATGACCTCTCCTTGCAGCAAAGAAAGCTGTTACGTAGTTACTCATATGAAACTTCCATTAACATAGAGAAGGGGAGGTCTGATAATGGGGAGCAATCAGCAGTCTCTGCCAAAACTTTAGAACCAGATGGATTTGCACTTTAATCCCAGCTCTGTAATTTATTAGCTATTAGGGCTCATGAAAGTCTAAAAGCTTCAGTATCTTTATCTGATTTATTTCAGAGGTATTAAGCAGATTGCATCCAAAATGAATACAAAGCATTTAGTCCTGTGTTTAGAATACAGTATGTGCTCAATAAATGAGAGCTAGTATACACAGAAAAAGCATACTAACAAAGAGATATAAAGTTGAAGACTCTGCAGACAGGAACTATGTTTAAGAGTCTAGGTTGGAGAGATAAAGGCAGGAAAGAAGGATCTTTATTTAAGGTATAGGCAAATATGCCAAGAACATCAAGACTGAAAGTAAATCAGATGAGTGAAATATTGGGAACTAATTCAAGATTGAAATATATCCTTAATTTTTTCATTGATTTTTATTTTCTTCTAGTTATTTGTAACCAGTCGCCAGAGGTCAACATTTTTTTCCTCTTATACATATTGAATACAACACTCTGCATTAATCATGATTTTCTTATACTGATTGAATATGGCAATTGCCAGCCACATTCAGCAAGTTCAGAGGAGAGTCAAAACTCCCATAGCTACTAACTTCTGTTGAAAACTGACTGATCTGAGCTCTCAAAGCATGGTATAGAAACACATCATACATCCAGAGTTGGTGGCAATTAGATGTTTTCCAGAGAGTTCTTAGCGGTTGGCCCCAGGGAAAATTATAGGTAAAAGGGGAAGACCAAGTAATCAAGTCAACCCTTTCAAGCAGAGCAAATCTGCTTTAACATATTGGAGTCCTCCTTTATTTTTTTTTTTTTTTTTTCAGTTAAAGCCTTTATTCTCCTTTTAGAAAGTAATATGAAACATTTTCTGTCACAAAATTCGGGTTCTAAGTGTTACACGGATTCTATGAATAATTTCTTAGGTCTTCAATTGTAAACTATTCATGCATTAACTACAAAGGGCAGTTCCCTCTACAGAAACTTTTTCATCTCCCACTAATTCACTCATTTCTCCCTAAATTGTGCACCTCCTCCTTTGTAACACCTACTCTTCTCAACACAATACCTGGTATATGAAAATCTCACTACATTTTGCTGAACAATTAAATCCAAAAACGAATTAATATTAACTTTCACTGACTGAACAAAACACTATGAAAGGAATCTCATTAAAGATCATGGCCTAACTAAAATGATTTAGCATTATAGAGTCGGAAGAACTCTGGGCTTGAGGTTAAAAAAATAATCTTCGTTAAATTTCTTACTTCTAAAACTCATATGAGTTCTGCCATTACAGACGAAACCCTGTCAAAACGTATAAGCAACACTAAGCTTCACTGTCTTTTTCCGTAAAATGGAAATTCAACTAAGACAATGTATAAAAGAACACTTTGTAAGTTGTAAATCACAAACCAAAATTAAGACATTGTTTATTGCATCCAAACTGGAATCAATTTTTCCTGTGGCTGCGCAGATCTTATGCTGATGGAATGCAGTCAAGTAAGTTTTCCATTATAAAAAGCCCATGTGTATGCTTGGTGCTAGGAGAAGCATGTGATAATCTTTTCACTCTAGACACAATTTTTTTAAGGTCCACACAGATTCTTATTTGTGAGAAACTGGTGCTCATATAACTAGACACACGAGTATTGAGCCAATAAAACCAACTGAAGAATGGGAGGAATTATCTTACACTTGAAGTCATTGTTTCACATTTCTGAAGTTCCCAGTGGGTTCTAAACATGAGATGTTTGTTCCTCTCTGCCTTCTCATTATTCTTTCCCATAAGGCAATCCTTTTGATATCAGCATGGAATATATAAAATGCTTTGGGGGTAAAAGTTGGTCTTTCTTTTATAGTAAATTTTTATTTATCCAATTCAGTTCTAAGCAAAAACAATAAAATAAATAGGGGCATAAAAAAGAAAAAAACTCCACTGTTAAGATCTCAATTATGTTTTGTTTATGGAATGTAGAGAAACACTTTCTTTCCCAACACATTCTCGCTGTAGCCTGTTTCTCTTCATATATGTAATGCGAATCCCTGTGGCTTTGGGGTCAAACAGACATCTTGACTCTATCATATACTACTTTTGTGATCTTGAGTATGTTGGCTAAATTTCAGAACTTAAGTTTTCTCATTTGTAAAATGATGGTAATTCTCCCTATGCCCTGATATCTTAGCCCCAAGATTAAACAAAACTTATAGCACATACAAAACTAATCAATAGGAAGTAACAATTAGAATTATGCTCTGTAATAGCTGGAACAAGAGCCAAAGTAAAGGTTACATGGCAACAAAACTGTGGCATTATGGTAAAAATCAGTAAGTCCCCCAAACATGGTTTAATTTGAACAACTTTATCAGGATGATTATACCACTGGTTAAGAATTCCCAGCCCAGAAGGCAATCAGATTGGATATTTGTGGTTCTAATATAAATGCTATTGTTCAAGATATAGCATTACTTTATACACAGAGAAACCTTCACACAATGGGTATCATATATCATTATTCCATTTATTCATGCCTTAGTCTAGTTTAATTTGGGCAGAACCCTTATATTGAATCCCTCATTAAATTTCTCTTCTTTAATCCAGAGATAATATTTACCTATTCATAAATCATTTTATGACTCTTGAAAATCATGAACCATAAATAATTGTAAATATTTTTAAGCACAAATACAAAGGGATAAATATAACTAAATTGTCTTAGATTAGCTTTCACTTCTGTAAACTCAGAAGAACTGCACAGCCCTCATACATCTCATGTTCTCTATCAACAGATAACTTGATATTTGTTATAGGCTATTATTTATTAGACCCTATAATGATTCCTAACATTTCTCAAACTTGAGTAGCTTATTGCTGTTACTTTAATTTCTACCTCTTGGTTTATTATTAATTAATATTAAAGTTATTTTTAAAATCACATGATCACTTCTAAGAATGTCATGTCCAAAATGCTGGAAGAAGTCATTTTGGTTTTGCATGTAATTGTACCTCAAAACAACACTATTTTTCTTCTCCCAAGATTCAGAACAACTTTTTAACAACAAACTTCACCCTTTTATACCAGCACAGGACAAAATTCCTTTATAGCGTGGAAATTATATGTTACCTTTGAAGTCAGGATGTTCTGTGCTGATGAGAATTTTACTCCTGATTATTAATCTCAAGTTTGAACTACACATTTCTCTATGTGTTTTAGAAAATAGCAGTGTCGGCCCCAATCTCAGAACTTAGCTGACATACACAATGCATGCCCTATTCCAAACATATGAGTGAATTTGGATGGACGAATCAATAACTTTGTATGTAAAATACAAAATGAAGCTCCACATATTTCCAATAAATATACACACCAAATGGTTTTTCTTGGTATCATGTTCCCTCTATTGTGGAGTGAGTGGGGCGAAATAAAATGGAGGCATTAAATGCATAAAATAAGATTTCTTTTCCGACCTAGAGGAAAACAGACTCCCTTTGAAGAATTTACTATCATCAGCAAATTTGGTAGCAAATCCTCAAATATTTAATATTAAATCACTTTTCAAAGACAGTATAAGCAGAAGATATCCTGCTTTTACAGGCAAAACTAAGTGACAATCTCTACACTGGGAAACAAATTATAGCGTTTGACTTTTATTTATTAAAGAGTAGGAAATTTAGTTTGTTGGTGGAGGAATTATCTTTGCCTACAATGACTATTAAAACCTCTTTTTGTTTATGCCATGTTAAATTTACTTCTTGAATGTATGCCAAACAAATGTCAGGTCTTCATAAAACACATTGCAGGAGTAGGAAAGCAGAGATTTCCAAGCAAGAATGGACCATGGAGCATGTGGAAAACTGCTGAAGTTGTCTTCACTCAGCTAAGTCACTGATAGCTGTCGTTAACTACCATGTGTTCACTGATGTTTCAGCCATAAGAACAGAACAGCCATATAACCATTAAGATCAGTTGCAAACGGCTAACTCTTATTTTTATCAATTTTATGACTGATCAGTTCTCAAAGAAACATTACCAAAGCTTTTTTTTTATATAATAACTACATTAACAACAATAACAGCAACAAAAACAAATTAACATTGTCTAAATAAGTCCTTTTGATTTAAAATATGGTTCTTGAGGAATTAGGCAATCCACCCATCTCTCCTCTCTACTGGGTGGTTTTGAGTACAGAGAAAGAAATGCTTGTAGATTGTTCTGAACTTTGTTACCAGCACAATGGAACAGCTTATTACTATGTTTTCCACAAAGAGTGCTTTGTGGTCTTGAAACACAACAGACACTATATTTTTGTTAGCTGAGTAGATATCTAAAGTCAAATTGCACACAGCCACACTCAGTGAGAAGAGTAAAGCCAACGAACTTTACTTTCCTCCTTCCTCTGTGATCACAAAGCAATAGGCCTATTTAACCTGATTCTCCTGATCTTCCTCTTCCACCTCCTTCTCTAGAGTGGCTTTTACTAGTCCAGGTTACTGCCCGGACTAACAACTGGGCCAACTGTGTTAGAAATTCAATAACAGAAATCCTGTTTGCAAGTCACTGGAAATGTCCTGTTTTTCTTGAGATCACTGGAGATCCTGGAGTCTTGGCACAGAGGAGTGAGAGGAAAGATAGAAATGTGTGAAATCCTTTCTGGGCTTGGTGGCTGCTATTTTGCCTAAACCAAAGTTCTCTTCAGATGTTTAATATCTATTTATCCATTTAACAGCTAGATATGGCCTTCAAGTCTTCACAGAACACGAAACATACATGTTATAGTCACAAGACTATAAAAGTAGCATGTAAATTCTGTTTTCCTTAAGATTAGTAAGCTTACATGGAGAACACACACAAATATATGAAATCTTATGTCAAAAATTAAGTTGGGGCTTCCCTGGTGGCGCAGTGGTTGAGAGTCCGCCTGCCGATGCAGGGGACACGGGGTCGTGACCCGGTCCGGGAAGATCCCACATGCCGCGGAGCGGCTGGGCCCGTGAGCCATGGCCGCTGAGCCTGTGCGTCCGGAGACTGTGCTCCGCAACGCGAGAGGCCACAACAGTGAGACGCCCGCGTACCGCAAAAAAAGAAAAAAATAGTAAGTTTAAGTGTTGATTTCACTTCATTAATAAAATAAGCTCTCACCATAAACCTTATGATTAATCATATACTTAAACTTGTGACAAAAATTATTTCATATTTTTATTTTTAAAGGTTATACTCCATTTATAGTTATTACAAACTATAAATGGCTATATTCTCCGTGTTGTACATTATATCCTTATAGCTTGTTTTATAACTAATAGTTTGTACCTCTCACTCCCCTACTCTTAATATTGCCCCTCCCCCCCCTTTCCTCTCTGCGTTGGTAACCACTAGTTTGTAATCACATATTTTTTAAAAGAGAAAAAATATATCGTTATTTTTCTTCTTGTTTTAGATGCTAAATTAGGACAACTATCCTGAAGAGTTCTTTTAAGAATATTGATAACAAAAACAAACAGACAAATCGATAGTGAGATAACATACAGGCATAATATTGATTAGAACTAAGAATTCTAATAATGGAAAATTATCAGTCTTTGCAGGTGGCCTCTAGTCTCATTTTTCAACCTGTAGACTAATACATAAACATTAAAAGTCATAAGTATTTTATCATGGCTTTTAAGGAGAAACAAACAACATGCTACAGTAAAACGCATATGTAAGATCATTATGCTCGCAGTTCAGGGTCATTTAGAAAGTTCTAAATAGAACTAAGACTCCTCTGGTTCTCAGCAAATGCTTCTAAATTCTTGTCTTCCTAGCAAGATTAAATGCCTTTGGTATGAGAGATTGAGTCCTGTGCTAATTCTAAGCTCCCACATTGCCTTGCACTGTGCTAAACCAAAGAAATGAAACAAACAGATATTTGTTAAGCACCTATTATTGCTTTTGTTAGGTTATATGAGGAATAGAATAAAACAGTATTTTGTCTGCTAGAAATTTACAACATCTCAGGGACGTTAGTTAGTTGAGTCTTTACTTTTTTTCTAAGCTGATCAGTTTACAGAAAGCCAGGGACTGACCTGTCCAAAAAGAGATAAATTGAAGCAAGCTCAAGTTTTATGTTGCCATTATCTAGCCTGGCTTAGGACATCCAAGCTGCACTTCCCGTAATGCATCAGTCAGAGAATACTCTTTTGTTTCACCAAATTGCAAAATATATCACATACATTACATTATAAATATGACGGTTCTCATTCCCTAGGCCTTTAAGTGTAGAACTGTGTGTTCCTGATTTCTAAACCTTCATTATTTTTTTGATGTTGCTCAAATACAGCAGTGTTGTCCTTTAATAGTAATGAAAATTATTCCTCCTGATTTGTGAAATACTGCATAATTTACATTTCTGTTCCTCCCCCTATTTCCTAAGATGCTAGACATACAGAAGAGCTATAGTATCTTAACCTGGAATCTTTCCCTTTAAATTTTGACAAAAATTGTTTCAATAACTTCTGAGAATTAATCTTTCCTGTGATTCTATCTAGGATGCTAGGTACCAGAAATGCAGAATCAAATAAAATAGTATTTCTACCCTGATTTAGGATAGGCATGGCTGGAGAACAAGTTACAAGAGATTAAAGGATAAGAAATGAATCACAGAATCTAGGTCACATAACAACAACAACAAAAAAATAGTAAATGTAGAAGTAAGCCAATTTGGGCTCAGGAAGTCTGCTATAGAGCGTGTACTCATGGGAACACTGGGAACATCAAAATAAAAGAAGTAGAAGAGAAAAGTTTGCTATCATAGTAAAATCTTGGCATTTTTAAAATTTCAAAGGTGAAAGAATTTCAAAATATGACAACACATTAATCATGAAGATTAATATGGTACAAAGAAGAGTAAATTACTTGGAACATACAATTGATGCATAAACTTCACTGTCCAAATTCATCCAATTTCCATATACCCAGAATGCAGACAGGATATGGCTCTGCTCCAGATGTCTCTCTGTTGAGGTGCTCTATAGTCCTTTAAGCCAGATTTGCTGACTTGTGAATAGTCCTCTGTATTTTCTTTTCTATTTCTTCCAATCACCTCTCCCAAGCCCTCATTAAGTTATGTGATCTCAATATTCTTGCAATCACTCCTGTTATCCTCTGAAGCTTACTATCTATTTTCTCAGGCTGACTGGCTTCTTCTAGGTGACTTCCACACAAATACATATTAACTTGTCTTCCTACCTATAATCTTCTGCTTTGGGCTTTCTTTGATCTTTACCATATTGTTTACAATTTGTAAAAGTAATTTCCCTTTATTTTCAAATCACATGTAGGTATCATCACAGTCCATATTTGTTGAGAAGGAAAAAGAATTGATAGAAATCATTTCCTTAAACATGGTCACGGACTGGAATATGGAGAATGATATCTCATCAACCTCTAACCTGGCATATGGTGATATACAATTGGGTCAATGCTAGAATGTTGAGATGATCACAAGGATACTCTCGACATTCATGTACTTTGAAGAAACAAATCGCAAATAAAAGTGGATTCTGGGAAATTATCTTGGGAAGGAAGGATAAATGAATAATTTTCATAGTAAAGATTTGGATAACAGATATCCTGTAGAATAGCAAATGTAACATATTAGGGCAAGCTAGACTAACCTATGGTAACTATGATCTCTGAATATCAAGGACCTAACATTACAAAAATTAATTTATTAATGTGTACACCTTGATACAGGTTGAGCACTCTCAGATTTGTGACTCTCACCATTACGTGTCTCTACTACCTCGAAGTCATTTGCTTTCAGTCACAATGATGAAGTTGAAAGAAGATAGCGTAGAAAAGTTCATTGCCAAGCCAGGAAATGGTATATATAGCATCTATCTACATTCCATTGGCCAGAACTGGTCACACAGGAACTGGGAAACAGAAATACAGGGTGTTTGTTTTTCTTTCTTTCTGTGTTTTCAGGAAGAGAACATTTAAATTTATAAAAAATTACACTTTTGTATTTAAAATTATCAAAACTACTTTAAATGGTAAATGACAAACTTGAGAAAACATCTGCAACAATTTTGAGTGATAAAAATGAACACCTTTAATATATGAAGAGAACTCAGAGATTCATGAAAACAAATGCTAATTCTCAAATGGGTGTTGCTCATAAATAAACAAACTGACATCACAAATAAATATATGAGATTTTATTAGCAATCAAACAAAAATAGGAAAAAAAGAAGAGGCAATTTTTATCCATCTAATTATTTGCAATAACTTTTAAATGGTAATGCTAAATACTAATGATTATATAGTCAGATAGGCATTCTCAGACATTATGCTTAAACATTTTTCTATGCAACATGTTTATATGTTTTCATAGTGACATCCAGCAACAGCTTTATATTTTTCTCTAATGCAATAAATCTAGTTCTGAAAATCTAAGGAAATAATAATTGGAAAAAAGTTCATGTACAAACATGTAATAAAAACAAAATGAAAAAACTGGAAAATCTTCTAATCCAAATCTTCAAGCTAGTACCTTTTCATGGAGTTTTTCCAGAATATTTTTTTTTTCTTCTCAGAGTCCCATAGGTTCAGTTCCTCCTTCTGTTCTAACTTTATCTAACATTATGGGCCCATATTTCAATGTGGGTTAACAAGATTTCCTTTATTGAAAATAACTTACATTCTAATTTATATTTTTACTAATTATCAAATTGAAGGCCTTCTTTCTATTTTGATACATTAAGCCTTTTTTCAAACACTGCACACTTTTTCTGAGTGGGTTTTCTACTCTCCTGCAGCCTCTTGAACCTGAGTTAAGGGGTGGGGGGCATACAGATTTTTCAAAAAATACTGTAAAAACTTCACCAGTTCAATATCATGAAAATATTACCTTTAACTCACCTTATTTTGTAAAAACTAAAGTCACCAAACCAATTATATTAACATATTTCATTAGGTAACCTGTTATCACTGTGTAATCAGGAGACAGTTAAAAGACCCTTTCCTTTAAAATGGTTATTTTTTGAGAAGGCAGAGTAATGATTTTAATAGCTATAAATATTTTTAAGGCTTAAAAACCCTTAATTCTTCCTCTTCTTCATGGAAAATGGCATTTGTTCTCTTTTTGTGAAGATAAAAATGTTAATAAATGATAATGTGCACAATAATATAAGAGGTAGAGACAATTTTTATTCATTATGTATAAAGGGGGAGACAGGAAATGTGAAGTCAAAGAATAAAAAGTAGCACAGGAAATGTAAGGTCAGCTGCATCAAGAGGTATTTCTCACAGCACACTGCCTTTATTAAGAATTCTAGATTCATGCAACCATGGTACAATGGAAATGTTTCTTGAAGTAGATAACATTCTTACTCACTTTACAATTCAAAAATCACAAAATGACTATGAGTTCTAGCTGCGCCACAAAATGAGACTTTTATTCTTTTCTTCTTCTCTTTTATAATAGTTCTGGTACTCACAAAGAGTCTGGATGTCCAGTTCTCAAAATGAAGAGTTCTGCATCATGTCTATAAAGCAAAGCCCCAGGAGAGGCAGCCTCCTCCCATTTGTGTTCTACTATTTTTAGGGCTGCTTTCTTTTAGCTACTATTCTCTGTTTAACTGGTATATGATGGGCACTTACAAATATTATCTTATTGTTCAATCCATTTTATAGGTATGTAATCAGAGGCTCAGAAAGCCCATAGAATGTATTCAAAGTCATACAGGTGATACATAGGTTTCTGTGACTCAAAGTTCTATTCCTTCAGTGTGACCAGAGGGAAATCATTTGGATGATTGTTTCCACTGGCTTATTGTTGCAATGGGTTCCACTGGACTGGTGTTAGGATGAACATTTAACTGCAAATAAACCAGTCTGGTGTATTTTCCCTGGGATATGTTTGTAAATTTTGGAAACACAAACATGTATCAGGCATCATAGAAGTATCACCAGGACCACAAATATTGGACACTGAACAAAGCAAATCTGGAAAATTAATCCAATCCAAAGAGCTATCAGTGAGGTTAAGCTGATAGAGCTTGATTCTGATATGTGTCCCATAAACTGTTTATTGAAAGAAAACCCACCTCATATATAGAAGGATTCTGACAAATGAAAATACAAAACAAAAAAATTAGGCTTAGTAGAATTGCTGTGCATCTAGAAACCCCTTTATATGCAAATAGACTAAACTTTCTCAACTAAAGTCTTTTGTAATTAAAATACCTGTTATTTAAAAATGCAGAGTACAATTTTTAGTTTACAAAACATATTCTAAAAATATGTTACTGTAAATGTTGATTAGCAAGGCACAATACTTGATATTGTCCCTCTTTTTGCCTACTAAGATTTAAACTTAAGACTCTGGAAAGGCATGAACACCGAGAATAAAATCTGTGAGCACACTGATTAGGAAATGCTCTCTTAATTTATAAAGCAAAATCAGGTCCTCAGACTGTAGGGTGTATAAGAATTACCTGTGAATCTTGCAAAAGCTGCAAATTCCTGGATTCCCCTTAGGGAGATTCTGGTCCAATAGAATGTCTTTGAGGCCAAGGGATCTGCAATTTAACAAATGCCCCAGGTGATTCTGATGAAAGTGGTTCTGGAACATATCTTCTAGAACTCTGCCTTATAAAACACTGACTGCTTCATGAAATATTAACTTAAGTGGATCTTTCTTCTACATTCTTGGCACCCTTGGCAGTCCTTCAATGTCGTACTAACCTTTGCAGTGAAAGTTTCATGTAGGGACCAAATTTTCAATTAAACACAATTTTACTCAAATTTAAATCACATACGCCAGTTATCACAGCTGCTCAATCTGCTGGCTAAATAGTTTTTATGTTCCACTCCAGAGGTGCCTCATTTCAGTGATAAATTAAGAGATCCCTATAAAGTAGCCTACCTACCATTACTAGCTGTTGTGAGATATGTATATAATCCTCAGGTGCTGGTGTTGAAAGTGAGAGTAGAAACAGGAGTAAGAGGGGAAACCAAGCCACTGCTTAGGCAGGCCAGCAAGAGAGTAAGTGTTCCATTATCTAATTCTCAGATTTTCAGGTTAAAGAATTCAATTTTGTCAGAATGGCTCCAATTCAGAATGGAGATGGAAAAGGATTCAATAACAACAAAACAATGATAATACCAACAATATGACTCAAAAATTAATGGTTGCTTATAGAAGGCATTTCACTAAGCACAAGATATGCATTTTGTCACTTATTTTAGTTTCGAGACTAGTATATAAGGTGGGTAATAACATTACACGTATGTGGCGAAAAAAGAAAACTAGGTTAACCAAATGCCTAAGAAACTAGTGAGTAAACCAGAATGCAAATCTATGAATTTACCATGAGAGCTATAACTAGCAAAGTGACCCTAGAGTATTCTCTTTCTACTGAAAAATCTACAAGGGAAATAAAATTAATCAGAGCAAGGAGAGTTAGCTGAATGAATCTGATAGTTAATGACATCAAGCTATGATAGCCTGAGGCATCTGTGGAGAGTGCTGGGGAAATGCTGACAAATTATCCTTCTCAGGGTCTGTCTTCTTCACACTTTGGCTAACTATACTGTCTTCGGGAATGTTAATGTCATTGATCCACCTATTTTTCTTTCATAACAATTCTATTCCCGTTATGCACTCCTGAGCCTACTTCCCAATCAACTTGATTACGTAGACCTTTCTCAAATCTCCTCCAGGATAAACTGAGACCATTTCACCAGATGAATTACTTCACCGGATGACTAACCTACTATATTATTTATTGATTCTTATTAGCATGGTTTTTAGGGATTAATACTTCCATATTTTTAAAAGCCTCTCACTTATATCCATCTACTTATTACATAAGAAACCAGAACAAAGTAATAAGTACCTTAAGCCAAGGTGAAAAATAATTTGCAATCTTATTCAATCAATTGATAAACATTTATTGAGGGTTTACTTTATACAAGGCAATGTGCTGAGTGCTGTTTCACTTACTTCATTCTATAAACATTCTTTTCTAATACTAGAATGTGCTGAACAATGGAAACTGGGAGTTTGTAAAGAGTTTACTCAGTAATACATTTTTTTAAAAAACCTATCTTATAAAAATTTGGTTAGGACAGTAAAGACCTCTAGTAATCTCTCTGATGTTTTTTTTTTTTTCTGATTTTTTAAGATAAACTTTTAGTTTTAGATTTGTTTCATCTTTACAGAAAAGTTTCAAAGATAGTACAGAGAGATCCTATATGCCCCTTGTTCAGATATCCCTATTTTAATATCTTATACTACTACAAAATATTTGTCTTAACTAAGGAGCCAATACTGGTATATAATTATCACCTAAACTCCACACTTTATTTGGAATTCACCAGTTTTTTCCTCATGTCCTTTTCTATTCCAGAACCCCATTCGGGATAGCACATGGCATTTGGTCATCACGTGTCTTCTGGTGTATGACTGTTTGTCATATTTTCCTTGATTTTGATGACCTTGACAGTTTTGAGTCGTACCGGTCAGATATTTTGAAGAATGTTCCTCAAACTGGGTCTGTCTGATGGTTTTCTCATTTTTTAGACTAGGGTTATAGATTTTTTAGAGGAAGATGACAGAAGTGAAGTGCCATTCTTAGCACATCGTATCAAGGATACATTACTTATCACTCATGACCTTTATCCGGATCACCTGGTCAAGGTAGTATTTGCCAGCTTATTCCACTGTAAAGTCATTCTTTGTTTCTCAGCTATTTTCATACTGTCCTTTTTGGTAGCAAGTCACTAAGCACAGTCCACACTACATCAGGAAGGGGAGGTTGGGGGTGTCAATTTCCATCTCCTGGAGACTGTGGGTAATAAATGTACATAAATTATTTGGAATTCTTCTGTATAGGAAATTTGTATCTTCTTCCTCATTTAGTTATTTGTTTAATCATTTGTTATATTAGTATAGAGATTTGTTTTATGGATATTCATTTTCTATTGTGGAGTATATGTTTTTTATTTTGTTGCTTGAATTATTCCTGCCTCGGCCATTCAGAGTACTTTCACATTATCTCCCACATCCTTTTAACATGCCACCAGCCTTTTGTTTTGAGTACTTCCTTACTTTCTGCAATTCCTTGATTTTGTTTCTGAGTTGCTCCCTAACCTGGAACAAGTCACTTTACCCCTTCATGCTCTGTCATAAATCTGTAAATTCTTGTTTGTTATATTAATGGAAATCGCAATGTAGTAAATCTTGAGGAAAAAAAAAGCTGAATTTATTCCAAACTTTTGCTCAAAGAAGAAAATGCACCTGGAAATGCAACTTCTTTCTTAAAAATAAAGTGCCAAGATTATATAAAATGGAAGAAGAGAAGGGTAGAACTAAGATTAAATTTAAATGAGGTAAAGCATAGTTAATCACTTATTGTGTGGGTCCTCTGTTCAAACAGGCTTGCTGACTGTGGGGTACTCAACTCAAAATGGACTTTTCTGTGCCTTCTTATGTAGATGTCATTCATATCCTTCAGGACATAATTTAATCTACCACCCTGGTGGAAACGTGGATCCAGGTCTTCTGGAAAAAATGAACGTTTTATTGTCACTTCCCAATTTGATCCTCTGCTCAGGTCTGAGAAGCTAAAGACATGGTCCTGATCTCTCCACAGTCATGTTACTTCTCAGGAAAGGAGACAGCGGTTTGGTGATTTTATTCCATTTCTACTCATGACTATCTATTGTATCATGTGATGAGACAGCAGCTATGAGATAGCTTTTAAGACTCTATACACAAACAATTATTACTGTATTACAAATAAACATAATAGTCTATAGGAAGGGCCTGGAAATATTTTGGAATCATGACACTAGATTTCCCACATTAAACCAGAAAAATAGGTCTTACTCTTCCTCAGAATTTGTAGAGCCAGATGGTGGGATTCCAATAATATCCCCATGTCTTAAAAATCGTATTGGCTCTCTCTCTATTTTTAGTGATGGTATTAAAAAATTCTAAGAGAGCTCTCAAGAAGTAGGTACAGTACATTTCTTCCAGTATAGGACAAATTCCATTTCTGAAGCAAATATACTAATGAAGTGGCTCTAAATGCTACCTGTTCAATCTCAGTGAATTAGTGGTGATAATTTGGGGACAAGTACATCACCTACATTTTGTGGCAAGTTGAGGGCAAAAGGACTGAGTGTTCAAGAAATAATGGAACTACACTGTAAAGCAACTATACTCCAATAAAAATTAACAAAAAAACCCTGCAACTGGAAAAAATAAAAATAACGGAATTAGACTTTCTTGCATACTTGTTGAGCATATCATGTGGAAAAGAATGGAATTTTTTTGTTTAGTTACAATACCTACCTCAAAATTAATAGCAAGAAAATAAATGGATTTTTATTATGCATGGTGGAATATTATTACAAACAGATCTAGGTAAAATTCCTACGCCACTACTTACTAGTTGTTTCACCTTACCCGAGTAACCTTTTTGAGTTTTTCTTTTCTTGTCTGTAAAACCCTTTTAGAGTTAATATGAGGACTAAAGTGAAATAAATGTGAAATACCTAGCATAGTTTCTGCTGGATAGTTCAAGCTCAATAAATGGTGGTTGTTATGATAATTATCAGTCAACAAATATTCACTGACTGCCTTACAAATACTCATCTCAATATTAGGCCTGGATGAGACAAAGACAGATAGACAGAAAGACATACTCTCTGGATCTGAGTCTTGCAGGAAACAAATTTCTACTCAGATGATTTAACCGTAAAGCCTCCATTGAAACAATATTTAAAGGGATAGATTTAACAGAATCAATAAAAAGTGAGCAGGCATCCAGGTGAGCCAATTCTTTAAAATAAATCTCTCTCTCTTCCGGATATGTATCCTATTGGCTCTGTTGCTCTGGAGACTCCTAATAGCACCTGAATCTTCCTGGAGTTTATTTTTTAACCCCTGGCAAGCATGTGTCTTTCTAAGGCATCTAGGATATGTACTAGTTTCTGATGCCCAGGTCTCATTAGCATAATTCCATTAACATAGGGACTAGTATGATGTTCTTTGGATTATCAAGATCATCAAGATTCCTGCAGACTCTATTATGACAGATTTCAGGATATTGCTGCCACTGCTGGGTAAGGGCAAATGACTGTCTATTGTCTTTTTAAAATAGAATTGAGTATCTGCTAAGTCAATGTTACATACCAGGTGTAAGGAACTGAGTTGATTTTCTCCAAAAAATAATACCTTATAGTTGAGATTGTTATCACCACCTGATTAAGTCTGCGATTATCCACAGTCTTTCTCAAAATCTCATTTAGCTTCTTCATAGATTAATCGTATATATTAGGAGGTGATATAATAGGAATCGCCACCTGTGTGTCTTCTAAGTTTTTACGGTGAAACTAATCTCTAAAATCCCTCCCTGGAAAGAGGATTAGTATTGGTTCATTACATTAATAAGTTTGTGAGAGGAGGCAACTCCAGGTACTTATACTTGACTCTTCCTTCCATTACAATCATTATTTCATAAGTCAGGGAACCAGTGTGGAGATCCTGTTGCTAAATATGCATAAGGAACTAGAAAAACAATGACAGGATATCTGTGGGTCTGCTAGACCTATTTTACAATAACCCTGAGTCAAGACTCCATTTATCTCCATACTACCATGGACTATGGTAGAGTTTTGCATGAGCATCTCCTCAAAACCATGTTTCTACCAATTCCTGGAAGATCTGGATATTTTCTCAAATAAGCTGTCATCTTAATAAATGACCTTTCTGGTGAAGTACTGGAGGAAGAGTATACACACTTGGCCAAGTTGCAAGATCCTTCTGCAAAGGGATTCAACCCTCCTCAACTGAGGGCCTCTGAGTGTATAAATAACCTTAGTTCTGGAAACAGGAGGAACTACCTTGAATTTCCACACTAGTGACTCTCATCAGGATGCTATCCACCAGATCCCAGACCTAGATTATTTTTCCCCTTCTTGAAATATCAAGCAATACTGTGATGGTCAGTTTTATGAGTTAACCTGTCTAGGCTATAATACTCAGTTTTTTAATCAAATATTAATTTAGGCGTTGCTGTGAAGGTTACTTTGTAGATATGCAATGTAGCTAATGATTTACAATCCTTTAAGCGAAGGAGATTACCTTTGATAATGTGAGTGTGCCTCACCCGATTAGCTGAGGTCCTTAAGAGCAAAAACAGGTTTTCCTGAGAAGAAAACCTGCCTCAAGACGGCAGCATCATCTCCTGCCTGAGGATCCAGCCTGCTAACCTGCCCCACAAATTTCAAATTTGCCATCCTGCAATTATGTGACAATTCCCTGAAACCTCTCTCCCTCTCTCTCTCTCTGCTTCTCTGTCTGTCTCTCTGTATATACCTCTCAAGACATGAAAATGTTGCAGCTATTACTGAGCAACTTGGTGAAGCAGGGAGGCATTGCTTAAATGTATCCATCAGTTCTCACAGGCCTTCTTGACCTTGTCTAATAGTTCCCTAATGAGACTACTGATAAAACTGTAGTCTGGTTTTTCAAGTGTGCCGAAGTTCCTAATAGCCTTCTCAACTCCAAAATGTGTGATTCTCTAGTTTGTCTTCTTGATTTCCTTCACTCTGGCTTCTGTCCCCTTAAATAACCCTGCCTAACTAACCTTGAGAAAAGTAATTATACCCTCACTATTGATTAGGAAGGATCCATATTTAATTATGTGTAACATGTTCCACTATCAAACTTTCAGCTTGGTTCACCAATGCCTAGTGAGTCCTATTGCCATGTGCTATATCACCCATTTGGTTAATGAGCTTCCTAACAAGATGTTGAATTTTCCCCAGTCCCTGTATTCTATGAAAAATCTCATATCTTAAGGTCATGGTTGGACCCTTTCATGAAGCTTTCCTTGAAAAATGTTTCTTTAATGCAAACAGAATCATTAATGAGCACATTCTGCATGTTTTTGCCTCAGCCCTGAGTGATTCACGTGTGCCATTAGGTAAAATCCTGAGATCACAGTGCTTAAAGTTCAAATATTAGCTGTAGTCAGAATCAGTTGCAAAGTAACTGATTCTGCTAAACCATGAATATAGTCAGTTTATTTAGAAGACAACTGCTTCTTGCACAATACCTTTTTGTATGAAAATAATAAGATGCCAAAGCTTCTAACAAGTGAATTGAAATTTCAGTTTTCTTTACCTCTAGAATTACGTCTAAATGTTGCTATCTCTTTTGATGAAAGCTTGCAATGAACTATCCAAAGTAGTTTAGCTATAATTAATACATAAAAAATGTTCAAATAATATAAAATGTCATGCTTTTACAGAGTTTGTATGATATGAATAGCATTATATAACTCTATTCTTGCCAGATAATAATTTTCCACTGATGCTCATTAAATTGCTTTCAATGCAGTAGACATTAAAGATGTCCGAAATATTCGATGGGTGGGGTAATATACAGTAGATCATAATGTTTGTAAGCAAATGAGCTCATTTATGGTATTTAAAATTCTGAGCATAAATTTTAAGTAAATTCAGGCTATTTAGATCAGCTGTTATTTAGGGTTAACATAAATACAGAAAAGGAATCATTAAATTAATAGATAAAACTTTGATAAAAGATCTATGTTCTAGCAGTGTAATCATTAAAAATATCATATTATTACTCAAAAAGCTGAATATTAAATTATTCAATTCTATCTTTGTATTAATTGAAGTTAATTGTATGATGAGATCCCTTAAAGACTACTTTATACTTATATTATTGTTACTGGATCCAGTCCTACAATGGATTGTAGTCAAATTCATTTAAATTTTTCTAAGAATTCTTTATGAACCATTTGAATACAGGTTAACTGGAAAAGTTCATTCACCCTGAAGAGATGAGCCCTTCACTTAAGCTTCACTTCTATATAACATGAAGTGTAAATATGACAATATTCCAAATATTTTGATCAACTTGGACAATCAAAATTTTATGTTAGAACCATCATATGGAACTGCCTACACTAATCTAATCTGACATACATTTACCAAATATGAGTCGACCACCATGAATATAACAAAACTTGGTGCTCAAATTTAGGAAGTTCAGTTGCTGAAACCACTAGTATACCATTTAATATCGTCTTCCCCTATCAGCAAGTTTCACAAAACTTTAAAACTTCATAAAAATTATCTTTCGATCTTCAAACATCATATATTTCCTTCCCTAATTCTCCCCCATGTGTATCTATCTGTGATTTTGCTGGTTTCTGAGACTTGTAACATTCACCATCTTATCAAAAAAATACAGAAAGCTGAAAAGGCCTTTTAAAGCTCCAAGGACTAATAATCCTGTGCTCAGTACTTCATAGTGTTGCTGCAATTCACACTCACGGGCCACCATAGTCCTGAATTCTTGACTCTTCCACTACCATTGTGAATACTGTTTGTTCCTCAGGAATCAAAATCCCCAGTCAAAGCATCCAATTGGCTAAGCCGTATGTCCTTGCCTTGGCTGCCAGGGAGCAATGAGAGGTACAGTTTGTCCCATCTCAGCCACTGTGGTAGGATTAAAATCCTGCCATGCTACTTGGGACTCCCCAAAATTTTTTGGTTCTGTAGTGACAAAAAACAACAAACATCACTATCTTCTCTTTGCTTAAAGCTCTTTTAATATCACCCATCCCTTACTTAGATTAATCCCCAATAATTTAAGTATGGCCTTCAAAGCTACAAATACCTGGGATGTGATCATTTTCCACCTTTATTTCTTACCTTGCAATCTTCCCTAATCTCCAATCCTGTGGTTTAGTATGATTAATTATTTGTAGTTTTCCCAAATAGTCTTGATTTTTAATGTCAATCTCTATGCCTAGAGTGTCTGTTCAGCTCATCTCTGCCCATTTTCTTCTCTTACCTCCTGTTCTGTCACAGCAACTCCACTTTCAAGAACCCTTCAAACCCAGATCTGTTGATGACATCTCATTCTTTTGAACAGATTAACCATTTTACCCTTCTTATTGTCTTTTTGATAATAGCAATGTTGACATTTTTCATGTTTTCTAGTTCTTCATCTTACCATATTATAGTACAATATAACATGTCAGTACAATGACAATTTCACAAAGCAGAATCATCCTTTTTTCTTTTCTCACCACCCTTATTCATAATGCCATTGTTAAGCCTTCAACATTTTACGTATAAAAGATTCACTCATTTAACAAATATTCTTTGTCTGCCTTCTATCTACTACTATGCTTTTTCTGAGCCCAGTGCTTAAGAAAAAGTAAACAAGATAAAGTACTTATTTCTAAGGAGTTTATATTCCCATGTGGAAGAGAGACAATACATAAGCTAGTTAATACCTATATGATACAATTTAAATGTGATAACGCTGTGAATAAAATAAAGCATGGTAGGGGAGTATAGGGTAACACAGAGGCGAGAGAACTGTTTAAGTAAGGTGCTCATAAAAAGGACATTCAAAGGAACTTATATATAAACAGAGACCCGAATAAAAAGAAGAATGACATGCTGATATCTGGGAGAAGAACATACCAACTAGAGGAAGCCATAATTCCAATCTCTGAAGAAAAACAAGCTTGATGTTAAACAGCAAGAAGTCCACCGCAGCTGAAGCAGTGGAAATAAAGTATCAATATAATTACAGAATATATTGGCAGAAGAGACAGAAGATCCTGTGAACCTTGGTAAGGTCTTTAAATTGTATTTTGAGTAAGATAGCCATTGGAGGATTCTGAGGAGGATAGTGGCATTTTTACGTTCTTAAAGGTCACTCAGGATCACTATGAAAAATTTACTATATGAGGCAAGAATAGAGACAGGCAGATCAGGTAGGTGTCTATTGCTATTGTCTAGGCAATAGGTGATGCTGGCGGCTTGAACTAGAATGGTAGCCATGGAGTTGGTGAGAAGATGTAAGATTCAGGATATAGTTTAAGGGGAGTTCCAGTGGAGTTGCTGATGGATCAACCATGAAATACAAAAAAAAAAAAAAATTAAATTAAATTAAAAGAGAGAAAGAGAGAGATGAAGGGAGGGAGGGAGGAAGGAAGGGAGGAAAGGAGGGAGGAAGGGAGGAAGGGAGGAATTACTAGGTATTTGGCCCGATGGAGTAGGGGTGCCATTACCCAAGATGAGTAATACTAGAGAAGGAGCAAGTTTGGATCTAGAGTGATCTCCCTTAAAGCATAAACATTTGAAACTCCATCTAAACATCAAAGCAGAGATTTTGAGTAGATAGCTGAACATATAAGTATAAAGTAAAAGGAAAAGAAAGGGTCTGGAGATAGATATCTGAGGTCCAATTATATGAATAATTTAAAGCTACTATTTCAAAGAGTAAATATTGAAAGACAAAAAAAAGAGGTAAAGATTCTGGAGGATGCAATAAAGTAGAAGTAGAAAGAAAGGGCTATAAGCAAATGAAAATGAATACCAGGTAGTTTCTTAGGGACCAAAAACATTCAATGTTTTAGAGTGGGTATTCAATTTTTTCAAATGCTGCTGAGATGTAGGTTGAAAATTAGCAATTTGGAAAGCTAAAGTTTCTTGGTAACTTTGACAAGTGTTTAGGAACTACAGTCTGATTAAAGCAGACTGTAAAGGGAAAGGGAAGTAAGGATCACTGTATCAGAATTTTAACAGGTTACTTTCCTTCATTTTCAAACCTCTCTCATTATTCATAGGCCATCAGCATATTCTTTATAAGTGTAAAACAGATTGTGAAATTCTGTTGCTTGAGTCCAAATACTTCTACCATCTATTCCAACAATTCTCAAATCTTATAAAAACAACCTAGGCATGCCTTTTAAAACAGCCTAGGTGTGCCTAGTAAAATGTAAATTCTTACCTTCTGCTGTCACTGAGTATGACTCACTTGGCAAGGAAGACACTGTAACCTCATTTTAAACAAATACTCCAAGTGATTATACTGTAGCTGATTAAAGATCCTCATGTAATGATTGGACCCTTCATTATTTCTCTGCGCTTTTTCCCTGTTCTTTCCTCTGCCTAGAATTCTGATTCACCTTCATATTTCTGGAAAACTCCTATTGATTCTTCAAAACTTTGGGGTTACTCCCTCTTTTAAGCTACCCTCATATTGTCAAACATAGAGCTCAGTAAATATTTGATAAATAAATGGAATATCTACAACTAACTTTCCTTTGCTTTTTTGTTAAAGCCTCAGTTGGTTTATAAATTTTTGCCTGTCTCAAGGGTTCATATAATTCAGTAAACTGAATTCCATTTATATGCATCATGTCAGTAAATTTCCTCAAATGAGTGCGATTAACATTCTTCACAGAGCCGAGACAGACCCACTATCTTTAAAGAGGCTGTTTCTAAATAATTCCAAACATCTCTCTGTATATCTGAAGGAAATGTCAAATGAGTTTGCTCTGGAGTGCATTAATAATCACAGTACATGATCAGACTTGTGTCATGAGTGAATCTAGGGACACTTCTTTGATACTGACCTATTTTAAAAATGGTTTCCCTCTAGTCTCATTGAAGAACCTAAAAGAAGTCCTCCAGCCATAAGTTGGCTTCCTTGGGGTTTTTAAAAAAGGAGGAAATTGCCTGACATATTTCGTTTTACTCTTTTGGAAGCAAGTTTTTTCCTTCCTCAGTCTCTTTTTGTTGTTATTCTTTCAGGTCAAAACTTCAAAGAAAAGGAGTGATGGATCAGCCATTCACTTACTGGAGCTGAATTTTTACTTTCCACTAGCTTTTCTACTCTGATGCTCCTTTGATTCCTATACTGTCTGCATCTTTTATGTCTTTAGTTCATGCATGTGAAGAAAATTATAGTGCAGTCTTTGCTCAAAAAATTATATTCCATCATATCCCAAAATCTTAGAAAATTTAAAACACTTTTCCAAGTCTGAAAATACCTGTAGAAGCCTCCAGCACAGAACTTAATAAATATGTCGTTATTGTATCCTAAATAAGTGAAATTTCAGAAGCTACGCTTCAGAACAGACAAGAATCAATTTCACCAGGGATATCTCAGACTGAACATCAAGGTAATGCACAGTTCCATGTATCTATCTCCTGACTTAGACAATACTCATTAAAAAAATAACAAAGTAAAGACAGGTTGGGCAGGAGGCAGTACAGTAGTGACCAAGATCTTGGGATTTGGTAGTACATAAACCTGATCCTGTTTCTGCCACTTCTAGCTATAGACCTTTTGTTAGGTTAATAATAGTACCATTTTTTCTTCTGTAAAATGGTAATATAATAATATGGCCTATTTTGTATGTTTACATTGAGGTTATATAAGATCATTTGTATAGTTTAGCACAGTCCTTAACTCATAATAATTAACAAACATTAAATATTATTGTTATTACTATTAGAAGGTGTTTGCTGAAATTGTGTGTGACCTTGTTTGTCTCCCATCAGGACCACTGTTAAGCCAGTAGCTGCTGCCCTAGCCCTCAAGAATGTCTGCCAGGCAGCCACTAGACCCCAACATATGAGTTAAAGAGGACTGAATAAAAAAGATATTAACTTTATCATATCTTCACAGAGGCAGTAGATCACAAATTATCCAGCACTATTTTTCTCCAAAATATGATTCAAAGGGCAATGTTATATGTTACTTATGTTATGTACGTCTATGGTATATATGATATACATTATTGAATTCTTGAGCTACTGCTGTGAATTCTACTTGACAATCTCTGATTAGGTCTCTTTGAGCTGGAAACAATCCCACCAAGGAAGCTGTCAGGGTGTAATTATCCTCATATTTCCCTTATGGCATCTTCATCCTAAGATATACCTGAGGATATACCTTATTCTCAGAACTAATAAAATCAAATTTATGCAGAACTCCAGGACATGAGTTAGCTCCCAAGTTTATATGTCCATGATCAACAGTTTTTACTATTATTAATAATAACACATAATAGTAATCATTTTTAAAACCAAAAGTTTTAGTCTCATTGTAGAGTATGGTTTTAATGATCATAAATTAGATATGGGTTTTAACAGCTATTAATAAATAATTTTTAGTCCAGAATACATATAGTTCTATGGCATGCATACACTCTGCATATTTTATCAATAATGACAAAATAAAGACACAGTGAGGGGTCACCAAGTTTGTAAAGGACTAGAAATGTAAATATCAACATGACCTCTGAGGTACATGTAAAAGATGAAGTTAATACATCATACAATTCGAAAATAATTCAGGAAATGTAGGGAAATATAAAATAAACCAAGTAACTTCTACATCTTATGATCTTCTCTATATTTACTTTAAATGGTAGATTCTCCCAGATGACTAATTACTGAGCCACAACTGTGAACCAGGCACTGCTGGCACTTCACTTTACAATCTCTAATTCTTAAATATCTAGTGATCCTCATTTTAGATAAATTATATATTTAGTACATGAATTCTCAGGAATGTAAGGCTCTTGATCAAAATCTAATAGTTTAATGGGCAGAGCCTGAATGTGAACCCCTCTCTACCTAGATCTAAATATCCATGTTAGAAGCTTCGATAGTTTACATGTAATTGTAAGAATTAATTTACTTATGATAGGTGACTTACATTGCTGAGTTGGCCTATATTCAGTTCACAAAAAGCAGACTTTTGATCTGTATACCAAATGTTTTAGGGAAAGCTATTCGGTCCCTCTTGACTTCAGGTATTTTCCCCACTTGTCCAATAAAGAGGTTAGACTACATTGTTGGTGGGAATGTAAATTGATACAGCCACTATGGAGAAAAGTATGGAGGTTCCTTAAAAAACTAAAAATAGAACTACCATACGACCCAGCAATCTCACTCCTGGGCATATACCCACAGAAAACCATAATTCAAAAAGACACATGCACTACAATGTTCGTTGCAGCACTATTTACAATAGACAGGATATGGAAGCAACCTAAATGTCCATCAACAGAGGAATGGATAAAGAAGATGTGGCATATACATACAATGGAATATTACTCAGCCATAAAAAGGAATGAAATTGGGTCATTTGTAGAGATGTGGATGGACCCAGAGATGGTCATACAGAGTGAAGTAAGTCAGAAAGAGAAAAACAAATATTGTATATTAACTCATATATGTGGAATCTGAAAAAATTGGTATAGACAATCTTATTTACAAAGCAGAAATAGAGACACAGACATAGAGAACAAATGTATGGATACCAAGGGGGAAGTGGGGGTGGGATGAATTGGGAGACTGGGGTTGACATATATACACTATTGATACTATGTATAAAATAGATAACTAATGAGAACCTACTACAGAGCACAGGGAACTCTACTCAGTGCTCAGCGGTGACCCAAATGGGAAGGAAATCCGAAAAAGGGGGGATATACGTATATGTATACATATAGCTGCTTCACTTTGCTGTACAGTAGAAACTAATACAGTATTGTACAGCAACTATATTCCAATAATTTTTTTTTTTTTAAAAAGAGGTTAGACTCAACTAAGGTTATTTTGGTTTGTTTGAAACTGATGTCCTTATTGATGGGTGAGCTCTTCAAATGGAAGGATTGGCATAAGAAGAGCAGTAAGGGAATATCTGTTGTTTAATCTCACATAAGGTATTTAGGTATGTCATCATGTCACACTCATTTCAGTTAATCTGCCATTAATTATGTTAACCCACATACATGATGAATAAAAATATTTGCACAAAAGATTTATGTTTTATTTTGAATTATTGAAGAGTAGTTCCTTCCTTTCTAAATTTAAAATTTTGAATAAAATTATATTCTTTAAAACGTTTCCTTCAACCCTCCCCGTGCTCATAAGTGCTCATAAATTTCATCCTTAGAAATACTGAGTGTAAACTTAGCCTACATCTTTCTACTCCAATATAAATCATGTTTGCTTACACATTTAGTTTAAAAGCCTGGAATATGGGAAGGCAAGATGTGCATTATATTTCCTTTCAAAGACACTGACTTAAAAACTTAAGTTTAATTCAAAATTGACAGTGAATTTGGATCTCCCTTTGGCTATTTGCATAATAAAGACTAGATAGTATACATTTTTATAACAGATTATCACTAATAAAGAAACTTCATGGATTAAAATGATATCAGTAAACAGCTCTATCACAACTTCAAAGACAAAAGCATGTATAAAGGACAATAATTCTGGTCTAGGTGTTTTTAGTGTAATTTTAAGTCAATTGAAAAAGTAACAGAAAAAAAATACTATATTCATCCATTTATATGTCAAGATTCAGCTAAGAAAATAAAGTATTATAATGCAAAAAAGCCATACATATACCCACAAGTTTAAAATTAATATCTAATGGTAATATGGTATCCCAGTATGAAATTAATTTCAAAATCTCCTAAATATTTATTCAATTGTCAAAATAACCGAGATTGCCATAGGTTAGCTTTTGTAGTCATATTAAAGGTATAGTTATAGAATAGAAAAAAATTGGGAGAAATTTTAATAGAAAGCAATAAGGATTTACAGATGATAAAAAACATAATGAGTATTAAAGTAAACAACAAAAACTAAAATATTTGGTACAATTATCTGTCCAGCTACTCAGATTATTTTACCCCCACTGAATTTTGTATTGTTTAGAGACACAGTCATGCCTCAAAAATATTATAAAATATACAGTTGTGATGGTAATTAGTAGAAAATCCTTGTTTACAATATATGCATTTGCTTGTTTTATTCTTCACATGACTGCAAATAAATAGCATAATTTAACTCATTCATATAATTTTTATACTGTTGAGAATGTTACCAAGTGTAAATGCTGAGTATAAAAAATATTACAAAAAATATGTGCTAACAATATTATATATAGAATATTAATATTTGTCCATGTCCATGATAGTTTCTGGCCACAGTGTTTTTTGTACAGGTGAAAACATTGTTTCTATCAGCTGGATGATGGTCACAAATTGTATCATTTTCCATTTAAATATACTCTGAACTGCCAATTTTCAAATTAGAAAAAGAATCTCAAGTGTCAGGCTCAATGCATTGAAGAATCATTTTTTCCTATAAAACAGTTTAATGGCACAGAGCTAGCATGAGTCATACACATCCAGACCTTGAATTCACTGGTGCATTCAGAAGCCAGAGATCAATGATTAATAAAGAGAGGGTCAGCTCTGGCCATTTTAATTGCAGGATGATGGTTTGCGATCATTTGGTGCCTTAGGCCATTGTGAAATTCTTGCTTATGCCACAAAATAAATCAATCTTGCTTTTCTAAACTGTTCTGATAATCAGTAGTAGAGGACTAGATTTTTAACCAAATTAGAAATTATTGTTCAGTATGATGTCATGTCATACATTTGTAAATGTTTCTTTTCAAATGAATTCTTTTCAAAACTTGCACATTGGTCCATAATAAGCCACAGGAGCAATCACTGTAACTTGTTTTGTGTTTTCAAAGTAATTAAAACAATACAGAAACCACGTGGCTAATAATAATAGCTAGTTTTTTTGAGCATGTACTATGTGCCAGCAACTGCTGTAGCAACTTTAACTTTTTTTACTTTAGTTAATCTTCAGAACACTTTTTGAGGTAGATATGACAAATATTCCTATCCTATAGATGAGAAAATCGACCACAGGTTGGTTAAGTAATTTGCCTGGCTAATAAGAGGTGGAGTCAGGATTCAAATCCAGGTCTTCTGACTTTAGAGGCCACATTCTTCATGTTAGCTATGCATTAGATATGTGATCATAAGCAAATTACTTATCCTTGCTGATCCTGCCTTTCTTTTCTGTAAAAATGTGGGTAATAACATCACATTAGGTTATTTTGAGGACTAATTTTTTTTTTCTTACGGACATTTGTATTTGTGAATTCTTGTTGTAATGAACAAGAGTATACTTCAGGTAGTTGTGGCCATTCAAATACAACCATAAACCATGCTATGCATTTAAATTAGATGGAAATAAAGTAGAGCCTTTACTGCCCAGGTAATAAAAAAGAGGTGAAAAGCCAAAAGGGATGGTGGACAAACCAAAGATTAACAACAGCAGAGAGCAGCCTCCACTGCTAGGCTGGCAGGACTTAGGAGGCTGGCTGTGCTACCTGAGCTCAGTCTGCAGGAAAGGCAGAGAGGAGCTGGAGCCACCGAGGAGGAGCAGCTGCTGCTGAAGACACCTCCCAATACAGAGAGCGAAGGAAAGATGCACCCTTTCCCCCAGCGTCTCGGCCTCCTCCAGTCTCTCTCTGCAAGTCAGCTGACACAGGAGACTGGAAAATGAAAACTTCAGAGGTCAGCTCTCCTCCATCAAGCTCAGAGCAAAGCGGCCAGAGTGAGGAAGGGGTCAGAGTGCAAAATGTCCAGGATAAGAATCACAAGAAAATTGTAAACCCTAACAGTTCTCATGTTTCAAGTCTAATTCTTCTGTATTTTATTTCAATTTTGCCTGAGGACACTTTCTAGACTTTCTTCCATCTCTCATCGTCTTAATTGCCACATTGCACTGTAAAGATTTGTGTGGATTCCATCTTTAAAAAGTAGGAAAGTTAAGGGACTTCCCTCATGGTCCAGTGGCTAAGACTCCGTTCTCCCAATGCAGGGGGCCGGGGTTTGATCCCTGGTGAGGGAACTAGATCTCACATTCCACAACTAAGAGTCCATATGCTGCAACTAAAGATCCTGCAAGCCACAGCGAAGATCCCACATGTCGCAAATAAGACCCGGCACAGCCAAATAAATAAATAAATATTTTTTAAAATCTTTTTTTTAAAAAGTAGGAAAGTTATAATGTATAGTAATCATATTTTAAGGATTGTTGTGATTGATATATAATGTAATAATCTTTACTTGCAAACAATCTCCATATTTAGTACTAAGGGTTTTGATGTTTTGTGTATTCTTTTCGTTTGTCCCAGTGATTTCCCACAGAAAAGTAAAAATTTGCCCCATGGTCTAAGTTAGAAATATGAAGCAAATCAGTACATAAGAGGAAATAAACTTATTCACCTCTAATACTGGGTGAAGGTTTTGCAATCAAAGTTTCATTTATAAGGGACAGAAAGAATACAATGAACTAGATTTAAAATAGCTTTTATAGTAAATAAAAATGGTTATGTCTTATATAATCATTAGCGAACATCAAGGGCATGTTCTCGAACTCTGCTTAAATTATGCAGTAGGCCACAGTGCACATTTCTGACATCTCCGCTTGAGATTCTTATAGAATCTCAAACATCCCTTTTAAGAGGTTTATAAGTAAATAAAACCTCTACAGTCTCTATGTTAATATTCAATATTTATATGTTAGTTATTTTCCCCTTACATAGAAAAAGTTAAAGTATAGCTGTTACAGGTTGGGTTTCCTAGGAATTAGACTGTAGGTTAACAGATTTGAATCCAGAAAGTTTATTGAGGAGTGCTCAAGGGATAACCATTTATAAGGCACTGAAATAAGCCAGGTTGAGTGGAGAGAGGAGTTGGACAGCTATTAGGTTACAACGAAGATTTTAGCTGAATCTAAAAGCAGCCCTGCAGGGTAAGATGGGGCTTCAGAGCTGTCCAACACTGAGGCAAGGGAGCTGGGCCTTTAAAACTCAGCATTGATTAGTCATTAGATGTAGGTTATCCCCAGGAAGGGGAGTGACCTTTGGCAATACAGTTGTAGTCAACTGAGGACAATTTCCAAAAAGACACAGTAGAGAGGTGTCATCCACCAACACTCATAGCAGCTGGAGGAATGAGAACTTTAGTCTTCAATATGGCAAGAGGCTGGTGATTTGGGCATCCACTGCAATAGCAATGCTCAATATTCAGCAGGTACTTCATACCAATGGAAAGATGAGGAACAAAGTTCATTAACTGTTATAAAGAGTGATTTATATTTTCTATTAGATTTTTGGTTACCTAGCATTTTCTTAATCCTGGGTACAATTAAATGTGGTAGACAGCCTTCTAGACGGTACTCAATAACCCCTGACTCCTGGTGTTCATGCTCTTGTGTAACCCTCCTTTTAAGTGTGAGTTGGACTTAGGGACTTGCTTCTAACAAACGAAATATGGCAAAAAGGATGATGTTATAAAGTCTGTGACTTCCTAATGGCCCTCTACATCTTTGTCTTGCTCACTTTGATGAAGCCAGCTGCCCTACCCCATGGAGAAGCTCACTTAGTGATGAACTGAGAGGGTGACCTCTCAGTAGGGAAACTAAGGCCTTCAGTACAATAGCCCACAAGAAGCTAAATCCCACCAAGGAGTACTAGTGAACTTGGAAGCTTATGCTACACTACTTGAAACTTAAGATATCTGTGAACTTGGCCGACACCTTATTGTAGCCTTGTGAGAGACCCTGAGTAGGAGGACCCAGCTACACCAAGTCTGGATTCCTGAAACAGGAATTGTGAGATAATAAAAATCATTTTAATTGTGAGATAATAAAAATCATTTTAAGCCAGTGAATTTTGGGTTAATTTTTCATGCAGCAACAGAAACTAGACAGAAATTGCTCTCCTTTAACTTTATTATATATTTATTTTTGGCTGTGCCACACAGCTTGTGAGATCTTAGTTCCCCAAAAGGGGATCGAACCCATGCCTCCTGCAGTGGAAGTGTAGAGTCCTAACCACTACACTGCCAGGGAAGTCCCTTAACCTTATTTTCTTTCAGTGCCTGGCATGGTATCATATCAAAGGCCTGTAAACTGAATCTCACTCTTATCTTAGATTTTATTTATTTTATGTGTAGTTATATTGAGAAGATAGAATTTATGGAATTCCTTTTTGGGAATAATTTTTCTGGGAAAAAACACCAAATTACATACTTATGGTAGATGGATATCATCCCAAGGTCTCACTGTAACTGTAAAAGATTGTTAAAACATTGCCCTGGATGATAGAGAAAAAGAGGAATTTGAAATTTTGGGGAAACCCTGTAAGAAAAATAGTTGAAACTTAAAGACTTGGTGCTGTTTGGGGAAGAGAAATCCCTTGCGCATTGCCAAGAACACACAATATTAAGCAGAAATCTTTTAGTGGAATTCCATGTACTGCCTTAGGTTGTCCCTCTAGCAATCTCACACATTTTTTGTTAAGACTACAGAAATAATGAAATACTTGGTGAAACAATACATTTTGAAAGATGTTGAAAGGCATAGTCCTGTGTCAGAATTGTGGAGAATCTAAAGTTCTCATCCAAAGTCAATGATTGGGGTTAAGAGTTCCATGTATATTTATTATTTAGTGTCACATGGTCCCTGGTAATATAGTGTCATATCAGTGACCACAAAGACCTTGTGAAAGATATTATCTGAGATGTTCTAAGTTTTGTGGGTCCAAAAGCTGGAGATTCACCCAATGAGATAATAAAGTTGTAACAGAAATTATTATTAAGTACTATCATGACCATAGTGGTAATACAGTGCCTGCATCAATATTCACAAAGAGTTTGTAGCTATGTCCACATAGATGCCACAAGTTCTGAATACACAGAAACTGAAAAGATCCTCCAGAATGGGCAAGAAATTTATAATACAAAAAATCTGTAACACCTTGAGCTAATTCAGCAGGGTAATACCTTCAGTGTAAACAGAGATATTTTCTGAAAATTATATAGCTTCATTCCATCTTATATGGAACTTAGGTACAAAATTTAGTAACTAAATATCTAATCTCAACATAATTCATCACTTAAATACTGAGAAAGAAAAAAAATCTAGAAAGATAACCTATATGACTACTGGTTCAGTTTATTTCTGTTTGCCAAGAGGGTCTTTTTCTAAATTTTGGCATGACCCACAACTTTATCCTTGGTTCCCCTTTTTAATTGCACTGCTCAAGACTATCTCAAAATCTTCCAATGGGCAGTGATGTAGGAAAAAAGAATGCTTAAATAGTGAACATAAACAAAAATTATGGAGCTAAAATCCAATACAAGAAGCAATGAAATGGGAGACCTGAAATGGGAGACAATCTAAATGGAATTTAAGAGAGGAGCCAGTTTTTCAAGAAAGAACAGGTTTGATCTTTAAAATTCTAATAACAAACGCTGTATTTTCAATAGATCCTCACCCTGAGAGGACAAGGTTTTGATTTCATTCAGTAACGGTCTCACTAAGTACCTCATTTCCACACTTGCTAAAGTAAGGGATACAGATCTGAGGAAGACTGAGATCCCACCTCGTAAGCCACAACCACTGAACCATATAGGGATTTCTGAATGCCAAGAACTGCAAGATTTCCAAAATAAGGCTCACTTTTAAAGTACAACAAGAACAAATTATTTGACTAATACTTGTTAGCAGTAATGAGAACTGTTTACCCAAATCACAAAGCGTGACTAAGGGGCAAGAAGGTGTTTTAAAATGAAATAATGCAAACAACTTCATAGGTATAGCAAGCAAAATAATAATCAACTAGGATGCTCTTATAATTATAGTTTCTCTGGATTGATATAAGGGTAATGATCATCTTAAAAACAATTTTAAGATAGTAGAAATAAAGCAGGACTAGAAACAGCAACATAAAATTGAGTAAAAGAAAATTTAGGTTGAGAATCTTGGAACATCTCTGTATACTAACGTATCAGCCTATGGGACACTTTTTCAAAGGAAATCTTCAAAGTCCCTGTGGCTGAGTAACTTAAACATGAAGTAGGCAAACGATTGGGAAACAAACTATGAAGAACAACTTCTATTCAGCAAAGAAATATAGTGGATGACTTAATGACCATCTCTGATGTTGCCACTACTACGATTTTTAGTATACCAGTATGAATGTATATATCTATATGATATATATTAATATGACTATACATGCAAGCATATATAATTATGTCTTTCTTAACTCACTTTATAATTTGAAAATGAATAGCCCAGGGAAAAAATATTTTTCTTGAGAGATTAGCATTTTCAGAGAAACATTTTATGAATGTAGGGTGATTTTTTTCCTGCTGAATTTAAAGGGAAATGTAATTCCCTTGTCTATTTTCCTAAACATCACTAAGTTCCAGCATAGCTAATTTAAGTCACTATCATTAACAGAGATGCAGTGTTACTTGGCTCCACAAATCTGTGTCAAAGATTACTGTCAACTGTGGTACCCTTTCATCCTGGACCTAAAAATGAACTCTAACTTTATAAGTTAAACGAGATGAACCAAAGGTCATGTTTATTTAATCTTATCTCTCTTTAACAACTACGAATAATTAGAAAACAATTATAATACATGAGAACAGCTGTCTGCCAGTTCTAAAGAGAAAAAAAAGAAAGAGTACAGGAGAGACCCTATACTATTATTTGTATCACTGTATCTGCTGTACTAATTTGCAGTCAAATTGAATCTATCTATATATATATGGCATATATGTATATATATGGCACGCATATATATACACAATAATCTTATCATTGGTATAAACTTCACATAAATATACTTAACTTATATGTGAGACCAGAGTTGGAAAAATAATATAGTATTCCTATGTCAGAATTTAACATGCGATATCACTAATGTTTAAATTTATTTAAAATATTACCTTATTTTTCTAAGGGTAAAGTTCACCCAAATCAAAAAATCAGTGAATATCAGAACTTTGTTCTTGTTGGCTTTCTCCAATGTAATTTATTTTTAATTAACAAATGGAATACGGTAAGTTGAGAATATGAGTTATTCTTAGATAGCTAAAATACAAACTTTAATAGCTTTGGAAATTTGTGGACAAATGCCTCCAGTGGGAAAGTTTTTAAGTAGCTGAACGTTTATCATTTGACATCATTGACATCTGATTCTTGACATCATTATTAATCATATTAAATTATTAGTCATATTAAATTCTAACAATATAGCATTCTCCACTAGTCCTTTTAAAATAATCAAGACTAGGTCCAATTTGAGATCACCTCAGTCCTAATTTGTTGACACCCTCAACAATTATTATTCTTTGAGATTAGTGCCCCCATTTGCTTATAATGAGGCACCTAGCATTACATAATAGGAACTTTTTCTATCATTTTTTCTTAATGCTTAGAGAGACGTTCATAAAAGCGTTGCTGTCACCTCATATGTTCATAAGTGATAATCCAGGAAATGAAGTGGTTTTCTAGACACTTACAGGACTTTTCTCTCCATTGAAGTTTTTGGTGTGGTATTACATCATTTCCAGGAGAAGAACCAGGGATTTGCTTTGCAGAGTTCATTGCTCCACTCCACTAAAATGGCCAGAGAGGAACTGAGTTGGGAAGAGAAACCTACTTTGCCATTTTAATCCTAAATCCCCAAAAGTAAGAAAATGGTGATGATAGGGAGGAAGGAGAGCTACGTAGTGTAGCAAAAGAATCAGTGGAAGCCTCGCTCCTCCTCCCATCTCTCCAATGCCCTAGTCCTGTATAACTAAACTTCTGTGTACTCTGAATTCTATTGCACACAGGGGAAAAGATGGATTTTGCCTAGGATGGGTTTGAAAAATAGTAATAACTGACTTCCTTATTGGCCACTGTATTTCACCAACCTAAGAAATAGTGCACATAGCACAGACAGATGCTCAATAATTACTTAATGAAAGAAGAAATAATCTCACAAATGAAATATATTCCACTTAAAGATAGTTATTTTAGCTTCATGGACTCCTGGAGTATATGTCCTCTGAAAATATGGGTAGTTTCTGTCTTTTCTATTGAAAAACAATATCCAATATAATATCCTAGCACACAGTAGTAAAATGAAAATAAATGATCAGTTGAAAGAATTAATACTCATATGATGAAAAAAGAAAAATATTTTGTATCTTGCTACTAAATCTCTTGCATTCCTATACACTAATGATGAAAAATCTGAAAGAGAAATTAAGGAAACACTCCCATTTACCATGGCAACAAAAAGAATAAAATATCTAGGAATAAACCTACCTAAGGAGACAAAAGACCTGTGTATGCAGAAAACTACAAAACACTGATGAAAGAAATTAAAGATGATACAAACAGATGGAGAGATATACCATGTTCTTAGATTGGAAGAATCAACATTGTGAAAATGACTATACTACCCAAAGCAATCTACAGATTCAGTGCAATCCCTATCAAACTACCACTGCCATTTTTCACAACTAGAACAAAAAAGTTCACAATTTGTATGGAAACACAAAAGACCCCGAATAGCCGAAACAATCTTGAGAATGAAAAATGGAGCTGGAGGAATCAGGCTCCCTGACTTCAGACTATACTACAAAGCTACAGTAATCAATACAGTATGGTACTGGCGCAAAAACAGAAATATAGATCAATGGAACAGGATAGAAAGCCCAGAGATAAACCCACGCACATGTGGTCACCTTATCTTTGATAAAGGAGGCAATAATATACAGTGGAGAAAAGACAGCCTTTTCAATAAGTGTTGCTGGGAAAACTGGACAGCTACATATAAAAGAGTGAAATTAGAACACTCCCTAACACCATACACAAAAATAAACTCAAAATGGATTAAAGACCTAAATGTAAGGCCAGACACTATAAAACTCTTAGAGGAAAACATAGGCAGAACACTCTATGACATAAATCACAACAAGATCCTTTTTGACCCACTGCCTAGAGAAATGGAAATAAAAACAAAAATAAACGAATGGGACCTCTTGAAACTTCAAAGCTTTTGCACAGCTAAGGAAACCATAAACAAGGTGAAAAGACAACCCTCAGAATGGAAGAAAATATTTGTAAATGAAGCAACTGACAAAGGATTAATCTCCAAAATTTACAAGTAGCTCATGCAGCTCAATATCAAAAAAACAAGCAATGCAATCCAAAATTGGGCAGAAGACCTAAATAGACATTTCTCCAAAGAAGATATACAGATTGCCAACAAACACATTAAAGGATGCTCAACATCACTAATCATCAGAGAAATGGAAATCAAAACTTCAGTGAGGTATCACCTCACACCAGTCAGAATGGCCATCATCAAAAAATCTACAAGCAATAAATGCTGGAGAGAGTGTGGAGAAAAGGGAACCCTCTTGCACTGTTGGTGGGAATGTAAATTGATACAGCCACTATGGGGAACAGTATGGAGGTTCCCTAAAAAACTGAAAATAGAACTACCATACAACCCAGCAATCCCACTACTGGGCATATACCCTGAGAAAACCATAATTCAAAAAGAGTCATCTGGGCTTCCCTGGTGGCACAGTGGTTGAGAGTCCGCCTGCCGATGCAGGGGACACGGGTTCGTGCCCCGGTCCGGGAAGATCCCACATGCCATGGAGCAGCTGGGCCCGTAAGCCATGGCTGCTGAGCCTGCGCGTCCGGAGCCTGTGCTCCGCAACAGGAGAGGCCACAACAGTGAGAGGCCCGCGTACCACCAAAAAAAAAAAAAAAAGAGTCATCTAACACAATGTTCACTGCTGCTTTATTTACAATAGACAGGACATGGAAGCAACCTAAGTGTCCATCAACAGATGAATGGATAAAGAAGATGTGGCACATATATACAATGGAATATTACTCAGTCATAAAAATAAATGAAATTGAGTTATTTGTAGTGAGGTTGATGGACCTAGAGTCTGTCATACAGAGTAAAGTAAGTCAGAAAGAGAAAAAATAAATACCATATGCTAACACATACATACGGAATCCAAAAAGAAAAAAAAAAGAAAAAATGGTTCTGAAGAACCTACAGGCAGGACAGGAATAAAGACACAGATGTAGAGAATGGACTTGAGGACATGGGGAGGGGAAGGGGAAGCTGGGACAAAGTGAAAGAGTGGCATGGACATATATACACTACCAAATGTAAAATAGACAGCTAGTGGGAAGCAGCTGCATAGCACAGGGAGATCAGCTCGATGCTTTGTGCCACCTAGAGGGGTGGGATAGGGAGGGTGGGAGGGAGATGCAAGAGGGAAGAGATATGGGGATATATGTATATGTATAGCTGATTCACTTTGTTATAAAGCAGAAACTAACTCGCCATTGTAAAGCAATTATACTCCAATAAAGATATTAAAAAAAATTTTTTTTAATTTTTTTAGAAAAGTATTTGCAAAAGGCATATTTTTTTTTCCTCAAATTAAGATGTGAGCAGTTTCAAGGTGGAATGATATTAAAATAAATAGTATATAAAAGGACAGATGTGTTCTTATTTTAAAAATATGTATATCACATTTTGGGGGGAACATAAAAGGAAAATTGCATGTCAGTTTTGTTTTTACAACTCAAATTTTTATCAAAAATTATATCAAAGTTAGAATACAATGTTACTGTTTACTGTAACCATTAGAACATGAGGTAAACAAAGGCATGACTCTATCACCATTTATCCTATGAATTTAGAGATGAGATGTTACTAAATCTGATATATAGATTTTTAAAAACACAATATGGAAAGGTATTACCTAAAAAAAATTTATATTGAGAATACAATAATAACACTTGTAAAAGATATACATAATTTTTTTTTTTCTAAACTGTTGTCTCTTACAAAAAGGTGAAGGGAGACCAAGCTACATGGAAGACACTAGGGTAATAACTCAGGACACTCTCAGGGCAGAACAAGTGCCAGAAAAGGATTTTAAATGAAAGAGTAGTTCCAAAAATTGGACCTTAGTAACTCCAGTCCATTGGCAGCCTCTTCTGAGATGGAAACTTTTTCTGATAGGACGCAGTAGGGTTGACTATTGGGACCAGTTGTAAATTAAGGAGAAGTGCTTGAACTTTGTCTGGCCTCCAGAAACTGTTTCATAAAAATGCAGCTGCAGAGCAAGTGCCATCTGACTTTCAGGGATCATAGGGCCAAAACCTAGGAGACCACTGTGAAATTTATACCTCCCCAAAAACTAAACAGAGGGACCAATCTCCTACAAACTTATTTAGGGACCTGCATTTGGTAATGTAGATGAAACACCAAGTGGTCAACTGAATTTTCAAACATTTCATCCTAAACTGAGAACTATTTTCCGGATACCACTAGTAGCAGAATAGAAGGTTTAAGAAATTATATATGTACATAAAAATATGTACATATATAATTTATCTATATATTATATTCATCCATAAGATACATATATATATAACATACCTATATAATATTAATAATAATGGTAATAATTTATGATTGAACAGTAACCATGTGTCAGCTTCAATGATGACCACTATGCATAGATTATCTCATTTATTCCTTACAATAATTTTATGAGGACTTACTGTCATTCCCATTTTATACATAAAGAAATTGAGGTATAGAGAGTTTGAGGAATTTGCAAATTCCCAAGATCATTCATCTAATTAGTACCGCTGGCCTTCCTATTTGGGTCCACCTGACAATATGCACCGCACTAATACTTGTTAGGCTTTATTTCAGGCTGGGCTTCAGAGCTATCCAGGAAATGATAAGGCTGTCTACAGGCAGCAGAATAGTCACTGTACACAGTAGGGCAAGGATGGGGTAGGGACTAGGGAGAAGTAGATAGCCAGGCACAATGTGAACTTTGAGACTTGTTCAGATTTGATTAATATTGTTTTCTACAAAGATCTCTACAGTGATAATAAGTCCTCATTTATTCCTAATTATCTTTTTACTGTTTTGTTACTAAAAATATAATTTGGATTCCTGTAGTCCCCTATAACTTTCTTATTACAAGCCTATGAATGCATATATACCAAGAATACAGATAACCCAAAAAAAGATGAGCCTGAAAATACACCCTTAAAAACCTAGTAAACCAAAACCCAGTAAAACAAAACTGAAGAGAAATTTATTTATAGGACTGATTCAACATGTCAGGTTTATCCACCTCCATACATTTTCATTTGAACCATCTGTAATTCTATTTCTAGAATACTTAATTGCATTTTTTATTTGTAAAAACTGGGGGAAAATTATTAAATTATGAAGGAATTATAGTAATCCTTTGGTGTATGTTTAATTTATTTACTTTATTTATGTTATAATAACGTGTCTCCAAATATTGTAGGTACCTTTAATCTTAAAAGCGTTGTAAATGACCATTTTCTATACTTGCATAATGCCAAACAGCTGGATAACAACTGAAAATTTCAGTCACTCTTTTGGAATCTTTTTTTACTTGATGTCACTTGATCAAATACTGATATCTGATCTTTTGCAAGTGTGGTAGAGATGGCCAGCTGTACACCAGGATCCATTTTTCTCTTTTTTGGGACATGTAGTTCATGTATATTTATTTGCCAGTCTACTTTGCAGTCACTGGTTGGGTCCAGTGACTGACTTTTAGCCAATGGAAAGTGAGTGGAAAAAATAAGTGCCACTTCAAGGCCTTGATCATCAAAATCTCCCGTATATATCTCTCCATATTTTTTCTCTTCTGACTAACTAGGGTGGTGACTCCAATCTCCCTGCTAGGGCAACCTTGGAAGCCACATATTTAATATAGTAGTTACTGTTGCTTGTGTGTCTCCTTGTTTGTGAGGAGCAGAGAAAAGCAATTTCTTCACCCCCACTGCCAAGTTTCCTATCACTAACCTGCCTTGTCAGCAACAAAAGTTTCTATTGTGTTGACCCTTTATTTTCACAGCCTGGTCTACCCTAACCTATATTCTAGATGACTGATTTTTTTCTATTCTTATACAGACATTTACATTTAATTCATTTTCTTTCCAGGACTGAATTCTGTATCAATTTTTCAGTCACTTGAGCAGCATCTCTGAGGGCCATGAGCATGTTCTTCACAGACCTCCTTCCCCAGGGAGTGGAATTAACCAAGGGCCCTGAATAGCATTTGGAAATCCATCACTTCATTTGAGCTGAGGAGCTGCCACAGCTACTCAAAGTCAGTGAATGAGAATGGCAAGAATACTAAGCCAACCTGTTCCTGGAAAACCCAAGATATCCCTGACAGCTAACTTTGACTAGAAGACAGTACAATGATTTTGCCAACCTGAACCTTCGTTAGACTGCAGGGCAATCTAGGATATATCTGTCCATGGTCTTCTCCATCTTCCTTTCACCCAGTGTCAGACTTGCACGGTGATCTGATGACGCTCCTAGCCTTCCCCAGCTGCCCTAGTTTTACCTGACTCCTCCCTCTTTTCTTTCAAACAGGTATTTCTTCTACTAAAAGACCTTGCCTGTTCAATCCCTTCCTAGCATCTGTTTCTCAGAAGACCTGAACTAATGCAGACCCCCTCTATGAACAAATGATATATTGGGATACTCTGGGATTCATCTTTTTTTTTGCGGTACGCGGGCCTCTCACTGCTGTGGCCTCTCCTGTTGCGGAGCACAGGCTCCGGACGCGCAGGCTCAGCGGCCATGGCTCACGGGCCCAGCCGCTCCGCAGCATGTGGGATCCTCCCGGACCGGGGCACGAACCCGTGTCTGCTGCACCGGCAGGCGGACTCTCAACCACTGCGCCACCAGGGAAGCCCCGGATTCATCTTTTATTACTTACCAAGGCTAGTATAACTAAGTATCACAAACTGGATGAAATTTATTGTCTCACAGTTATGGAGGCTGGAAATCCAAGATCAAAGTATTGGCAAGGTTGGTTCCTTCTGAGGGCTGTGAGAAAGAATCGGTTTCTTGCCTCTCTCCTACTTTTGGTGGTTTTCCAGCGATCTCTGGTATTTCTTGGCTTGTAGATGTATCACTCCAATCTCTATCTTTGTCTTCACATGACATTCTCCTTGTGCATTTCTGTGTACAAATTTCCCCTTTTTATAAGGACAACAGTCAAATTGGACTAAGGCCCAATCTAATGACCTCATATTGACTCTACCTCTGAAAAAGCTGTATTCCAAATAAGGTACTGGTTGTTAGGTCTCCAACATATCTTTTTCTTTTTTTTGGTGGATGGAGGGAGTACAAAATTTGACCTATAATACAGCTATCAACCAACCACAGGATTATGCTTAGGAATTAGTAGGTGATACACTCATGGAACTGCCTTTTTGTAGCAGATAACTCAATGTGGTAAAATCCATAGATTATCATAAAGGTGAATATAAAACACTGTCTTTTATCTTTCAAAATACTTTAAAATCCTGTGGTAATATGACTAAATAGTTCATCAAGCCAATAAAATTCTTTCCATGATACAAGTTTTACTACAACACAGTCCAAATATAAGAGCCAAAACTCACAAATAGACCAACCTGCTGAAGAAGTACCTAGGGGATAACAATTTTTAACTTGATTTGAATTACTTATCATAGATTTTTCCTTGATACAATATGGTAACTAGAACCTTTAGTGGAAGTTTGAGGTGCTAAAAGTGATATATTGTTTACTTTTTTCAACAAATACATAGTATGTGCAAGATGCTGTCCTCTCCCTGTCCCTTTTTCCCTTAGGGTTTAATCATCTGAAACAGACAAAACAGAACAAATGGCTAAGTATGTATTGTTGGGGTTTTTTTCATAATGAAATGAAAACTTGTAAGCATACCATAAATCATAACATTATTTCAGGCAAACTGGGAATTCCATTCATTTATTCAAATACACCTTGGGATATCTTTTAAGCCCCAGTCTCTGGGTCAGGATCTAAAGATAAAAAGACTAAACAAACATGTTCCCTCAATGAGCTCACAATTCCTGTAGAGAATAAAAACATTAACTATATCATAACCTGGTAAATGTGATACTACGGGATTGTACCAGGATCCCACAGGGACAATTAAACAAAATGAAGAAAATCACAGTATCAGTTCCTGATAGTTTAAAATTGCTTTGGTTGCTGTCACTCTACAATCTGTCCAAGCTTTCCACTAAAACAACAAATGAAACAAACACAAAAAACCTCACATGAATATTTAATACTAAGACCAGTGGTTCATATGCCTCAAGAAATGGTGGAGAACTTTGATAAACTTCAAAGTAGTTTAAGTTGGCCCACCAGAGTTCTACAGCTATGAGCACAAGGTCCATAGCTATTTGTTGCCTTTATTTCAATACTGTTTTCCACATTTGTGTGTGTTTTCTTTACAGGTGCTTTATGTCAAGCATTATTAATTTTATGTAGTCATATTTATTGATATTTTATTTTGTGCTTCAACAACTATTTAAACTTCTTACTACTTCTAAAAGAGCAACCATTTTTTTCCTAACAGTAAAATATATTCAAAAGTACCATGTCTATTAAACATTTATTGTGCCCCAACTGTGTTTCAGGTATTGAATTAGAACTTTTGTGAAACATAATCCTAGCTCTGAGAAAGTTCAGAGTCATGTGTTTGAGACAAAGAAACCAACAATAGCAATATAGAGTCATAAAGCCTTCAAAAATGGTAAATTCATAGAGAAATAGTGTAATTTAGAAGAGAGTCCCATAACTTTGGGGAGTGATACTGGTGCTTTGGAAATACCACTCTGGCTGTGGGAAGTAAAATACTTCAGGGAAATTCAGGTGGCATGGTAAGTATCAATTTAGGAATGAGGCATGCAAGGATTGAGAACAAGAGCCATTACTGGCAGAGAAGATGTAATTTTCACAAAGAAGGAGAAAAGGAGAGAGACAGAGAAACAGACATAAGAGGGGGAGGATAGTGGAAGGGGAGGAAGGGAGGCAGGGAGGCAGGAAGGCAGGAAGGAGAAGAGAAGAAAAGGACATGTGGTACAGTTAGAGAGCTGGAAATTATCTGGAGAATGGGGAACAATGTGTGGAGCGTAGAGAAGGGGCATATGATGAAACTAGAGACAAAGCTTGAAGCTGGGTCATGAAGGGCCTTGCACACCATGCTAAGGAATAGTGTGTTAATCACGAAGATAACAGGGAGCCGTGGACTGCTTAGACCAGAAAATGATACTGATGTTTTATAAATATCTCCCTGGTAAATGATTCAAGTGGAGAAATCTGGAAGCAGGGAGATCAGGAAGGGACAACTGTCCTAATAAGCTGGTGAGAAACAGTAATGGCCTGAACCAAGTCAGTGACAGACAGTAGAGAAAGAAGACCTAGATTTTAGAGTATTAAAAATAGAAAACTGACTGGTTTTAATGACTGATTAAATACACGTGGAGTTAAGGGAAAAAAATGAGAATGATTTTCAGAATTCTAACTTGGGCAAATGGACAGATTGTGTGGAAACTTTTAGGAAAGAAAAACAGATCTATATGAGGAAATAATTTATTATGTTGGTTCTTATTCATCTACAACATTAGCTTTTTCTGAAAATAAAAATGTGTCTTCTGTTTATTTTTAAAATTATCATGATTCTTTTCTATTTTCACTGCCAGTAGGATAGGGAAGTATTTAAGTATTTAGCATGCTTTTAGTAAACTGTTTACTGTTCACTGTTGTGCATGTTTGTACCTAACCAGGGAAAAGTATATGTGTAAAGAATAGTAAAATCTCACTAAAGGACTTCAAGGTCTTTGTTACATTTAATAACTTATCAATGCTAATTTAACATAGATGGTTCCATAAGCATGCTCTCTCCAGAATATCTTCCAGTGTACTTCAGACTACTTACTATGCATAGCTAGAAGTAAAATTTCAGTAATTTAGGAATTTCTCATGAAATACATTTTCTCCCTTGAAAAGAAAACATTTCCTTATAGACAAAATGTTTTGAAGTAAATGGCTATTTTTTTTCAGCCAGAATTTCTAGCACATTCAAACTAGCTCATTTAATGCTCAACAAAGAGCAAGAGTACTTTCAGGGAAGTTAATATAATAATAATAATAATAACAATAATAATAATAAACAGAGGGTATATGGCAGAATAAAATAACTATTTATACTGTGAGGAATACATTAAAATGCATGTAATATGCCATATGGTTAGAGATTATTCTTCTATAATATTTAAGCAGAAGGACTTAAAACATCTAATGTACTATTTTCTACCTATAATACAAAAAGTTCAGCAAAAAGGCTGATCATTATATAGGGTAACAAACCATTCTTGGGGGAAAAAATACAAACTTCAAACTGTGTCATACACAGAGAAGGATTGGGTACACTGCAATCATTACTTTAAATTAATCTTAAATGAATGCACAGTATACCTTTTAAAAACACTAAGTACTTAGTACAGGTATAATAGGAAATTTTTTCCCCAAAGATTACTTCTCTAGCAGACCAAGTGGTGCTTACAGTAATATAAAGCTAAAGTGACATCTCCTCAGCTGTTATCAATTGCACTTTTATGACTTAAGTGTTTTCCTCAAAGACCAGGTATAGCTAGTAGAGTTTCTAGTGTGTATATTTGAAAGCCTTCTATACTGGAAAGAAAAATTACCTTAATGTGGAAATTCTCCCATCATTGAAGCCTAAATTTTCAAAAGAGAAGCCAATAAGCTTTAAAATAAATAAATATGTCATGAAATAAAGGCTCATAATAAAGGCTTCCCTGTTTCTCCTAGCACCAGAGAATAACTAGAAGTCACTATGAGTCCTGGTCTATGCATAGTGAGAAGAATGGACATTCAGTCAGCAATTACCACTGTCATCATCAGTCAATTATGGGTATCATATCAACAGAGACAGACAGTTTAACAGAGAGATCAGGGAAAGAGACAAAGAGTTTTGCAAACCACTGTCATCCCAAAGAGATTGGACACATTCTCAATACTGTGCCTTCAAAGGAGTGAAATCAAAGGCTGCACACTGCAGGGGAGATAGACTTTACCAAACAGTCCAACCAAGTCACTAAACAAAAAAAAGAAAACAAACAATAAAAACAAATCTCTGTTAGGAGAGGGTGATAATTATCCAGAGTTGCTACAATATACTATCTAAAAACCCCAGATTCAACAAAAAAAATACAAGACATGCAAAGAACAGGAAAGTATGATCTATACACAGTGGGTGGAAGAGCAAGCAATATAACCTACCTCTGAAGGGGCCTACTTGGGGACCTAACAGACAAAGACCTCATGGAAGCTATTATAAATATGTTCAAAGCTAAAGGAAACCACATTTAAAGAAGTAATGGAAAATCTGATGACAATGTTTCATCAAATATAAAATATCAGTAAAAGACAGAAATTATATTAAAAAAGGAAAAAATAGAAATTCTGGAGTTTAAAAATTACAATAATATAAATGAAAAATTCACTATCAATATTCAAAAGTAGATTTGAGCTGGTGGAAGAAAGAACTGATGAACTTGAAGATAGAACATGAAAATTAGACAATCTGAAGAATTGCATGACTGAGAAACTTTTTAAAAAATTAACATAATTTCAGAAAAATGTGGGACACCATTTATATATACTCACATATGCATAAAGAGAATACAAGGAGGAGAGGAGAAGGAAAAAGGAGAAGAAAAATATTTAAAGAAATAATTGCTAAAATAGTCCCAAATTTGATTAAAAACAATTCACACATCCAAAAGGTCAACGAATTCTAAGTAGGATAAACATAAATTGAGCTACATGCAGACACATCACAGTAAAAATGTTAAGGGTCAAAGACAGAGAAAATCTTGAAAGCAACAAGAGAAAAATGATTCATTAACTCCAAAAGAAACCCAATATCTGACTTATCATCAGAAAGAGAGGAGGCCACAAGGCAGCAGGATGACATATACAAAGTGCTGGGAGAAAGAAAACACCTGTGAAACAGCAATCTTATATCTAGAAAACTATCTTTTATAACAAGACTTTGTCAGATAAACAAAAATGGAGAGAATTTGTTGCTAGTAGACTGCCTTAAAAGAAATATTAAAAGTCTACTGCATAGGATTCCCTGGTGGCACACCTGCCTGCCAATGCAGGGGACACAGGTTCGAGCCCTGGTCCAGGAAGATCCCACATGCCGCGGAGCAACTAAGCCCATGCACCACAACTACTGAGCCTGCACTCTAGACCCCACAAGCCACAACTACTGAGCCTGCATGCTGGATGTACTGAATCTCATGTGCCTAGAGCCCATGCTCTGCAAGAAGAGAAGCCACCACAATGAGGTGCCTGCTCACTGCAACGAAGAGTAACCCCGCTCACTGCAACTAGAGAAAGCCTGCACGCAGCAACGAAGACCCAACACAGCCAAAAATAAATAAATAAATTTAGTTAAAAAAAAAGAATTTGCAACAATACTACAACTATAATTGTTGCAGGCAAAAATCAGTAGTTGCTAAAGAGTGGAAAAGTCATGATTGAGAGAGTATTTATACAGTTTCAAACTATCTCCCTATAAGCTACTTATTAATAACAAAGTGAGAAGTAGTTAACTGTACAGTAGTGAATCCAGGCAGCCACCATCCTGTAAGGAAGCCCAACTTGTCACACGTAAAGATCTGAAGCTCCCAGTGACAGATATCAAGTACATGATGTATGTGAGTAAAGGAGGCTTCGGGTGATCCCAACCTTTAGGCTTCAAGTTTTCTGGCTGAGAACTCCAACATCATGGAGCAGAGACAAGCCTTTCCTGATGTACCTTGTCTAAATTCCTAAACCCTAGAATCCACGAGCATAATAAATGGCTGATTAATGAAAAATATGTGTGTTTGTGTGTGTGTGTGTATATATATATATATGATTCCATTTATATGAAATGTCCACAATAGGCAAATATGTAAAGACAAAAATTAGACTGGAGTTAGGGGATAGGAAGATTGGGTGGTGATAGTTGAAGGGTACAGGGTTTTCTTTTCAGGTGATGAAAATGTTCTAAAATTAGATTGTGGGGATGTTTGCACAACTCTGAATACACTAAAAACCTTTGACTTGTATGCTCTATAAAGGTGAATTAGATATCAATAAAGCTATTAAAATAAAATCCAAGACAGAAGAAAAATGAATAATCTGAAATTTCACATTACTTGCAAACTAGAAAATTAGCCTGCCACGGTCTCAAGGATGCTGGCAAAAGATACAGTCTTCCTGTATCTTTTGAGAGACAAAGGCCTTTATTACTCACAGTGCAGAAAACAGAATGAGTATCATAATATCTGCCTTAATTCTTCTCAACCCTGAGTTCCATGTAGTGACACAGGAGGACCTAGATAGATACCTGCAAATGTGAATTGCATTACATGAGTGGAATCCTGAGCTCAGGAAACCTGAATTTTCTATAATGGGGCATTAAACCTGGCTTCTTTGTTCTTTGCTCTAGAGAGACATTATCTCCATCTCCCAAGGCTGTAAGAAAACTTGCCTTTTGTTCTGGAGGGAGATACTATATATAGTTTCCAAGGTTTTTTCCTGTAAATACATACATGTAAAGATAGTCCAAAACAAAGGGCAATCAGTGCCTCATTCACAAGACATGCAGAAACATGAGAGACCCATTGAAAATTGTCCTGATGGTAATTCAAGAATACTCCATGTTAAGAGACAAAGTTAAAAACTGAGTCTGGAGGGAGACCCAGAGCAAAAGTCCAAGAGAGTCTATATTTTCATGAAGCTGATACATAAGGCAGATGAATAGTTGAGTTAGAGGCAAGATGTAGTGAGGAATTGTGGAAGTCAAGAGAGAAGAAAAAAAGAGTATGGAGCAGGTAACATAGAGTAGTTCAGGATATCAAGTTGGTTGTTATTCTTCATAACATCTACTCTATTATTTGTGAAGCTCAGCGTGTGGCTCCCAAAAATACTGTGCAGTGTCTAACTGGTTACTCAGGCTGTAGCCACACCTCTCCTAGTTCTAAAATAAAACTCTAATTCTATCACCCCCTTCACATAAAGTTCAAATTTCTTATTAACCCTGAGGTCCTTCTTTATTTAATGGGACATCCTCCTAAAATAAACACAGCCCTTTGTATCTTAAACTCACCACTCACTGATGCATGAAATTTATATATTTAGTGTCAAATTTATTTTTCATAATATACAGTATTTTCTGATCTTTCACATTGATAGCCTGCCTGGGATGCCTAATCAACATTCAACTAAAAAATAAAGATTAAAAAAAACAGAAATAAATTAAAAGAAATTCCAGTGCTCCACTTTATTTGAACATACACCCTTGGCCAGTCTGCCAACTAGTTACACTGTTGAAACAAAAGAATATTGAGGACACAAATGATGTAAGGTAGTAGGGGAAAAAGTAGAATATAGTTACCTTAGTTTACCTGTTTTATGCCCTTATTCACAAATTACAAGGTTTTTTTTTACCATTTCTATGGCTAGAATATTTTAAGACTAGTCTACGGTATCTTCAGCAGTCATTCCTGGTTTTCCCCTTCATCTATAATGAAGGCCTAAATCAATTTATCATAGGCCTGATTCCTGTTAATCTAATGGCTTCACTTCCTTTGAATTACAACCTAAAGACTCCTTTTCAAAAATCTATCTAATGATTAAGTCCCCATCTGACCAAATGGCTTTTTAAGTGAGTGACTTAGTTCCATCTTCATGAGGGGAAAAGGAAAATTTTGCATACAGCAAACCTGAAAAACTGACCATAATAAATGAAAGGAACCAACTAGAACTTGTTCTTCAATTTTATTAAATTCTACTCCTGTATATTCTCTGGAAGTAATTTGGATCTCTTTCACAGTATTGACACTAGGGAAGATATTCTTCACTATGAACCAGAGCTGAAGAAGGTTTCTTTAATTCTTGAGGGTAATTTCTCAAGTCTTATTTTCTATTTCACCATTTCCCACATGTTGGACATATCATTCCCCCTGAATATATATTAGAAATGGGACTACAATAAACACTCTCCCCACTACAAGAAATTATTTTTCATCTAATGCGCAATCATCATGCATTCCAATTAGGTTCTAATACACAAAGGCAGCGGAGTTTAAAACACCATATCCCAGTCTCCCATGCAGTTAGGAATCTGGATATTATACAGGTACTGCTATTTAGATCACATACGTGAGATTTAATTCAAATTAACAAGAGGACAGAGGTAGGATATAACATGTCTGTTTTGTTAGTATGGATTGTGGTTAGAAATTTGAGGTTCTTGAATCAGCTGGGGTCTCTGATTTAACAAGGAACTTCCAATAGCAGCTTCACGCTAAAGGATTGGAGAAACGAAGGTAGCAAGGCTCTGGTGCAGAAAAGTCTGGCAGAAGCTTCTGTTTCTAAACTTAACATGGCAGAAGAAGTGGCAACTTCAGTGGCTTAGTTCTGTGATATGGTTTTGAAAGTTTATCATGGAATTATCACAACTTTACTCCTGGGCTCCTGCCTGATATTATGCAAAAGCATGGGCAGCCATGAGGCTAATGGAGGGAAATAAAAGCAATTTTAAAAAATCAATTATAATTACACAAATTTCATAATGTACAGAAATTTCAGAATAATAAAGCCAAAATAATTCTACATAGTGTCATCAAATAAAACACCACTGTTAGAAATTTAGAATATTTCCTCTAGTCTATTCAAAAGTTTGTTTTACAGCTATTATATTGTAGAAACTATTTTATAAACCACATTTTTCCTAAAAGAATTTCCCATGTCATTTAAGCTCTTCAAAAGTTACATTTAATTACTGTATAATATTTTATAAAAAGGAATGCTTCTTTCCACTTACAGTATTTTGTATAGTAAGTGGAGCAATTTTCCAAAACACTGTGTCATTTGGAAACACCTCTTACTCTTCTCCATGGAGATTGAACAAATTACCTGACTCATTCCCTCATTCATTCATATATTCATTGCTTCAGTCAAGAGATATGTTTTGAGGATCTGTACAACAGCAAGAACCATTTCAAGAGCCAAGAAGAGAGTAACGGAGAAAATAGAAAAGAACTGTAGTTTTATGTTGCTGGCATTTGGGTAGGGTTTGGCGGTAGTTTAGAAAAAAAAAAAACAAAATAAATAAGTAGAATATTGTAGGTTGGATGATGTAAAGTGCTAAGGCAAAAAATAAAGCTGGTTAAGGGGACAGGGGACCCCAGGAATTGCAGTTTCAGGTGGGGCAGCTGTATTTGTTTCCTAGGGCTGCTGTAACAAAGCACCACAAACTGGATGGCTTAAAACAGAAATTGATTGTCTCAGTTCTAAAGTCTGAAATTAAGGAGTCAGCAAGGTCATGCTCCCTCTGAATCTTTCCTTGCCTCTTCCAAAGCTCTGGTGGTTTGCCGGCAATCCTTGGTGTTCCCTGGCTTGCAGCAGCCTAACTCCAGTCATTGCCTTCATAGCCACATGGTGTTCCCTCTGTGTCTCTGTGTGCACATGGTTGTCTTCTTATAAGGACACCAGTCATATTGGATTAAGGGCCCTCCCTACTCCAGTATAACCTCACCTTAACTAATTACATCTGCAAAGACCCTGTTTCAAATTAGGTCCCATTCTGAGGTACTAGGTATTAAGATTTCAATTTTTTTTTTTTTTCAGGAGGATGCTATTAAACCCATTCAACAGCAGTGAAAAGAGACCTCATGAAGAAAACTGACATTTGGATAATGGCCAGAAAAAAAGTGAGAGGATGAGCTATGGTATATCTTGGAGAATAATGTTCCAGGCAGAGAAAATGGGAAATGCAAACGTCCTGAAGCAGAAGCACTCCTGGTATGTACAAATATCAACAATATGAGCCAGAATAACTGAAAAAGATTGAGAAAAAAAGGAGATTGGTAGGAGACTGGATCAGGGAGCTAGCAGGGGCTCAGATGGTCTGCCTTTCAGGACACAGTAAGAACTTTAGCTTTTACTGTGAAATAGACTAAAAGGGCATTGGGTGACGTTATATAGATGAACAACATGATCTGAAGAGAACCCAGTTAGTAAGCAATAGCAATATGCCAGGGGAGATAAGGCTGTGCATGGACCAGGATATTAGCAGTGGGGGAGGTGAGGGGTGGTTGGATTCTGAATATTTGCTGATGGTAAAAATACAGTAGAAAGCGGTGAATTAATGATGCTGGAGAGAGACATCCTAGAGTCAGTGAGAGGATAGTATTCTGCACAATTGGAAGAATTAACCTTTGCCATGAGCATGGGTGTTGCTGACTGCCCATGGCCCAAAATTCTCAAGTGGATAAGGGTAACATATCAAAGATCCAGAGAGCAGATTTTGGTGCCCTTCTCCTTCTCTCCTATTTTAGTCCACTTGTGCTGTCATAACAAAATACCATAGATTGAGGGATTTAAACAAGTGTATTTCTCACACTTCTGGAGCCTGGGAAGTCTGAGAATAAGGTGCTGGCTAGGTAGTTAACTATTTCCCTGTTATTGGAAATTTTTGTTTTTTTCAAATCATTCATTTATCAAAAGAAGTTTTATAACTTGCCTCACATATACCCTATCAATGTTCTGCTAAATTTCTTAATGTTTTGTAAGTTATGGTGTTATGAATGAAATTTTTTTAATGTTTTAATGTTCTGATTGATATTTTTAATGAGAGCTATTGTTTATTATACTTGACCCAAATGGTTCACCAAATTTTCCTATTGTGTCTATTTTTTTCAATTAAATCACTTGTTTTATAAGTATATATTAATATACTCTGTAATGATTCTTCTCCTAATTTCCAAAATTATAGTTGTTTCTATTTCAAGCTAAATTATATTCTACAAAATCTACTCCCAAAAAAGTATAAAAAATAATGGTATTACTGTCAGTCATTATATATTGCTGATTTTATGGGGAATGCCTTTAAAGTTGTACTGTTAAAAGTGATGTTAGATGTTTATCTGAAGCAAATGTTTTTCATAATGTTAGTTTAGAATCCCATTCCTGGGTGGGTTTATTCTTTAGTAGAATGGATTCAGTTTATAATAGGAATAGTTTAAATGTTATCAACTGTTTTAGGGGCTCTCTTGAAAAAACTGATTTTAATATATTTGATCTACTGATGAATTATATAATATTAATCAATTTCTTGACATTACACCATCCTTGCATTCCTGGGATTCTCTCAGGTCACATATGGGCATACCTCTTTTTATTTATTTTTTAAATTTTTTATTGTAGTATAGTTGATTTACAATGTTGTGTTAGTTTCAGGTGTACAGCAAAGTGAATCAGTTATACATATATATACATTCTTTTTTTAGATTCTTTTCCCATACAGGCCATTACAGAGTATTAGTAAAGCTCCCTATGCTATACAGTAGGTCCTTATTAGTTATCTATTTTCTATAGAGTGTATATATCTCCCAATTTATCCCTCCCCCAATCCCCTAGTAACCGTAAGTTTGTTTTCTACCTCTTTGACTCTACTTCTGTTTTGTAAATAAGTTCATTTGTACCATTTTCTTAGATCCCACATATAAGCAATATCGTATGATATTTGTCTTTCTGTTTCTGACTTACTTCACTCAGTATGACAATCTCTAGGTCCATCCATGTTGCTGCAAATGGCATTATTTTGTTCTTTTTTATGGCTGAGTAATATTCCATTGTACATATGTACCACATCTTCTGTATCCATTCCTCTGTTAATGGACATTTAGGTTGCTTCCATGCCCTGGCTGTTGTAAATAGTGCTGCAATGGACATTGGGGTTCATGTATCTTTTTGAAGTATGGTTTTCTCTGGGTATATCACTAAGAGTGGGATTGCTGGGTCATATGGTAGTTCTATTTTTAGTCTTTTAAGTAACCTCCATACTGTTCTCCATAGTGATTGACTTTACCAATTTACAGTCCCACCAACATAGTAGAAGTGTTCCCTTTTCTCCACACCCTCTCCAGCATTTATTGCTTGTAGATTTTTGATGATGGCCATTCTGACCAGTGTGAGGTGATACCTCATTGTAGTTCTGATTTGCATTTCTCTAATAATTAGCGATGTTAAGCATATTTTCAAGTGCTTTTTGACCATCTCTATGTCTTCTTTGGAGAAATGTCTATTTAGATCTTCCCCCCATTTTTTGATTGGGTTGTTTTTTTGATATTGAACTGCATGAACTGTTTGTATATTTCAGAGATTAATCCCTTGTCAGTTGCTTCATTTGCAAATATTTTCTCCCATTCTGAGGCTTGTCTCTTCGTCTTGTTTATGGTTTCCTTTGCTGTGCAAAAGCTCTTAAGTTTAATTAGATCCCATTTGTTTATTTTTGGTTTTATTTTCATTACTCTAGGAGGTGGATAAGAGAGAGCAAGGTGGCAGAGGAGTAGGAAGTACAGTTCACCTCTTTCCACAGAAACATTGAAAATACAGCTACAAGTGGAACGATTTACACAGAACAGCTACTGATCGCAGACAGAAGACCTCAGACATCCGAAAAGACAGGAAAACATCCATGAAACCAGGTAGGACAAAAGGAAAAAGAAAAAGAAGGAATGAGGGTGGGGCCTGTACCCCGGGGAGGGAGCTATGAAGGAAAGTTTCCTGCACCTTGGGAAGTCTCCTCACCAGTGGGGAGATCAGACTGGAAGGAGGGGGAGATTTGGAGCCTAAGAGGAGAGAGCAGTAACAGGTTTGTGGAAGGCAAAACGAAGAGTAACCTGCACAGAGGGTCGGAACCACCACCTTGTGCTCCCCAACCTGAGACACTACTCTGTCAGTGCGTGCTGGGGTCTGGTGCTGAAGCTCAGACTCCAGAGCTCAGTCCCAGGGAGAGGACCAGGGTTAGGTAGGGAAACAGCCTGAAGAGGTCAGGCTGTGTTAACTGAGGGTGTACTAGGAAGAAGCCGGGCCCTCCAGAAAGGCAAGGCCTCATTATTGGGAGGCCCACGAGGAGAGGGGTGGGATCACCATACCTCTTTTTATAGCATTTCTATTTATTGTGCTTCCCAGATACTGCATTTCTTTTAAACAAATTGCAGGGTTGTAGCAACCGTGTGTCAAGCAAGTCTATCAGCACCATTTTTCCAAAAAGCATTTACTCACTTTGTGTCTCTCTGTCATATTTAGGTAACTCTCATGATATTTCAAACATTTTCATTATTATTTTATTTGTTATGGTGATCTGTGATCAGTGATCTTTGATGTTACTATTGCAATTGTTTTGGGGCTCCAAGAACCATGCATATATAAGACTGCTAACTTAATCAATAAATGTTGTATGTGTTCTGACTGCTCCACCAACTGAACATTCTGCCATCTATCTCCCTCACATTGAATGCTTCTAATCCATGAGACAGAACAATACTGAAATAGGCCAATTAATAACCTTACAATGGCTTCTAAGTGTTCAAGAGAAAGGAAGAGTCACATGTCCCCCACTTTAAATTATAAACTAGAAATGATTAAGCTTTGTGAGGAATGTATGTCAAAAGCCAAGACAGGCTGAAAGCTAGGCCTCTTGCACAAAACAGCCAAGTTTTGAATGTAAAGGAAAAGTTCTTCAAGGAAATTAAAAGTGCTAATCCAGTGCACATATGAATGATAAGAAAGTGAAACAGTCTTATTGCTGTTTTGCAGAAAGTTTTAGCTTAGTCCAAAAGTCTAAATAGATCAAACCAAGCAAAACATTCCCTTAAGTCAAAGACTAATCCAGAGCAAAGACCTAACTCTCTTCTCTGTGAAGGTGGAGAGAGTTGAGGAAGCTGCAGAAGAGAAATGGGAAGCTAGCAGAGGTTTGGTTGATAAGGTTTAAGGAAAGAAGCCATCTTCATAACACAGTAGTGTAAGATGAAGCACTAAGTGCTGATATAGCTGCAGCAAGTTATCCAGAAGATCTAGCTAAGATAACAAATGAAGGTGGCTACACTAAACAGATATTGAATGTAGACCAAACAACACTTTATTGGAAGAAGATGCCATCTAGGACTTTCATAGCTAGAGAGGAGAAGTCAATGCCTGGCTTCAAAGCTTCAAAGGACAGGCTGATTCTCTTGTTAGGGGCTAATGTAGCTGGTAACTGAGGATGTGATTGAATTTGCTACAATCTCATGACAAACCCCTAACAGATAAGGAGTTGCTTCTTTATCAATGAGCAAAGAAAGTGGTTTGTTGAGATGGAATCTACTCCTGGTGAAGATGCTGTGGAGACTGTTGAAACGACAACAAAGCATTTAGAATATTATATAAACTTAGTTAATATAACAGTGGCAGAGTTTGAGAGGATTGCCTCCAGTTTTGAAAGAAGTCTGAGTGTGGGTAAAATGCTATCAAACAGCACTGCATGCTACAAAGAAATCGTTTGTGAAAGGAAGAGTCAATAGATTCAGAAAACTTTTTGTTGTCTTATTCTGAGAAATTCCCACGTCCACCCCAACCATTAGCGACTACCACCCTGAGCCATCAGCAGCCGTCAACATAGAGGCAAGACCCTCCACCAGCAAAAAGATGATAACTTGTTGAAGTCTCAGATGGTGGTTAGCATTTTTTAGCAATACAGTATTTTTGAATTATTGTTTTTTTTAGACACGAGGCTATTGCACTCTCAATAGACCACAGTATAGTGTAAACATAACTTTTATATGCGCTGGGAAACCAAAACGTTCCTGTGACTCACACTACTGTGGTATCTGCTTAATTGGTGTGTTATGGAACCAAACATGTGAATTCTCCATAGCATGCCTGTATGATAATGAGCTAGGTTAAAAAAGCGTATAGTCCACGTAATAAAACTCACATTAACTGCCACTACCACATTTAGGCACTTCATTATATTGATAAATAGCTGGATGGGTATTTTCAATTCTATATTCATGAGTACTAACTGTTGATTTTTGACAAACATCTAAATGTATCCATTTGCAACAATAAGGGAAATCAAGTTATTGAACAGAATGAGTCAAATAATGGTGTGAGCAAAATAACTCAATGACTGGATTGTTCATTCGCCAAGGCTGTTTAAATGAATATGTAAGAAAATGCACGTGAATATGCCTTTTTAAGGAGTTTCTTTTTATTTCAGCATTCTCTAAAATTCACAAAGATAAAATATTTCTTGATCTAAATTATAGAGATGCATTGACTAATTCTTTGAAATGTTTTACATCCTTATAATTTAAGATAGCTAACTATAATTCCTAACTGTGATACTGAGCAAAAATAATTGACATCATTGAGTCTTTTGTATCAGGAGAAATTTGGGCTGTGACATCTCAGAAAATAATTATCACTTTGAATTATTTAATTTATCTGTATATAACTATTCAAAACCCCGAGTTTAGTAACACTGGGAAGGTAAATAGATCTAAATTCTTCAACTGAAGTGTGTACTTACCTATTCTGCAGGTCCCAAATACAATTATCTTTTTTATTTAAATACAATTATCTTTATGCAATACCATATGGAATGCCAATACTCCCCAAAGTTTTATTTTGAAGATATTACATCTACAGAAAAGTTGAAATATTAGTACAATGAACACTTATACACTCTTTAGATATATAAATCAAACTATAAACATCTGTTTATCTCTTCCTCTTCCTGTTTGTGTGTGTGTATGTGTGTTTTGGGGGATGGTATTTTGGAGATGAATCATTTGACAGAAAGTTGCAGACATCATGATACTTAAGCACTACCTCAGCATACATATCCTAAGAATAAGACAATCACCTGTGTTACCACAATACCATTATCATATTAAGAAAATCAATATTAATGCAATACTATCCAAAATACACTATACATTTCAATTTTCTCCAGAAGAAATATTTCATAATCTCTTTTCTTTTTCTGTATCCAAAAATTAATCATTGCCTTTGGTGTTCTGTCTCTTAAATTAGAACTGTACCTTCCCTTTTCATATTTTGGAATTTTTCTTTTGTTTTGTGTTTTATGACATTGTACAGTTTGGGGGGGGGGATTGGGGTTTTGTTTTAGCATTCAGACCAGTTGTTTGTAGAGTGCTGTACTTTCTGGAATTGCCTGCTTGCTTCCTTATGATTAAATTCAGCACAAATATTACCTAAGTGATCTTATATATTTCAGCACAAATATTACCTGTGATGCTATATATTTCTTACTGTACCATATCAAGAAGCATTATCAGTGATGGTGCTAAATTTGATGAGCTATTTAAGGGTCTTATCTATAGACATCCTCATCATAAAGTTGTAATGTTTTAAATCTGTATTTAGTAAATTTTCTACTGGATTATACTTTGGCATCATACCAATACCTATTCCCTAAAAATCTTTCACCCCATGGTTTTATCATCTACTTTCTTGCCTTTCACTGAATCAATTATTATAGATAATGTCTGGTTTAATACAATAAAGATATTTTTTCAACATCCAGGGACAACCAATGAATTGTGTTTACAGCTATCTTATTTATGGTGCCTCTTTGTACACTGTAATAGGTAATCGCATGCCAATCCACAAATTTATCACATCAATACCATAAACACACACAACAGAAGTTTAGAAACGTTTTGTTAGCTTTTATATCAAAAAATGTAAATATTCTTATAGAATTCTCTGAATTGAGCTTTGTTTAAATGACTATTACATGCTAATAATGCTTTTCTCTCAAATTATGGAAAATAAAAATAAACAAAAGGCATCTCTCTCCTACCTTGGAGAAAACATTTGCTCCTTCCTATTTCAGTGGCTTCATCCAGGACATCATTGCTACATGACTCTAATTAAACCAATTATCACAAAGTGATCCCAATTTCTTCATTACAGTCTTTTCCTTTACTTAGTAGTGCTCAGAATTTACATCCTCTTGACAATTAAGTCTCCAAAACAGTTACTAAAGCCTTTTATATCTGGTTTTCATTAGTTCATATTAAACGATTCATTGGCTTGATTTTCACTTCAGTGAGCCCTCTCATAAAATCTGGTTGGACATGATGGTGATATAGCATGTGAAACAAAATGAATTAATACATCAGCAAAAACACTACCAAGCAGACTATTTTTTTTTGCGGTACAGAGGCCTCTCACTGTTGTGGCCTCTCCCATTGCGGAGCACAGGCTCCGGACGCGCAGGTTCAGCAGCCATGGCTCACGGGCCCAGCCGCTCCGCGGCATGCGGGATCCTCCCGTACCGGGGCACGAACCCATGTCCCCTGCATCGGCAGGCAGACTCTCAACCACTGCGCCACCAGGGAAGCCCCAAGCAGACTATTTTAACACACTTTATTTTCTCATGTATATACCTGTCACTCATACAAAAAATATATCAAAATGAGAAGAGTGAGGACTCTAAGCAGTTTTAAGATTGAAGATACGAAGTGAAGCATGAGTTCTGCATTCATTTCCTGAAGCAGGTGTGTAGTCAGCAAGTCTCTCTGGAGAGGCATTATTCAGTGGATAGTTTCCTAGCATTATAGAAGTTCCCGTTAATGCCTCTGCAATTAAGGTTTTTATAGCATTTCACTATTTGAAGCCCTAATTTCAGATTAGTACATAAGTGGGTGTATGTGTGTGTTTGTGTGTGTGTGATTATTTTAATTTACAGAAAATACTATTTGCAGACTCAGCTGTACTGTGGAATAAGAATATGTCTATATACATGGCATATGTATATGTGTGCAAATATATGTGTGTGTTACACAAATGCATGCATTTTTATATTTGAAATCATAAATATGAACAATTTAGAAATTTAGTAATGACAGAATTATATTTTCTTAAGTTTGATTCATGGGAACTTAGAGAATGTACCAAAAACTGTACTTGCTCAAAAAACAATTAAAGAAGAGGGGAAGACAATGTCTGGATAACCTTCTAAATCTAAGTAAATAATTTCTTATAAATTAAGGAAGTTAATTATGAAGATAATTTAAATATTTTTGCTGATCATTAGTTGTGTCTGACAATATGCCTGGGTAAGATGGAAAGCAGGAAGAACACAGAAACATAGATCCAAGAAATAGCATTCTATGAGATATAGCAACCATATCTATTATACTCTAATTTAAAAGAAAAAATCTGCTTTAGAATGACTAGGTCTTCAAGTCATCAAAGATATGCCTAGGAAATTTTCACATATTCTAAGAGATAGGTATGGGTTTTTTAAACTCCAAAAAGCTGCAAACCTTTATAAGAATATAAATACCAGCAGCTGTATATTAGCTCACCAAAGGTAAATTGCTTTCACATTTTCCAAACAAGAACCCGAGTGGTTTTTATGTCTGTAAATTGAATCTGGCAATAATGGCACAAATAAGGGAAGCGTCTTCATTTTACAGTGATGTGATGGCACAGGATCCTTCCTGTGACCAAATATAAAGTATGATCATAAGGATATTTAAAAGATCCCATTTATTAATGAGTGTTAAAAAATCCTTAAGCCTGTTTCTTGAACTTCTTTAAAGTATAAGACTCTTAATGGAGGCCATTTTTTTCTATTTTTTACTCTTTATCCCAGGCTAGAAAATGGTATATGTTCAATAAATATTTTCTAAATGAGCATTTTTCTCATTCTCAATGCTTCTTCTCTTGTTATAAATCCTCTTCTGATTGCTTAAGTATTGAACTGAAATACTCATCAGACATTTCTGGCTGCTCTTCTTTCTCTAATCTCTCATCATTAATATTCCCATCAACTCACATAGCTTCCCCTAACTTCTCTTTAGACAAGAGATCCAAAAGATCCATCCACCTTAACTTCTCCCATAAGTTCTACTTCTAGCTTCATGTTAAAGGACTTCAGGACATGCCAGCCTGAAATATGACATTTTGGTATATTGACTATTTTGAGCTAAAGGTACTTGAGAAAGAGTGGATGTAGGAAGGGTTCTCTGACCTATCCTTTTCTACCTAAAACAGGTCATAAAATTTCCCATGAGAAAGGTACACTCCCTGCATGAGGAAGAGAACATCCCCTACCACCAGAGACTGGGAGTCGACACTGAAATAGATCTATACAAACTTACTAAAATAACACTTGTCTTCCACTAGTTTTGTACCCACCCCATACACTGCCTAGTCACTTCTCCACAATTTACTTCCCCAGCCTAATCACTTTTGTCTTGCCATTTCTTCACAAATTTACTGTTTCTTTATCTAAAAGATATAAAAACTTTCTGTTCTGGTCACTTATTTGATAGAGGAGAATTTTTCCTCCCTTACAATGTGTATCAGGTAGGCCCCTGGGAAAAATTAGAGGTCTAAATGGCTTCATTCACACAGTTGACAGCTGAGATTGTCAGCAAGGGACCACAGTTTTCTTTCATGTGGACCATTCCACATGGCTATTTGGCATTCCTCATATATATGGTATCTGAAATCCAGGAAGAATATTCCAAGAGGACAAATTAATGTTCAGTGTTAGTGTTGCACTGGCCAAAGACAGTCACATGGCCATGCCTGAAGTTGATATGGGAGGGGACTTACAAAGGTATGACTTATCAAGGGACATTGTCACTGGGGGCCTCCAAAGTTCAGTCTCCCACACGCTGCTAAGATAATACAGGGAAAAGTGATCCATCAAAATTATATTCCTGAAGTAATTGCAAGGATATAATAAAAGCATAGATAAAATAGGAATAAAGATGAAAGATTTTGAAATTTTTTTGAAAAAAGAGAATAGGCTATATGATTTTGAAGGTCACTACTTTTTTATTATATATAACATTTTAAAATTATATAACCAATTTTGCATGACAGTGACATAAATCTCAGTCAGTAAGACTTAAAGAACATGCTTATTGGGGAAATGTCCAGAGTAATGACAGAGTTTTGTCAAATACCCCTAAAACACAGACACAGACACACACACTCATACACACACATAGTTTGTTCCTTGAGAATCTCACACAATAATAATATCAGGCATACAGTTTCTATGTAGACTGGATTTTATTAAAAATTGTAAGGAATAGTGAGACCAAGCAGGACCCTATGGACCCCACTTGGGTAAAAAAGCCTTTCCATGTCTCCCATTTCTTGTTTGTAAGAAAAAGGCTTCCATCTCCTAGACCTTCCCTGAGCTCCAAAGGGCAGATTCAAACAGTTACTAATTAGGGAAGTGAGTGAATGCAGAAACAAAGGAAAGACAGTCAAGAAACAACAGTGTAGCAATGGGGCAGGGTCCTGGTTCTTCCTTGGGGGATGTGCATAGCACTCTGATACATATCTTTGAGTTCTACAGGAGTTAGGGTCGCCACTCAGGTGGAGGATGGTAACTTCAGGCTAAGCATAAGCATGCAGACCCCAGACCAGTTGGAACCAGAAGGCTGATGATTGAGACTTTTGTAACACCACCACATTATCTCACCACCAACCAATCAGAAGGAAGTCACATACTCTGCAGCCTTCCCCCCAAATTTGCCTTTAAAAACCCTTCCCTGAAACCCATCAGAGAGTTTGGGCTTTTTAAGCATGAGCTGCCCATTCTCCTTGCTTGGCCCTTGCAATAAATTTTTCTCTGTTCCAAATTCTGATGTTTAGGTTTGTCTGACCTCACTGTGCATCAGGCACATGAACTTGGTTTCAACAATAGGAATAGTATTTAAAAATTCAGAATACAATGAAAAATAGGAAGACAAATTATGAGAGATATTAACATGAGCAATTTTAGAGTTTTTACTTTGTCCGATTTCATTCCTAAGAGTGCTCAGCCAAATATAGCAACTATATAAATAACCAAATAGAGTAGAAAATAGATCAAGATAAACTTTTGTCAATGCCCTTAGTGTTTAAAATCAGCAGAGTTTCAAGCTACAGGGCAACTGCCCTAGAAGGATTATCTGTACCCTTAGGAGACAGGAGTTAGTAATGAAAGGCTGTTGGGCTATTTTCTAAATTTAGAAACATAAGATATATAAGCTAAAAAATAAAGCAAATCACCGTGATAATTTGCTTTTGCCTAGTGTTATATCAAGCCAGTATAATAACCTTGGTTTTTATTTAATAATGAGAAGCTGTTAGAAATTTGCTCATGTCTTTGATTACTGTGAAATGAGGAAATATTTTTACCTCCAAAAGAACTATTTCCACAGGTCCTCAAATAGTGCTGGTTAATAGTAGGTAATCAACAGTATTTGTTTAATAAATAAATACTGCAAATTAATATGGTGATTTGGTAGAGAAAATATCTTCAAACAAAGGATGTATAAGGGAAAAAAACAAATGAAAGCTGTTGCTGAGAATAAAGGGAGTTTCCTACTGTCTAGATACTGAAATATCCCATGAAATATCACGAGATGTGGCTAAATATGAATCAAGGTGAAATTAACTGGCATTCCTCAATAGTTCTAAAGGATACCATTCCCTTATACTCCCAAAACCAGTGACTTAATGTTCACAGTGATAGACTCTAAATGTCAATTTGGGTATCACTGGACAATGAAGAGCTGTAATTATTATCCCAGACATGATTTTATGACTCTTTTTTTTTCTTTTTGTATTGGTGCTGTGGAAGTTGAGGCAGATGGCTTCCCATATTGCAACTGTGTGCATTAACTATGGCCTAACTGTATATCTCCCACTTCATTACTGCTAAGGATGTAGAACTGTATCACTCCCGCCTCTGCACATAGCTACACATTGTGATTTGATCCCTGAAGAGCATTTAGATGTGAGAATATATATTTTCTTTTCTTCAAGGAGGCCAAATTACTTAAGAACATAATTCCTTATATTTTAAAATACCCATTTCTAAGCCACTAATAATGCTTTTGAGGCAATATCTCACAAT